>NW_026734590.1:0-297028 GCF_949786415.1 Peromyscus eremicus | reverse complement strand
CGTCTTTTCCCAGCATGTACAGTGTATTGGACTGAAGAGGATCTACTGTTCTTTTCAGTTTCCTATGCAGAATTGAACTAGATATAGCCCGTGTGTGTAGGAAGCACAGTTCTTTTGTTCTGAGCAAGCTCACTGTTCTGGCCCTATAGGAAACACAGTAGAGTAGCAGAGTGCTCTTTTCTCAAAAGCAGAGTGTGTTTCTTGTAAGGCGAGCTAGTGTTTGTTTCCAATTCCTAAATGGAGTTGAATCACATGCAGTTTCTGTTCCTACGAGCAAGAGATGTTTTCTGTTAAGAAGAGTCACTATTGCGCTCGCATTGTCATACACAGGGCAAATAGCACTGGCTTCTTTTCCCAGCATGTACAGTGTATTGCACTGAAGAGGATCTACTGTTCTTGTCAGTTTCCTAAGCAGAATTGAAGTAGATACGGCCATGTGTGTAGGAAGTACAGTTCTTTTGTTCTGAGCAAGCTCACTGTTCGGACCCCATAGGAAATACAGTAGAGTAGAAGAGTGCTCTTTTCTCAAAAGCAGAGTGTGTTTCTTGTAAGTCGAGCTAGTGTTTTTTTCCCAGTCCTAAATGGAGTTGAATCACATGCAGTTACTGGTACTAAGAGCAAGAGTTGTTTTCTGGTAAGGAAAGTCACTATTGTGCTCCCACTGACATACACAGTGCAAATAGCACTGGCCTCTGTTCTCAGCATGTACAGTGTATTGGACTGAAGAGCATCTACTGTTCTTGTCAGGTTCCTAAGCAGAGTTGAACTAGATATGGCCCATGTGTATAGGAAGCACAGTTCTTTTGTACTCAGCAAGCTCACTGTTCTGGCCCTATAGGAACACAGTAGAGTAGAAGAGTGCTCTTTTCTCAAAAGCAGAGTGTGTTTCTTGTAAGGCAAGGTAGCGTTTGTTTCCCAGTTTTAAATGGAGTTGAATCACATGCAGTTTCTGGTCCTACGAGCAAGAGTTTTTTTCTGGTAAGAAGAGTCACTATTGCGCTCCCATTGCCATACATAGTACAAATAACACTCGCATCTGTTCCCACCAAGTACAGTGCATTGGACTGAAGAGGAGCTACAGTTCTCGTCAGTTTTCTAAGCAGAGTTGAACTAGATATGGCCCGTGTGTGTAGGAAGCACAGTTCCTTTGTTCTGAGCAAGCTCACTGTTCTGGCCCTAAAGGAAACACATTAGAGTAGAAGAGTGCTCTTTTCTCAAAAGCAGAGTGTGTTTCTTGTAAGGCGAGCTAGCGTTTGTTTCCCAGTCCTAAATGGAGTTGAATCACATGCAGTTTTTGGTCCTACCCGCAAGAGTTGTTTTCTGGTAAGGAAAGTCACTATTGCGCTCACATTGCCAAACACAGTGCAAATAGAAAACGCATCTGTTCCCAGCAAGTACAGTGTATTGGACTGAAGAGGAGCTACTGTTCTTGTCAGTTTCCTAAGCAGAGTTGAACTAGATATGGCCCGTGTGTGTAGGAAGCACAGTTCTTTTGTTCTCAGCAAGCTCACTGTTCGGACCCCATAGAAAACACAGTAGAGTAGAAGAGTGCTCTTTTCTCAAAAGCAGAGTATGTTTCTTGTAAGGTGAGATAGCGTTTGTTTCCCAGTCCTTAATGGAGATGAATCAAATGCAGTTTTTGGTCCTACGAGCAAGAGTTGTTTTCTGGTAAGAAGAGTCACTATTGCGCTCCCATTGCCATACATAGTACAAATAACCCTTGCGTCTGTTTCCAGCAAGTACAGTGTATTGGTCTGAAGAGGAGCTACTGTTCATGTCAGTTTCCTAAGCAAAGTTGAACAAGATAAGGCCCGTGTGTGTAGGAAGCACAGTTCTTTGGTTCTGAGCAAGCTCACTGTTTGAACCCCATAGAAAACACAGTAGAGAGAATAGTGCTCTTTTCTCAAAAGCAGAGTGTGTTTCTTGTAAGGCGAGCTACCGTTTGTTTCCCAGTCCTAAATGGAGTTGAATCAAATGCAGTTTTTGCTCCTACGAGCAAGAGTTGTTTTCTGGTAAGAAGAGTCACTATTGCGCTCCCTTTGCCATACACAGTGCAAATAGCACTGGCGTCTGTACCCAACATGTACAGTGTATTGGACTGAAGAAGATCTACTGCTCTTGTCAGTTTCCTAAGCAGAATTGAACTAGATATGGCCCGTGTGTGTAGGAAGCACAGTTCTTTTATTCTGAGCAAGCTCACTGTTCTAGCCCTATTGGAAACACAGTAGAGTGGAAGAGTGCTCTTTTCTCAAAAGCAGAGTGTGTTTCTTGTAAGGCGAGCTAGCGTTTGTTTCCCAGTCCTAAATGGAGTTGAATCACATGCAGTTTCAGGTCATAGGAGCAAGAGTTTTTTCTGGTAATAAGCGTCACTATTGCGCTCCCATTGTCATACACAGGGCAAATAGCACGGGCCTCTGTTCTCAGCATGTACAGTGTATTGGACTGAAGAGGATCTACTGTTCTTGTTAGGTTCCTAAGCAGAGTTGAACTAGATATGGCCCATGTGTGTAGGAAGCACAGTTCTTTTGTACTCAGCAAGCTCACTGTTCTGGCCATATAGGAAACACAGTAGAGTAGAAGAGTGCTCTTTCCTCAAAAGCAGAGTGTGTTTCTTGTAAGGCGAGCTGGGTTTGTTTCCCAGTCTTAAATGGAGTTGAATCACATGCATTTTCTGGACATAAGAGCAAGAGTTGGTTTCTGGTAAGGAAAGTCACTATTGCGCTCGCATTGTCATACACAGGGCAAATAGCACTGGCGTCTGTTCCCAGCATGTACAGTGTATTGGACTGAAGAGGATCTACTGTTCTTGTCAGTTTCCTAAGCAGAATTGAAGTAGATACGGCCATGTGTGAAGGAAGCACAGTTCTTTTTTTCTGAGTAAGCTCACTGTTCTGGCCCTATAGGAAACACAGTAGAGTAGAAGAGTGCTCTTTTCTCAAAAGCAAAGAGTGTTTCTTGTAAGGCGAGATAGTGTTTGCTTCCCAGACCTAAATGGAATTGAATCACATGCAGTTTCTGGTCCTACAAGCAAGAGTTGTTTTCTGGTAAGAAGAGTCACTATTGCGCTCGCATTGTCATACACAGGGCAAATAGCACTGGCGTCTGTTCCCAGCCTGTAGTGTATTGGACTGAAGAGGATCTACTGTTCTTGTCAATTTCCTCTGCAGAGTTGAACTAGATATGGCCCGTGTGTGTAGGAAGCACAGTTCCTTTGTTCTGAGCAAGCTCACTGTTCTGGCCCTATAGGAAACACATTATAGTAGAAGTGTGCTCTTTTCTCAAAAGCAGAGTGTGTTTCTTGTAAAGCGAGCTAGCGTTTGTTTCCCAGTCCTAAATGGAGTTGAATCACATGCAGTTTTTGGTCCCACGCGCAAGAGTTGTTCTGGTAAGGAAAGTCACTATTGCGCTCCCATTGCCAAACACAGTGCAAATAGCACTTGCATCTGTTCCCAGCAAGTACAGTGTATTGGACTGAAGAGGAGCTACTGTTCTTGTCAGTTTCCTAAGCAGAATTGAACTGGATATGGCCATTTGTGTAGAAAGCACAGTTCTTTTTTTCTGAGCAAGCTCACTGTTCTGGCCCTATAGGAAACACAGTAGAGTAGAAGAGTGCTCTTTTCTCAAAAGCAGAGTGTGTTTCTTGTAAGGTGAGCTAGCGTTTGTTTCCCAGTCCTAAATGGAGTTGAATCACATGCAGTTTTTGGTCCTACGAGCAAGAGTTGTTTTCTGGTAAGGAAAGTCACTATTGCGTTCCCATTGACATACAAAGTGCAAATAGCACTTGCGTCTGTTCCCAGCAAGTACAGTGTATTTTACTGAAGAGGAGCTACTGTTCTTGTCAGTTTCCTACGCAGAGTTGAACTAGATATGGCCCGTGTGCATAGGAAGCACAGTTCTTTTGTTCTGACCAAGCTCACTGTTCGGAACACATAGGACACATAGTAGAGAATAAGTGTGCTCTTTTCTCAAAAGCAGAGTGTGTTTCTTGTAAGGCGAGCTAACTTTTGTTTCCCAGTCCTAAATGTATTTGAATCACATGCAGTTTCTGGTCCTACGAGTAGAGTTATTTTTTGGTAAGAAGAGTCACTATTGTGCTCCCATTGCCATACACAGTACAAATAGCACTTGCATCTGTTCCAATCAAGTACAGTGTATTGGACTGAAGAGGAGCTACTGTTCTTGTCAGTTTCCTAAGCAGAGTTGAACTAGATATGGCCAGTGTGTGTAGGAAGCACAGTTCCTTTGTTCTGAGCAAGCTCACTGTTCTGGCCCTATAGGAAACACATTAGAGTAGAAGAGTGCTCTTTTCTCAAAAGCAGAGTGTGTTTCTTGTAAGGCGAGATAGCGTTTGTTTCCCAGTCCTAAATGGAGTTGAATCACGTGCAGTTTTTGGTCCTACGCGCAAGAGTTGTTTTCTGGTAAGGAAAGTCACTATTGCGCTCCCATTGCCAAACACAGTGCAAATAGAAAACGCATCTGTTCCCAGCAAGTACAGTGTATTGGACTGAAGAGGAGCTACTGTTCTTGTCAGTTTCCTAAGCAGAATTGAAGTGGATATGGCCATTTGTGTAGGAAGCACAGTTCTTTTGTTCTGAGCAAGCTCACTGTACTGGCCCTATAGGTAACACAGTAGAGTAGAAGAGTGCTCTTTTCTCAAAAGCAGAGTGTGTTTCTTGTAAGGCGAGGTAGCGTTTGTTTCACAGTTTTAAATGGAGTTGAATCACGTGCAGTTTCTGGTCCTACGAGCAAGAGTTTTTTCTGGTAAGAAGAGTCACTATTGCGCTCCCATTGCCATACATAGTACAAATAACACTCGCATCTGTTCCCAGCAAGTACAGTGCATTGGACTGAAGAGGAGCTACTGTTCTCGTCAGTTTTCTAAGCAGAGTTGAACTAGATATGGCCCGTGTGTGTAGGAAGCACAGTTCCTTTCTTCTGAGCAAGCTCACTGTTCTGGCCCTTTTGGAAACACATTAGAGTAGAAGAGTGCTCTTTTCTCAAAAGCAGAGTGTGTTTCTTGTAAGGCGAGCTAGCGTTTGTTTCCCAGTCCTAAATGGAGTTGAATCACATGCAGTTTTTGGTCCTACGCGCAAGAGTTGTTTTCTGGTAAGAAGAGTCACTATTGTGCTCCCATTGCCATACATAGTACAAATAACACTCGCGTCTGTTTCCAGCAAGTACAGTGTATTGGTCTGAAGAGGAGCTACTGTTCATGTCAGTTTCCTAAGCAAAGTTGAACAAGATAAGGCCCGTGTGTGTAGGAAGCACAGTTCTTTTGTTCTGAGCAAGCTCACTGTTCGAACCACATAGGAAACACAGTAGAGAGAATAGTGCTCTTTTCTCAAAAGCAGAGTGTGTTTCTTGTAAGGCGCGCTACCGTTTGTTTCCCAGTCCTAAATGGAGTTGAATCAAATGCAGTTTTTGCTCCTACGAGCAAGAGTTGTTTTCTGGTAAGAAGAGTCACTATTGCGCTCCCTTTGCCATACACAGTGCAAATAGCACTGGCGTCTGTACCCAGCATGTACAGTGTATTGGACTGAAGAGGATCTACTGTTCTTGTCAGTTTCCTAAGCAGAATTGAACTAGATATGGCCCGTGTGTGTAGGAAGCACAGTTCTTTTGTTCTGAGCAAGCTCACTGTTCTAGCCCTATTGGAAACACAGTAGAGTGGAAGAGTGCTCTTTTCAAAAGCAGAGTGTGTTTCTTGTAAGGCGAGCTAGCGTTTGTTTCCCAGTCCTAAATGGAGTTGAATCACATGCAGTTTCTGGTCATACGAGCAAGAGTTTTTTCTGGTAATAAGAGTCACTATTGCGCTCCCATTGTCATACACAGTGCAAATAGCACTGGCGTCTGTACCCAGCATGTACAGTGTATTGGACTGAAGAGGATCTACTGTTCTTGTCAGTTTCCTAAGCAGAATTGAACTAGATATGGCCCATGTGTGTAGGAAGCACAGTTCTTTTGTACTCAGCAAGCTCACTCTTCTGGCCATATAGGAAACACAGTAGAGTAGAAGAGTGCTCTTTCCTCAAAAGCAGAGTGTGTTTCTTGTAAGGCGAGCTGGGTTTGTTTCCCAGTCTTAAATGGATTTGAATCACATGCAGTTTCCGTTCCTACGAGCAAGAGTTGGTTTCTGGTAAGGAAATTCACTATTGTGCTCCCTTTGCCATACACAGTGCAAATAGCACTCGCGTCTGTTCCCAGCAAGTACAGTGTATTGGACTGAAGAGGAGCTACTGTTCTTGTCAGGTTCCTAAGCAGAGTTGAACTAGATATGGCCCATGTGTAGGAAGCACAGTTCTGTTTTTCTCAGCAAGCTGACTAATCGGACCCCATAGGAAACACAGTAGAGTAGAAGAGTGCTCTTTCCTCATAAGCAGAGTGTGTTTCTTTTAAGGCGAGCTAGCGTTTGTTTCCCAGTCTTAAATGGAGTTGAATCACATGCAGTTTCCGTTCCTACGAGCAAGAGTTGGTTTCTGGTAATGAAATTCACTATTGTGCTCCCATTGCCATACACAGTGCAAATAGCACTCGCGTCTGTTCCCAGCTAGTACAGTGTATTGGACTGAAGAGGAGCTACTGTTCTTGTCAGGTTCCTAAGCAGAGTTGAACTAGATATGGCCCATGTGTGTAGGAAGCACAGTTCTGTTGTTCTCGGCAAGCTGACTGTTCGGACCCCATAGGAAACACATTAGAGTAGAAGAGTGCTCTTTTCTCAAAAGCCGAGTGTGTTTAGTGTAAGGCGACCTAGCGTTTGCTTCCCAGTCCTAAATGGAGTTGAATCACATGCAGTTTCTGGTCCTAAGAGCAAGAGTTGTTTTCTGGTAAGAAGAGTCACTATTGCGCTCTCGTTGCCATACACAGTGCAAATAGCACTCGCGTTTGCTCTCAGCAAGTACAGTGTATTGGATTGAAGAGGAGCTACTGTTCTTGTCAGTTTCCTAAGCAGACTTGAACTAGATATGGCCCCTGTGTGTAGGAAGCACAGTTCTTTTGTTCTGAGCAAGCTCACTGTTCTAGCCCTATTGGAAACACAGTAGAGTGGAAGAGTGCTCTTTTCTCAAAAGCAGAGTGTGTTTCTTGTAAGGCGAGCTAGCGTTTGTTTCCCAGTCCTAAATGGAGTTGAATCACATGCAGTTTCTGGTCATACGAGCAAGAGTTTTTTCTGGTAATAAGAGTCACTATTGCGCTCCCATTGTCATACACAGGGCAAATAGCACTGGCCTCTGTTCTCAGCATGTACAGTGTATTGGACTGAAGAGGATCTACTGTTCTTGTCAGGTTCCTAAGCAGAGTTGAACTAGATATGGCCCATGTGTGTAGGAAGCACAGTTCTTTTGTACTCAGCAAGCTCACTCTTCTGGCCATATAGGAAACACAGTAGAGTAGAAGAGTGCTCTTTCCTCAAAAGCAGAGTGTGTTTCTTGTAAGGCGAGCTGGGTTTGTTTCCCAGTCTTAAATGGATTTGAATCACATGCAGTTTCCGTTCCTACGAGCAAGAGTTGGTTTCTGGTAAGGAAATTCACTATTGTGCTCCCTTTGCCATACACAGTGCAAATAGCACTCGCGTCTGTTCCCAGCAAGTACAGTGTATTGGACTGAAGAGGAGCTACTGTTCTTGTCAGGTTCCTAAGCAGAGTTGAACTAGATATGGCCCATGTGTAGGAAGCACAGTTCTGTTTTTCTCAGCAAGCTGACTATTCGGACCCCATAGGAAACACAGTAGAGTAGAAGAGTGCTCTTTCCTCATAAGCAGAGTGTGTTTCTTTTAAGGCGAGCTAGCGTTTGTTTCAAAGTCTTAAATGGAGTTGAATCACATGCAGTTTCCATTCCTACGAGCAAGAGTTGGTTTCTGGTAATGAAATTCACTATTGTGCTCCCATTGCCATACACAGTACAAATAACACTCGCGTCTGTTCCCAGCTAGTACAGTGTATTGGACTGAAGAGGAGCTACTGTTCTTGTCAGGTTCCTAAGCAGAGTTGAACTAGATATGGCCCATGTGTGTAGGAAGCACAGTTCTGTTGTTCTCGGCAAGCTGACTGTTCGGACCCCATAGGAAACACATTAGAGTAGAAGAGTGCTCTTTTCTCAAAAGCCGAGTGTGTTTAGTGTAAGGCGACCTAGCGTTTGCTTCCCAGTCCTAAATGGAGTTGAATCACATGCAGTTTCTGGTCCTAAGAGCAAGAGTTGTTTTCTGGTAAGAAGAGTCACTATTGCGCTCTCGTTGCCATACACAGTGCAAATAGCACTCGCGTTTGCTCTCAGCAAGTACAGTGTATTGGATTGAAGAGGAGCTACTGTTCTTGTCAGTTTCCTAAGCAGACTTGAACTAGATATGGCCCCTGTGTGTAGGAAGCACAGTTCATTTGTTCTGAGCATGCTAACTGTTCGGACGCCATAGGAAACACAGTAGAGTAGAAAACTACTCTTTTCTCAAAAGCAGAGTGTGTTTCTTGTAAGGCGAGCTAGCTTTTGTTTCCCAGTCGTAAATGAAGTTGAATCACATGCAGTTTCTGGTCCTACGAGTAGAGTTGTTTTTTGGTAAGAAGAGCCACTCTTGCGCTCCCATTGCCATACACAGTGCAAATAGCACTTGCGTCTTTTCCAATCAAGTACAGTGTATTGGACTGAAGAGGAGATACTGTTCTTGTCAGTTTCCTGAGCAGAGTTGAACTAGATATGGACCATGTGTGTAGGAAGCACAGTTTTTTTGTGCTCAGCAAGCTCACTGTTCTGGCCCTATAGGAAACACAGTAGAGTAGAAGAGTGCTCTTTTCTCAAAAGCAGAGTGTGTTTCTTGTAAGGCGAGATAGCGTTTGCTTCCCAGACCTAAATGGAGTTGAATCACATGCAGTTTCTGGTCCTACAAGCAAGAGTTGTTTTCTGTTAAGAAGAGTCACTATTGCGCTCGCATTGTCATACACAGGGCAAATAGCACTGGCGTCTGTTCCCAGCCTGTACAGTGTATTGGACTGAAGAGGATCTACTGTTCTTGTCAGTTTCCTCTGCAGAGTTGAACTAGATATGGCCCGTGTGTTTAGGGAGCACAGTTCTTTTGTTCTGAGCAAGCTCACTGTGCGGACCCCATAGGAAACTCAGTGCTCTTTTCTCAAAAGCAGAGTGTGTTAGTTGTAAGGCGAGATAGCGTTTGCTTCCCAGACCTAAAAGAAGTTGAATCACATGCAGTTTCTGGTCCTACAAGCAAGAGTTGTTTTCTGTTAAGAAGAGTCACTATTGTGCTCGCATTGTCATACACAGGGCAAATAGCACTGGCGTCTGTACCCAGCATGTACAGTGTATTGGACTGAAGAGGATCTACTGTTCTTTTCAGTTTCCTATGCAGAGTTGAACTAGATATAGCCCGTGTGTGTAGGAAGCACAGTTCTTTTGTTCTGAGCAAGCTCACTGTTCTGGCCCTATAGGAAACACAGTAGAGTAGCAGAGTGCTCTTTTCTCAAAAGCAGAGTGTGTTTCTTGTAAGGCGAGCTAGTGTTTGTTTCCAAGTCCTAAATGGAGTTGAATCACATGCAGTTTCTGTTCCTACGAGCAAGAGATGTTTTCTGTTAAGAAGAGTCACTATTGCACTCGCATTGTCATACACAGGGCAAATAGCACTGGCTTCTTTTCCCAGCATGTACAGTGTATTGCACTGAAGAGGATCTACTGTTCTTGTCAGTTTCCTAAGCAGAATTGAAGTAGATACGGCCATGTGTGTAGGAAGTACAGTTCTTTTGTTCTGAGCAAGCTCACTGTTCGGACCCCATAGGAAATACAGTAGAGTAGAAGAGTGCTCTTTTCTCAAAAGCAGAGTGTGTTTCTTGTAAGTCGAGCTAGTGTTTTGTTCCCAGTCCTAAATGGAGTTGAATCACATGCAGTTACTGGTACTAAGAGCAAGAGTTGTTTTCTGGTAAGGAAATTCACTATTGTGCTCCCATTGCCATACACAGTGCAAATAGCACTCGCGTCTGTTCCCAGCTAGTACAGTGTATTGGACTGAAGAGGAGCTACTGTTCTTGTCAGGTTCCTAAGCAGAGTTGAACTAGATATGGCCCATGTGTGTAGGAAGCACAGTTCTGTTGTTCTCGGCAAGCTGACTGTTCGGACCCCATAGGAAACACATTAGAGTAGAAGAGTGCTCTTTTCTCAAAAGCCGAGTGTGTTTAGTGTAAGGCGACCTAGTGTTTGCTTCCCAGTCCTAAATGGAGTTGAATCACATGCAGTTTCTGGTCCTAAGAGCAAGAGTTGTTTTCTGGTAAGAAGAGTCACTATTGCGCTCTCGTTGCCATACACAGTGCAAATAGCACTCGCGTTTGCTCTCAGCAAGTACAGTGTATTGGATTGAAGAGGAGCTACTGTTCTTGTCAGTTTCCTAAGCAGACTTGAACTAGATATGGCCCCTGTGTGTAGGAAGCACAGTTCTTTTGTTCTGAGCAAGCTCACTGTTCTAGCCCTATTGGAAACACAGTAGAGTGGAAGAGTGCTCTTTTCTCAAAAGCAGAGTGTGTTTCTTGTAAGGCGAGCTAGCGTTTGTTTCCCAGTCCTAAATGGAGTTGAATCACATGCAGTTTCTGGTCATACGAGCAAGAGTTTTTTCTGGTAATAAGAGTCACTATTGCGCTCCCATTGTCATACACAGGGCAAATAGCACTGGCCTCTGTTCTCAGCATGTACAGTGTATTGGACTGAAGAGGATCTACTGTTCTTGTCAGGTTCCTAAGCAGAGTTGAACTAGATATGGCCCATGTGTGTAGGAAGCACAGTTCTTTTGTACTCAGCAAGCTCACTCTTCTGGCCATATAGGAAACACAGTAGAGTAGAAGAGTGCTCTTTCCTCAAAAGCAGAGTGTGTTTCTTGTAAGGCGAGCTGGGTTTGTTTCCCAGTCTTAAATGGATTTGAATCACATGCAGTTTCCGTTCCTACGAGCAAGAGTTGGTTTCTGGTAAGGAAATTCACTATTGTGCTCCCTTTGCCATACACAGTGCAAATAGCACTCGCGTCTGTTCCCAGCAAGTACAGTGTATTGGACTGAAGAGGAGCTACTGTTCTTGTCAGGTTCCTAAGCAGAGTTGAACTAGATATGGCCCATGTGTAGGAAGCACAGTTCTGTTTTTCTCAGCAAGCTGACTAATCGGACCCCATAGGAAACACAGTAGAGTAGAAGAGTGCTCTTTCCTCATAAGCAGAGTGTGTTTCTTTTAAGGCGAGCTAGCGTTTGTTTCCCAGTCTTAAATGGAGTTGAATCACATGCAGTTTCCGTTCCTACGAGCAAGAGTTGGTTTCTGGTAATGAAATTCACTATTGTGCTCCCATTGCCATACACAGTGCAAATAGCACTCGCGTCTGTTCCCAGCTAGTACAGTGTATTGGACTGAAGAGGAGCTACTGTTCTTGTCAGGTTCCTAAGCAGAGTTGAACTAGATATGGCCCATGTGTGTAGGAAGCACAGTTCTGTTGTTCTCGGCAAGCTGACTGTTCGGACCCCATAGGAAACACATTAGAGTAGAAGAGTGCTCTTTTCTCAAAAGCCGAGTGTGTTTAGTGTAAGGCGACCTAGCGTTTGCTTCCCAGTCCTAAATGGAGTTGAATCACATGCAGTTTCTGGTCCTAAGAGCAAGAGTTGTTTTCTGGTAAGAAGAGTCACTATTGCGCTCTCGTTGCCATACACAGTGCAAATAGCACTCGCGTTTGCTCTCAGCAAGTACAGTGTATTGGATTGAAGAGGAGCTACTGTTCTTGTCAGTTTCCTAAGCAGACTTGAACTAGATATGGCCCCTGTGTGTAGGAAGCACAGTTCATTTGTTCTGAGCATGCTAACTGTTCGGACGCCATAGGAAACACAGTAGAGTAGAAAACTACTCTTTTCTCAAAAGCAGAGTGTGTTTCTTGTAAGGCGAGCCAGCTTTTGTTTCCCAGTCGTAAATGAAGTTGAATCACATGCAGTTTCTGGTCCTACGAGTAGAGTTGTTTTTTGGTAAGAAGAGTCACTCTTGCGCTCCCATTGCCATACACAGTGCAAATAGCACTTGTGTCTTTTCCAATCAAGTACAGTGTATTGGACTGAAGAGGAGATACTGTTCTTGTCAGTTTCCTGAGCAGAGTTGAACTAGATATGGACCATGTGTGTAGGAAGCACAGTTTTTTTGTGCTCAGCAAGCTCACTGTTCTGGCCCTATAGGAAACACAGTAGAGTAGAAGAGTGCTCTTTTCTCAAAAGCAGAGTGTGTTTCTTGTAAGGCGAGATAGCGTTTGCTTCCCAGACCTAAATGGAGTTGAATCACATGCAGTTTCTGGTCCTACAAGCAAGAGTTGTTTTCTGTTAAGAAGAGTCACTATTGCGCTCGCATTGTCATACACAGGGCAAATAGCACTGGCGTCTGTTCCCAGCCTGTACAGTGTATTGGACTGAAGAGGATCTACTGTTCTTGTCAGTTTCCTCTGCAGAGTTGAACTAGATATGGCCCGTGTGTTTAGGGAGCACAGTTCTTTTGTTCTGAGCAAGCTCACTGTGCGGACCCCATAGGAAACTCAGTGCTCTTTTCTCAAAAGCAGAGTGTGTTAGTTGTAAGGCGAGATAGCGTTTGCTTCCCAGACCTAAAAGAAGTTGAATCACATGCAGTTTCTGGTCCTACAAGCAAGAGTTGTTTTCTGTTAAGAAGAGTCACTATTGTGCTCGCATTGTCATACACAGGGCAAATAGCACTGGCGTCTGTACCAGCATGTACAGTGTATTGGACTGAAGAGGATCTACTGTTCTTTTCAGTTTCCTATGCAGAGTTGAACTAGATATAGCCCGTGTGTGTAGGAAGCACAGTTCTTTTGTTCTGAGCAAGCTCACTGTTCTGGCCCTATAGGAAACACAGTAGAGTAGCAGAGTGCTCTTTTCTCAAAAGCAGAGTGTGTTTCTTGTAAGGCGAGCTAGTGTTTGTTTCCAAGTCCTAAATGGAGTTGAATCACATGCAGTTTCTGTTCCTACGAGCAAGAGATGTTTTCTGTTAAGAAGAGTCACTATTGCACTCGCATTGTCATACACAGGGCAAATAGCACTGGCTTCTTTTCCCAGCATGTACAGTGTATTGCACTGAAGAGGATCTACTGTTCTTGTCAGTTTCCTAAGCAGAATTGAAGTAGATACGGCCATGTGTGTAGGAAGTACAGTTCTTTTGTTCTGAGCAAGCTCACTGTTCGGACCCCATAGGAAATACAGTAGAGTAGAAGAGTGCTCTTTTCTCAAAAGCAGAGTGTGTTTCTTGTAAGTCGAGCTAGTGTTTTTTTCCCAGTCCTAAATGGAGTTGAATCACATGCAGTTACTGGTACTAAGAGCAAGAGTTGTTTTCTGGTAAGGAAATTCACTATTGTGCTCCCATTGCCATACACAGTGCAAATAGCACTCGCGTCTGTTCCCAGCTAGTACAGTGTATTGGACTGAAGAGGAGCTACTGTTCTTGTCAGGTTCCTAAGCAGAGTTGAACTAGATATGGCCCATGTGTGTAGGAAGCACAGTTCTGTTGTTCTCGGCAAGCTGACTGTTCGGACCCCATAGGAAACACATTAGAGTAGAAGAGTGCTCTTTTCTCAAAAGCCGAGTGTGTTTAGTGTAAGGCGACCTAGCGTTTGCTTCCCAGTCCTAAATGGAGTTGAATCACATGCAGTTTCTGGTCCTAAGAGCAAGAGTTGTTTTCTGGGAAGAAGAGTCACTATTGCGCTCTCGTTGCCATACACAGTGCAAATAGCACTCGCGTTTGCTCTCAGCAAGTACAGTGTATTGGATTGAAGAGGAGCTACTGTTCTTGTCAGTTTCCTAAGCAGACTTGAACTAGATATGGCCCCTGTGTGTAGGAAGCACAGTTCTTTTGTTCTGAGCAAGCTCACTGTTCTAGCCCTATTGGAAACACAGTAGAGTGGAAGAGTGCTCTTTTCTCAAAAGCAGAGTGTGTTTCTTGTAAGGCGAGCTAGCGTTTGTTTCCCAGTCCTAAATGGAGTTGAATCACATGCAGTTTCTGGTCATACGAGCAAGAGTTTTTTCTGGTAATAAGAGTCACTATTGCGCTCCCATTGTCATACACAGGGCAAATAGCACTGGCCTCTGTTCTCAGCATGTACAGTGTATTGGACTGAAGAGGATCTACTGTTCTTGTCAGGTTCCTAAGCAGAGTTGAACTAGATATGGCCCATGTGTGTAGGAAGCACAGTTCTTTTGTACTCAGCAAGCTCACTCTTCTGGCCATATAGGAAACACAGTAGAGTAGAAGTGTGCTCTTTCCTCAAAAGCAGAGTTTGTTTCTTGTAAGGCGAGCTGGGTTTGTTTCCCAGTCTTAAATGGATTTGAATCACATGCAGTTTCCGTTCCTACGAGCAAGAGTTGGTTTCTGGTAAGGAAATTCACTATTGTGCTCCCTTTGCCATACACAGTGCAAATAGCACTCGCGTCTGTTCCCAGCAAGTACAGTGTATTGGACTGAAGAGGAGCTACTGTTCTTGTCAGGTTCCTAAGCAGAGTTGAACTAGATATGGCCCATGTGTAGGAAGCACAGTTCTGTTTTTCTCAGCAAGCTGACTAATCGGACCCCATAGGAAACACAGTAGAGTAGAAGAGTGCTCTTTCCTCATAAGCAGAGTGTGTTTCTTTTAAGGCGAGCTAGCGTTTGTTTCCCAGTCTTAAATGGAGTTGAATCACATGCAGTTTCCGTTCCTACGAGCAAGAGTTGGTTTCTGGTAATGAAATTCACTATTGTGCTCCCATTGCCATACACAGTGCAATTAGCACTCGCGTCTGTTCCCAGCTAGTACAGTGTATTGGACTGAAGAGGAGCTACTGTTCTTGTCAGGTTCCTAAGCAGAGTTGAACTAGATATGGCCCATGTGTGTAGGAAGCACAGTTCTGTTGTTCTCGGCAAGCTGACTGTTCGGACCCCATAGGAAACACATTAGAGTAGAAGAGTGCTCTTTTCTCAAAAGCCGAGTGTGTTTAGTGTAAGGCGACCTAGCGTTTGCTTCCCAGTCCTAAATGGAGTTGAATCACATGCAGTTTCTGGTCCTAATAGCAAGAGTTGTTTTCTGGTAAGAAGAGTCACTATTGCGCTCTCGTTGCCATACCCAGTGCAAATAGCACTCGCGTTTGCTCTCAGCAAGTACAGTGTATTGGATTGAAGAGGAGCTACTGTTCTTGTCAGTTTCCTAAGCAGACTTGAACTAGATATGGCCCCTGTGTGTAGGAAGCACAGTTTATTTGTTCTGAGCATGCTAACTGTTCGGACGCCATAGGAAACACAGTAGAGTAGAAAACTACTCTTTTCTCAAAAGCAGAGTGTGTTTCTTGTAAGGCGAGCTAGCTTTTGTTTCCCAGTCGTAAATGAAGTTGAATCACATGCAGTTTTTGGTCCTACGAGTAGAGTTGTTTTTTGGTAAGAAGAGTCACTCTTGCGCTCCCATTGCCATACACAGTGCAAATAGCACTTGCGTCTTTTCCAATCAAGTACAGTGTATTGGACTGAAGAGGAGATACTGTTCTTGTCAGTTTCCTGAGCAGAGTTGAACTAGATATGGACCATGTGTGTAGGAAGCACAGTTTTTTTGTGCTCAGCAAGCTCACTGTTCTGGCCCTATAGGAAACACAGTAGAGTAGAAGAGTGCTCTTTTCTCAAAAGCAGAGTGTGTTTCTTGTAAGGCGAGATAGCGTTTGCTTCCCAGACCTAAATGGAGTTGAATCACATGCAGTTTCTGGTCCTACAAGCAAGAGTTGTTTTCTGTTAAGAAGAGTCACTATTGCGCTCGCATTGTCATACACAGGGCAAATAGCACTGGCGTCTGTTCCCAGCCTGTACAGTGTATTGGACTGAAGAGGATCTACTGTTCTTGTCAGTTTCCTCTGCAGAGTTGAACTAGATATGGCCCGTGTGTTTAGGGAGCACAGTTCTTTTGTTCTGAGCAAGCTCACTGTGCGGACCCCATAGGAAACTCAGTGCTCTTTTCTCAAAAGCAGAGTGTGTTAGTTGTAAGGCGAGATAGCGTTTGCTTCCCAGACCTAAAAGAAGTTGAATCACATGCAGTTTCTGGTCCTACAAGCAAGAGTTGTTTTCTGTTAAGAAGAGTCACTATTGTGCTCGCATTGTCATACACAGGGCAAATAGCACTGGCGTCTGTACCCAGCATGTACAGTGTATTGGACTGAAGAGGATCTACTGTTCTTTTCAATTTCCTATGCAGAGTTGAACTAGATATAGCCCGTGTGTGTAGGAAGCACAGTTCTTTTGTTCTGAGCAAGCTCACTGTTCTGGCCCTATAGGAAACACAGTAGAGTAGCAGAGTGCTCTTTTCTCAAAAGCAGAGTGTGTTTCTTGTAAGGCGAGCTAGTGTTTGTTTCCAAGTCCTAAATGGAGTTGAATCACATGCAGTTTCTGTTCCTACGAGCAAGAGATGTTTTCTGTTAAGAAGAGTCACTATTGCGCTCGCATTGTCATACACAGGGCAAATAGCACTGGCTTCTTTTCCCAGCATGTACAGTGTATTGCACTGAAGAGGATCTACTGTTCTTGTCAGTTTCCTAAGCAGAATTGAACTAGATACGGCCATGTGTGTAGGAAGTACAGTTCTTTTGTTCTGAGCAAGCTCACTGTTCGGACCCCATAGGAAATACAGTAGAGTAGAAGAGTGCTCTTTTCTCAAAAGCAGAGTGTGTTTCTTGTAAGGCGAGCTAGTGTTTGTTTCCCAGTCCTAAATGGAGTTGAATCACAGGCAGTTTCTGGTCCTACGAGCAAGGGTTGTTTTCTGGTAAGAAGAGACACTATTGTGCTCCCATTGCCATACACAGTGCAAATAGCACTGGCGTCTGTACCCAGCATGTACAGCGTATTGGACCGAAGAGGATCTACTGTTCTTTTCAGTTTCCTAAGCAGAGTTGAACTAGATATGGCCCATGTGTGTAGGAAGCACAGTTCTTTTGTTCTGAACAAGCTCACTGTTCGGACCCCATAGGAAACTTAGTAGAGTAGACGAGTGCTCTTTTCTCAAAAGCAGAGTGTGTTTCTTGTAAGGCGAGCTAGCGTTTGTTTCCCAGTCCTAAATGGAGTTGAATCAATGCAGTTTTTGCTCCTACGAGCAAGAGTTGTTTTCTGGTTAGAAGAGTCACTATTGCGCTCCCTTTGCCATACATAGTGCAAATAGCCCTCTCGTCTGTTCCCAGCAAGTACAGTGTATTGGACTGAAGAGGAGCTACTGTTCTTGTCAGTTTCCTAAGCAGAGTTGAACTAGATATGGCCCGTGTGTGTAGGAAGCACAGGTCTTTTGTTCTCATCAAGCTCACTGTCGGACCCCATAGAAAACACAGTAGAGTAGAAGAGTGCTCTTTTCTCAAAGGCAGAGTGTGTTTCTTGTAAGGCGAGCTAGGGTTTGTATCCCAGTCCTAAATGGAGTTGAATCACATGCAGTTTCTGGTCCTACGAGCAAGGGTTGTTTTCTGGTAAGAAGAGTCACTATTGCGCTCCCATTGCCATACACAGTGCAAATAGCACTGGCGTCTGTATCCAGCATGTACAGCGTATTGGAATGAAGAGGATCTACTGGTCTTTTCAGTTTCCTCAGCAGAGTTGAACTAGATATGGCCCGTGTGTGTTGGAAGCACAGTTCTTTTGTTCTGAACAAGCTCACTGTTCGGACCCCATAGGAAACACAGTAGAGTAGAAGAGTGCTCTTTTCTCAAAAGCAGAGTATGTTTCTTGTAAGGTGAGATAGCGTTTGTTTCCCAGTCCTTAATGGAGATGAATCAAATGCAGTTTTTGGTCCTACGAGCAAGAGTTGTTTTCTGGTAAGAAGAGTCACTATTGCGCTCCCATTGCCATACATAGTACAAATAACCCTTGCGTCTGTTTCCAGCAAGTACAGTGTATTGGTCTGAAGAGGAGCTACTGTTCATGTCAGTTTCCTAAGCAAAGTTGAACAAGATAAGGCCCGTGTGTGTAGGAAGCACAGTTCTTTGGTTCTGAGCAAGCTCACTGTTTGAACCCCATAGAAAACACAGTAGAGAGAATAGTGCTCTTTTCTCAAAAGCAGAGTGTGTTTCTTGTAAGGCGAGCTACCGTTTGTTTCCCAGTCCTAAATGGAGTTGAATCAAATGCAGTTTTTGCTCCTACGAGCAAGAGTTGTTTTCTGGTAAGAAGAGTCACTATTGCGCTCCCTTTGCCATACACAGTGCAAATAGCACTGGCGTCTGTACCCAACATGTACAGTGTATTGGACTGAAGAAGATCTACTGCTCTTGTCAGTTTCCTAAGCAGAATTGAACTAGATATGGCCCGTGTGTGTAGGAAGCACAGTTCTTTTATTCTGAGCAAGCTCACTGTTCTAGCCCTATTGGAAACACAGTAGAGTGGAAGAGTGCTCTTTTCTCAAAAGCAGAGTGTGTTTCTTGTAAGGCGAGCTAGCGTTTGTTTCCCAGTCCTAAATGGAGTTGAATCACATGCAGTTTCAGGTCATAGGAGCAAGAGTTTTTTCTGGTAATAAGCGTCACTATTGCGCTCCCATTGTCATACACAGGGCAAATAGCACGGGCCTCTGTTCTCAGCATGTACAGTGTATTGGACTGAAGAGGATCTACTGTTCTTGTTAGGTTCCTAAGCAGAGTTGAACTAGATATGGCCCATGTGTGTAGGAAGCACAGTTCTTTTGTACTCAGCAAGCTCACTGTTCTGGCCATATAGGAAACACAGTAGAGTAGAAGAGTGCTCTTTCCTCAAAAGCAGAGTGTGTTTCTTGTAAGGCGAGCTGGGTTTGTTTCCCAGTCTTAAATGGAGTTGAATCACATGCATTTTCTGGACATAAGAGCAAGAGTTGGTTTCTGGTAAGGAAAGTCACTATTGCGCTCGCATTGTCATACACAGGGCAAATAGCACTGGCGTCTGTTCCCAGCATGTACAGTGTATTGGACTGAAGAGGATCTACTGTTCTTGTCAGTTTCCTAAGCAGAATTGAAGTAGATACGGCCATGTGTGAAGGAAGCACAGTTCTTTTTTTCTGAGTAAGCTCACTGTTCTGGCCCTATAGGAAACACAGTAGAGTAGAAGAGTGCTCTTTTCTCAAAAGCAAAGAGTGTTTCTTGTAAGGCGAGATAGTGTTTGCTTCCCAGACCTAAATGGAATTGAATCACATGCAGTTTCTGGTCCTACAAGCAAGAGTTGTTTTCTGGTAAGAAGAGTCACTATTGCGCTCGCATTGTCATACACAGGGCAAATAGCACTGGCGTCTGTTCCCAGCCTGTAGTGTATTGGACTGAAGAGGATCTACTGTTCTTGTCAATTTCCTCTGCAGAGTTGAACTAGATATGGCCCGTGTGTGTAGGAAGCACAGTTCCTTTGTTCTGAGCAAGCTCACTGTTCTGGCCCTATAGGAAACACATTATAGTAGAAGTGTGCTCTTTTCTCAAAAGCAGAGTGTGTTTCTTGTAAAGCGAGCTAGCGTTTGTTTCCCAGTCCTAAATGGAGTTGAATCACATGCAGTTTTTGGTCCCACGCGCAAGAGTTGTTCTGGTAAGGAAAGTCACTATTGCGTTCCCATTGCCAAACACAGTGCAAATAGCACTTGCATCTGTTCCCAGCAAGTACAGTGTATTGGACTGAAGAGGAGCTACTGTTCTTGTCAGTTTCCTAAGCAGAATTGAACTGGATATGGCCATTTGTGTAGAAAGCACAGTTCTTTTTTTCTGAGCAAGCTCACTGTTCTGGCCCTATAGGAAACACAGTAGAGTAGAAGAGTGCTCTTTTCTCAAAAGCAGAGTGTGTTTCTTGTAAGGTGAGCTAGCGTTTGTTTCCCAGTCCTAAATGGAGTTGAATCACATGCAGTTTTTGGTCCTACGAGCAAGAGTTGTTTTCTGGTAAGGAAAGTCACTATTGCGTTCCCATTGACATACAAAGTGCAAATAGCACTTGCGTCTGTTCCCAGCAAGTACAGTGTATTTTACTGAAGAGGAGCTACTGTTCTTGTCAGTTTCCTACGCAGAGTTGAACTAGATATGGCCCGTGTGCATAGGAAGCACAGTTCTTTTGTTCTGACCAAGCTCACTGTTCGGAACACATAGGACACATAGTAGAGAATAAGTGTGCTCTTTTCTCAAAAGCAGAGTGTGTTTCTTGTAAGGCGAGCTAACTTTTGTTTCCCAGTCCTAAATGTATTTGAATCACATGCAGTTTCTGGTCCTACGAGTAGAGTTATTTTTTGGTAAGAAGAGTCACTATTGTGCTCCCATTGCCATACACAGTACAAATAGCACTTGCATCTGTTCCAATCAAGTACAGTGTATTGGACTGAAGAGGAGCTACTGTTCTTGTCAGTTTCCTAAGCAGAGTTGAACTAGATATGGCCAGTGTGTGTAGGAAGCACAGTTCCTTTGTTCTGAGCAAGCTCACTGTTCTGGCCCTATAGGAAACACATTAGAGTAGAAGAGTGCTCTTTTCTCAAAAGCAGAGTGTGTTTCTTGTAAGGCGAGATAGCGTTTGTTTCCCAGTCCTAAATGGAGTTGAATCACGTGCAGTTTTTGGTCCTACGCGCAAGAGTTGTTTTCTGGTAAGGAAAGTCACTATTGCGCTCCCATTGCCAAACACAGTGCAAATAGAAAACGCATCTGTTCCCAGCAAGTACAGTGTATTGGACTGAAGAGGAGCTACTGTTCTTGTCAGTTTCCTAAGCAGAATTGAAGTGGATATGGCCATTTGTGTAGGAAGCACAGTTCTTTTGTTCTGAGCAAGCTCACTGTACTGGCCCTATAGGTAACACAGTAGAGTAGAAGAGTGCTCTTTTCTCAAAAGCAGAGTGTGTTTCTTGTAAGGCGAGGTAGCGTTTGTTTCACAGTTTTAAATGGAGTTGAATCACGTGCAGTTTCTGGTCCTACGAGCAAGAGTTTTTTCTGGTAAGAAGAGTCACTATTGCGCTCCCATTGCCATACATAGTACAAATAACACTCGCATCTGTTCCCAGCAAGTACAGTGCATTGGACTGAAGAGGAGCTACTGTTCTCGTCAGTTTTCTAAGCAGAGTTGAACTAGATATGGCCCGTGTGTGTAGGAAGCACAGTTCCTTTCTTCTGAGCAAGCTCACTGTTCTGGCCCTTTTGGAAACACATTAGAGTAGAAGAGTGCTCTTTTCTCAAAAGCAGAGTGTGTTTCTTGTAAGGCGAGCTAGCGTTTGTTTCCCAGTCCTAAATGGAGTTGAATCACATGCAGTTTTTGGTCCTACGCGCAAGAGTTGTTTTCTGGTAAGAAGAGTCACTATTGTGCTCCCATTGCCATACATAGTACAAATAACACTCGCGTCTGTTTCCAGCAAGTACAGTGTATTGGTCTGAAGAGGAGCTACTGTTCATGTCAGTTTCCTAAGCAAAGTTGAACAAGATAAGGCCCGTGTGTGTAGGAAGCACAGTTCTTTTGTTCTGAGCAAGCTCACTGTTCGAACCACATAGGAAACACAGTAGAGAGAATAGTGCTCTTTTCTCAAAAGCAGAGTGTGTTTCTTGTAAGGCGCGCTACCGTTTGTTTCCCAGTCCTAAATGGAGTTGAATCAAATGCAGTTTTTGCTCCTACGAGCAAGAGTTGTTTTCTGGTAAGAAGAGTCACTATTGCGCTCCCTTTGCCATACACAGTGCAAATAGCACTGGCGTCTGTACCCAGCATGTACAGTGTATTGGACTGAAGAGGATCTACTGTTCTTGTCAGTTTCCTAAGCAGAATTGAACTAGATATGGCCCGTGTGTGTAGGAAGCACAGTTCTTTTGTTCTGAGCAAGCTCACTGTTCTAGCCCTATTGGAAACACAGTAGAGTGGAAGAGTGCTCTTTTCTCAAAAGCAGAGTGTGTTTCTTGTAAGGCGAGCTAGCGTTTGTTTCCCAGTCCTAAATGGAGTTGAATCACATGCAGTTTCTGGTCATACGAGCAAGAGTTTTTTCTGGTAATAAGAGTCACTATTGCGCTCCCATTGTCATACACAGTGCAAATAGCACTGGCGTCTGTACCCAGCATGTACAGTGTATTGGACTGAAGAGGATCTACTGTTCTTGTCAGTTTCCTAAGCAGAATTGAACTAGATATGGCCCATGTGTGTAGGAAGCACAGTTCTTTTGTACTCAGCAAGCTCACTCTTCTGGCCATATAGGAAACACAGTAGAGTAGAAGAGTGCTCTTTCCTCAAAAGCAGAGTGTGTTTCTTGTAAGGCGAGCTGGGTTTGTTTCCCAGTCTTAAATGGATTTGAATCACATGCAGTTTCCGTTCCTACGAGCAAGAGTTGGTTTCTGGTAAGGAAATTCACTATTGTGCTCCCTTTGCCATACACAGTGCAAATAGCACTCGCGTCTGTTCCCAGCAAGTACAGTGTATTGGACTGAAGAGGAGCTACTGTTCTTGTCAGGTTCCTAAGCAGAGTTGAACTAGATATGGCCCATGTGTAGGAAGCACAGTTCTGTTTTTCTCAGCAAGCTGACTAATCGGACCCCATAGGAAACACAGTAGAGTAGAAGAGTGCTCTTTCCTCATAAGCAGAGTGTGTTTCTTTTAAGGCGAGCTAGCGTTTGTTTCCCAGTCTTAAATGGAGTTGAATCACATGCAGTTTCCGTTCCTACGAGCAAGAGTTGGTTTCTGGTAATGAAATTCACTATTGTGCTCCCATTGCCATACACAGTGCAAATAGCACTCGCGTCTGTTCCCAGCTAGTACAGTGTATTGGACTGAAGAGGAGCTACTGTTCTTGTCAGGTTCCTAAGCAGAGTTGAACTAGATATGGCCCATGTGTGTAGGAAGCACAGTTCTGTTGTTCTCGGCAAGCTGACTGTTCGGACCCCATAGGAAACACATTAGAGTAGAAGAGTGCTCTTTTCTCAAAAGCCGAGTGTGTTTAGTGTAAGGCGACCTAGCGTTTGCTTCCCAGTCCTAAATGGAGTTGAATCACATGCAGTTTCTGGTCCTAAGAGCAAGAGTTGTTTTCTGGTAAGAAGAGTCACTATTGCGCTCTCGTTGCCATACACAGTGCAAATAGCACTCGCGTTTGCTCTCAGCAAGTACAGTGTATTGGATTGAAGAGGAGCTACTGTTCTTGTCAGTTTCCTAAGCAGACTTGAACTAGATATGGCCCCTGTGTGTAGGAAGCACAGTTCTTTTGTTCTGAGCAAGCTCACTGTTCTAGCCCTATTGGAAACACAGTAGAGTGGAAGAGTGCTCTTTTCTCAAAAGCAGAGTGTGTTTCTTATAAGGCGAGCTAGCGTTTGTTTCCCAGTCCTAAATGGAGTTGAATCACATGCAGTTTCTGGTCATACGAGCAAGAGTTTTTTCTGGTAATAAGAGTCACTATTGCGCTCCCATTGTCATACACAGGGCAAATAGCACTGGCCTCTGTTCTCAGCATGTACAGTGTATTGGACTGAAGAGGATCTACTGTTCTTGTCAGGTTCCTAAGCAGAGTTGAACTAGATATGGCCCATGTGTGTAGGAAGCACAGTTCTTTTGTACTCAGCAAGCTCACTCTTCTGGCCATATAGGAAACACAGTAGAGTAGAAGAGTGCTCTTTCCTCAAAAGCAGAGTGTGTTTCTTGTAAGGCGAGCTGGGTTTGTTTCCCAGTCTTAAATGGATTTGAATCACATGCAGTTTCCGTTCCTACGAGCAAGAGTTGGTTTCTGGTAAGGAAATTCACTATTGTGCTCCCTTTGCCATACACAGTGCAAATAGCACTCGCGTCTGTTCCCAGCAAGTACAGTGTATTGGACTGAAGAGGAGCTACTGTTCTTGTCAGGTTCCTAAGCAGAGTTGAACTAGATATGGCCCATGTGTAGGAAGCACAGTTCTGTTTTTCTCAGCAAGCTGACTATTCGGACCCCATAGGAAACACAGTAGAGTAGAAGAGTGCTCTTTCCTCATAAGCAGAGTGTGTTTCTTTTAAGGCGAGCTAGCGTTTGTTTCAAAGTCTTAAATGGAGTTGAATCACATGCAGTTTCCATTCCTACGAGCAAGAGTTGGTTTCTGGTAATGAAATTCACTATTGTGCTCCCATTGCCATACACAGTACAAATAACACTCGCGTCTGTTCCCAGCTAGTACAGTGTATTGGACTGAAGAGGAGCTACTGTTCTTGTCAGGTTCCTAAGCAGAGTTGAACTAGATATGGCCCATGTGTGTAGGAAGCACAGTTCTGTTGTTCTCGGCAAGCTGACTGTTCGGACCCCATAGGAAACACATTAGAGTAGAAGAGTGCTCTTTTCTCAAAAGCCGAGTGTGTTTAGTGTAAGGCGACCTAGCGTTTGCTTCCCAGTCCTAAATGGAGTTGAATCACATGCAGTTTCTGGTCCTAAGAGCAAGAGTTGTTTTCTGGTAAGAAGAGTCACTATTGCGCTCTCGTTGCCATACACAGTGCAAATAGCACTCGCGTTTGCTCTCAGCAAGTACAGTGTATTGGATTGAAGAGGAGCTACTGTTCTTGTCAGTTTCCTAAGCAGACTTGAACTAGATATGGCCCCTGTGTGTAGGAAGCACAGTTCATTTGTTCTGAGCATGCTAACTGTTCGGACGCCATAGGAAACACAGTAGAGTAGAAAACTACTCTTTTCTCAAAAGCAGAGTGTGTTTCTTGTAAGGCGAGCTAGCTTTTGTTTCCCAGTCGTAAATGAAGTTGAATCACATGCAGTTTCTGGTCCTACGAGTAGAGTTGTTTTTTGGTAAGAAGAGCCACTCTTGCGCTCCCATTGCCATACACAGTGCAAATAGCACTTGCGTCTTTTCCAATCAAGTACAGTGTATTGGACTGAAGAGGAGATACTGTTCTTGTCAGTTTCCTGAGCAGAGTTGAACTAGATATGGACCATGTGTGTAGGAAGCACAGTTTTTTTGTGCTCAGCAAGCTCACTGTTCTGGCCCTATAGGAAACACAGTAGAGTAGAAGAGTGCTCTTTTCTCAAAAGCAGAGTGTGTTTCTTGTAAGGCGAGATAGCGTTTGCTTCCCAGACCTAAATGGAGTTGAATCACATGCAGTTTCTGGTCCTACAAGCAAGAGTTGTTTTCTGTTAAGAAGAGTCACTATTGCGCTCGCATTGTCATACACAGGGCAAATAGCACTGGCGTCTGTTCCCAGCCTGTACAGTGTATTGGACTGAAGAGGATCTACTGTTCTTGTCAGTTTCCTCTGCAGAGTTGAACTAGATATGGCCCGTGTGTTTAGGGAGCACAGTTCTTTTGTTCTGAGCAAGCTCACTGTGCGGACCCCATAGGAAACTCAGTGCTCTTTTCTCAAAAGCAGAGTGTGTTAGTTGTAAGGCGAGATAGCGTTTGCTTCCCAGACCTAAAAGAAGTTGAATCACATGCAGTTTCTGGTCCTACAAGCAAGAGTTGTTTTCTGTTAAGAAGAGTCACTATTGTGCTCGCATTGTCATACACAGGGCAAATAGCACTGGCGTCTGTACCCAGCATGTACAGTGTATTGGACTGAAGAGGATCTACTGTTCTTTTCAATTTCCTATGCAGAGTTGAACTAGATATAGCCCGTGTGTGTAGGAAGCACAGTTCTTTTGTTCTGAGCAAGCTCACTGTTCTGGCCCTATAGGAAACACAGTAGAGTAGCAGAGTGCTCTTTTCTCAAAAGCAGAGTGTGTTTCTTGTAAGGCGAGCTAGTGTTTGTTTCCAAGTCCTAAATGGAGTTGAATCACATGCAGTTTCTGTTCCTACGAGCAAGAGATGTTTTCTGTTAAGAAGAGTCACTATTGCGCTCGCATTGTCATACACAGGGCAAATAGCACTGGCTTCTTTTCCCAGCATGTACAGTGTATTGCACTGAAGAGGATCTACTGTTCTTGTCAGTTTCCTAAGCAGAATTGAACTAGATACGGCCATGTGTGTAGGAAGTACAGTTCTTTTGTTCTGAGCAAGCTCACTGTTCGGACCCCATAGGAAATACAGTAGAGTAGAAGAGTGCTCTTTTCTCAAAAGCAGAGTGTGTTTCTTGTAAGGCGAGCTAGTGTTTGTTTCCCAGTCCTAAATGGAGTTGAATCACAGGCAGTTTCTGGTCCTACGAGCAAGGGTTGTTTTCTGGTAAGAAGAGACACTATTGTGCTCCCATTGCCATACACAGTGCAAATAGCACTGGCGTCTGTACCCAGCATGTACAGCGTATTGGACCGAAGAGGATCTACTGTTCTTTTCAGTTTCCTAAGCAGAGTTGAACTAGATATGGCCCATGTGTGTAGGAAGCACAGTTCTTTTGTTCTGAACAAGCTCACTGTTCGGACCCCATAGGAAACTTAGTAGAGTAGACGAGTGCTCTTTTCTCAAAAGCAGAGTGTGTTTCTTGTAAGGCGAGCTAGCGTTTGTTTCCCAGTCCTAAATGGAGTTGAATCAATGCAGTTTTTGCTCCTACGAGCAAGAGTTGTTTTCTGGTTAGAAGAGTCACTATTGCGCTCCCTTTGCCATACATAGTGCAAATAGCCCTCTCGTCTGTTCCCAGCAAGTACAGTGTATTGGACTGAAGAGGAGCTACTGTTCTTGTCAGTTTCCTAAGCAGAGTTGAACTAGATATGGCCCGTGTGTGTAGGAAGCACAGGTCTTTTGTTCTCATCAAGCTCACTGTCGGACCCCATAGAAAACACAGTAGAGTAGAAGAGTGCTCTTTTCTCAAAGGCAGAGTGTGTTTCTTGTAAGGCGAGCTAGGGTTTGTATCCCAGTCCTAAATGGAGTTGAATCACATGCAGTTTCTGGTCCTACGAGCAAGGGTTGTTTTCTGGTAAGAAGAGTCACTATTGCGCTCCCATTGCCATACACAGTGCAAATAGCACTGGCGTCTGTATCCAGCATGTACAGCGTATTGGAATGAAGAGGATCTACTGGTCTTTTCAGTTTCCTCAGCAGAGTTGAACTAGATATGGCCCGTGTGTGTTGGAAGCACAGTTCTTTTGTTCTGAACAAGCTCACTGTTCGGACCCCATAGGAAACACAGTAGAGTAGAAGAGTGCTCTTTTCTCAAAAGCAGAGTGTGTTTCTTGTAAGGCGAGCTAGCGTTTGTTTCCCAGTCCAAAATGGAGTTGAATCAAATGCAGTTTTTGGTCCTACGAGCAAGAGTTGTTTTCTGGTAAGAAGAGTCACTATTGCGCTCCCTTTGCCATACATAGTGCAAATAGCCCTCTCGTCTGTTCCCAGCAAGTACAGTGTATTGGACTGAAGAGGAGCTACTGTTCTTGTCAGTTTCCTAAGCAGAGTTGAACTAGTTATGGCCCGTGTGTGTAGGAAGCACAGCTCTTTTGTTCTCAGCACGCTCACTGTTCGGACCCCATAGAAAACACAGTAAGAGTAGAAGAGTGCTCTTTTCTCAAAAGCAGAGTGTGTTTCTTGTAAGGTGAGCTAGGGTTTGTTTCCCAGTCCTAAATGGAGTTGAATCAAATGCAGTTTTTGGTCCTAAGAGCAAGAGTTGTTTTCTGGTAAGAAGAGTCACTATTGTGCTCCCATTGCCATACATAGTACAAATAACACTCGCGTCTGTTTCCAGCAAGTACAGTGTATTGGTCTGAAGAGAAGCTACTGTTCATGTCAGTTTCCTAAGCAAAGTTGAACTAGATAAGGCCGTGTGTGTAGGAAGCAGAGTTCTTTTGTTCTGAGCAAGCTCACTGTTCGAACCCCATAGGAAACACAGTAGAGAGATGAGTGCTCTTTTCTCAAAAGCAGAGTGTGTTTCCTGTAAGGCGAGCTACCGTTTGTTTCCTAGTCCTAAATGGAGTTGAAATACACATGCAGTTTCTGGTCCTACCAGCAAGAGTTGTTTTCTGGTTAGAAGAGTCACTATTGCGCTCCCTTTGCCATACACAATGCAAATAGCCCTCACGTCTGTTCTCAGCAAGTACAGTGTATTGGACTGAAGAGGAGCTACTGTTCTTGTCAGTTTCCTAAGCAGAGTTGAACTAGATATGGCCCATGTGTGTAGGAAGCACAGTTCTTTTGTACTCAGCAAGCAAACTGTTCTGGCCCTATAGGAAACACAGTAGAGTAGAAGAGTGCTCTTTCCTCAAAAGCAGAGTGTGTTTTTTGTAAGGCGAGCTAGCGTTTGTTTCCCAGTCCTAAATGGAGTTGAATCACATGCAGTTTCCGTTCCTACGAGCAAGAGTTGTTTTCTGGTAAGGAAAGTCACTATTGCGCTCCCATTGCCATACACAGTGCAAATAGCACTCGCGTCTGTTCCCAGCAAGTACAGTGTATTGGACTGAATAGGAGCTACTCTTCTTGTCAGTTTCCTAAGCAGAATTGAACTAGATATGGCCCGTGTGTGTAGGAAGCACAGTTCCTTTGTCCTCAGCAAGCTCACTGTTTGGACCCCATAGGAAACACAGTAGAGTAGAAGAGTGCTCTTTTCTAAAAAGCAGAGTGTGTTTCTTGTAAGACGAGCAAGCATTTGTTTCCCAGTCCTAAATCGAGTTGAAATACACATGCAGTTTCTGGTCCTACCAGCAAGAGTTGTTTTCTGGTAAGGAAAGTCACTATTGCACTCCCATTGCCATACACAGTGCAAATAGCACTGGCGTCTGTACCCAGCATGTGCAGTGTATTGGACTGAAGAGGATCTACTGTTCTTGTCAGTTTCCTAAGCAGAATTGAACTAGACATGGCCCGTGTGTGCAGAAAGCACAGTTCTTTTGTTCTGAGCAAGCTCACTGTTTGGACACCATAGGAAACACAGTAGAGTAGAAGAGTGCTCTTTTCTCAAAAGAAGAGTGTGTTTCTTGTAAGTCGAGCTGGCGTTTGTTTCCCAGTCCTAAATGGAGTGGAATCACATGCAGTTTCTGGTCCTAAGAGCAAGAGTTGTTTTCTGGTAAGGAAAGTCACTATTGTGCTCGCATTGTCATACACAGTGCAAATAGCACTCGCGTCTGTTCCCAGCAAGTACAGTATATTGGACTGAAGAAGAGCTACTGTTCTTGTCAGTTTCCTAACAGAATTGAACTAGATATGGCCCGTGTGTATAGGAAGCACAGTTCTTTTGTTCTGAGCAAGCTCACTGTTCTAGCCCTATAGGAAAGACAGTGGAGTAGAAGAGTGCTCTTTTCTCAAAAGCAGAGTGTGTTTCTTGTAAGGCGGGCTAGCGTTTGTTTCCCAGTCCTAAATGGAGTTGAATCACATGCAGTTTCTGGTCCTATGTGCAAGAGTTTTTTCTGGTAATAAGAGTCACTATTGCGCTCCCATTGTCATACACAGGGCAAATAGCACTGGCCTCTGTTCTCAGCATGTACAGTGTATTGGATTGAAGAGGATCTACTGTTCTTGTCAGGTTCCTAAGCAGAGTTGAACTAGATATGGCCCATGTGTGTAGGAAGCACAGTTCTTTTGTACTCAGCAAGCTCACTGTTCTGGCCCTATAGGAAACACAGTAGAGTAGAAGAGTGCTCTTTTCTCAAAAGCAGAGTGTGTTTCTTGTAAGGCGAGCCAGCGTTTGTTTCCCAGTTTTAAATGGAGTTGAATCACATGCAGTTTTTGGTCCTACGAGCAAGAGTTGTTTTCTGGTAAGGAAAGTCACTATTGCGCTCCCATTGCCATACACAGTGCAAATAGCACTCGCGTCTGTTCCCAGAAAGTACAGTGTATTGGACTGAATAGGAGCTACTGTTCTTGTCAGTTTCCTAAGCAGAATTGAACTAGATATGGCCCGTGTGTGTAGGAAGCACAGTTCTTGTGTACTCAGCAAGCTCACTGTTTGGACCCCACAGGAAACACAGTAGAGTAGAAGAGTGCTCTTTTCTAAAAAGCAGAGTGTTTTTCTTGAAAGACGAGCAAGCATTTGTTTCCCAGTCCTAAATCGAGTTCAAATACACATGCAGTTTCTGGTCCTACCAGCAAGAGTTGTTTTCTGGTTAGAAGAGTCACTATTGTGCTCCCTTTGCCATACACAATGCAAATAGCCCTCGCGTCTGTTCCCAGCAAGTACAGTGTATTGGACTGAAGAGGATCTACTGTTCTTGTCAGTTTCCTAAGCAGATTTGAACTAGATATGGCCCATGTGTGTAGGAAGCACATTTCTTTTGTTCTCAGCAAGCTCACTGTTCGGACCCCATAGGAAACACAGTAGAGTAGAAGAGTGCTCTTTCCTCAGAAGCAGAGTGTGTTTCTTGTAAGGCGAGCTAGCATTTGTTTCCCAGTCCTAAATGTAGTTGAATCACATGCAGTTTCTGGTCCTACAAGCAAGAGTTGTTTTCTGGTAAGAAGAGTCACTATTGCACTCCCATTGCCATACACAGTGCAAATAGCACTGTCGTCTGTACCCAGCATGTACAGTGTATTGGACTGAAGAGGATCTTCTGTTCTTGTCAGTTTCCTAAGCAGAATTGAACTAGATATGGCCTGTGTGTGTAGGAAGCACAGTTCTTTTGTACTCAGCAAGCTCACTGTTCTGGCCCTATAGGAAACACAGTAGAGTAGAAGAGTGCTCTTTAATCAAAAGCAGAGTGTGTTTCTTGTAAGGCGAGCTAGCGTTTGTTTCCCAGTCCTAAATGGAGTTGAATCACATGCAGTTTCCGTTCCTACGAGCAAGAGTTGTTTTCTGGTAAGGAAAGTCACTATTGCGCTCCCATTGCATACACAGTGCAAATAGCACTCGCGTCTGTTCCCAGCAAGTACAGTGTATTGGACTGAATAGGAGCTACTGTTCTTGTCAGTTTCCTAAGCAGAATTGAACTAGATATGGCCCGTGTGTGTAGGAAGCACAGTTCTTTTGTACTCAGCAAGCTCACTGTTTGGACCCCATAGGAAACACAGTAGAGTAGAAGAGTGCTCTTTTCTCAAAAGCAGAGTGTGTTTCTTGTAAGGCGAGCTAGCATTTGTTTCCCAGTCCTAAATGGAGTTGAATCACATGCAGTTTCTGTTCCTACGAGCAAGGGTTGTTTTCTGGTAAGAAGAGTCACTATTGCGCTCCCATTGCCATACACAGTGCAAATAGCACTGGCGTCTGTACCCAGCATGTACAGCGTATTGGACTGAAAAGGATCTACTGTTCTTTTCAGTTTCCTAACCAGAGTTGAACTAGATATAGCCCGTGTGTGTAGGAAGCACAGTTCTCTTTTTCTGAGCAAGCTCAATGTTCGGACCCCATAGGAAACACAGTAGAGTAGAAGAGTGCTCTTTTCTCAAAAGCAGAGTGTGTTTCTCGTAAGGCGAGCTAGTGTTTGTTTCCCAGTCCTAAATGGAGTTGAATCACATGCAGTTTTTGGTCCTACGAGCAAGAGTTGTTTTCTGGTAAGAAGAGTCACTATTGCGCTCCCTTTGCCATACATAGTGCAAATAGCCCTCTCGTCTGTTCCCAGCAAGTACAGTGTATTGGACTGAAGAGGAGCTACTGTTCTTGTCAGTTTCCTAAGCAGAGTTGAACTAGTTATGGCCCGTGTGTGTAGGAAGCACAGTTCTTTTGTTCTCAGCACGCTCACTGTTCGGACCCCATAGAAAACACAGTAAGAGTAGAAGAGTGCTCTTTTCTCAAAAGCAGAGTGTGTTTCTTGGAAGGCGAGCTAGCGTTTGTTTCCCAGTCCTAAATGGAGTTGAATCAAATGCAGTTTTTGGTCCTACGAGCAAGAGTTGTTTTCTGGTAAGAAGAGTCACTATTGCGCTCCCATTGCCATACATAGTACAAATAACACTCGCGTCTGTTCCAGCAAGTACAGTGTATTGGTCTGAAGAGAAGCTAATGTTCATGCCAGTTTCCTAAGCAAAGTTGAACTAAATAAGGCCGTGTGTGTAGGAAGCACAGTTCTTTTGTTCTGAGCAAGCTCACTGTTCGAACCCCATAGGAAACACAGTAGAGAGATGAGTGCTCTTTTCTCAAAAGAAGAGTGTTTTTCTTGTAAGGCGAGCTACCGTTTGTTTCCTAGTCCTAAATGGAGTTGAAATACACATGCAGGTTCTGGTCCTACCAGCAAGAGTTGTTTTCTGGTTAGAAGAGTCACTATTGCGCTCCCTATGCCATAAACAATGCAAATAGCCCTCGCGTCTGTTACCAGCAAGTACAGTGTATTGGACTGAAGAGGAGCTACTGTTCTTGTCAGTTTTTTAAGCAGACTTGAACTAGATATGGCCCATGTGTGTAGGAAGCACAGTTCTTTTGTACTCAGCAAGCAAACTGTTCTGGCCCTATAGGAAACACAGTAGAGTAGAAGAGTGCTCTTTCCTCAAAAGCAGAGTGTGTTTCTTGTAAGGTGAGCTAGCCTTTGTTTCCCAGTCTTAAATGGAGTTGAATCACATGCAGTTTCTGGTCCTACGAGCAAGAGTTGTTTTCTGGTAAGAAGAGTCACTATTGCACTCTCATTGCCATACACAGTGCAAATAGCTCTGTCGTCTATACCCAGCATGTACAGTGTATTGGACTGAAGAGGATCTACTGTTCTTGTCAGTTTCCTAAGCAGAATTGAACTAGATATGGTCCGTGTGTGTAGGAAGCACAGTTCTTTTGTTCTGAGCAAGCTCACTGTTCTAGCCCTATAGGAAAGACAGTGGAGTAGAAGAGTGCTCTTTTCACAAAAGCAGAGTGTGTTTCTTGTAAGGCGGGCTAGCGTTTGTTTCCCAGTCCTAAATGGAGTTGAATCACATGCAGTTTCTGGTCCTACGTGCAAGAGTTTTTTCTGGTAATAAGAGTCACTATTGCGCTCGCATTGTCATACACAGGGCAAATAGCACTGGCCTCTGTTCTCAGCATGTACAGTGTATTGGACTGAAGAGGATCTACTGTTCTTGTCAGGTTCCTAAGCAGAGTTGAACTAGATATGGCCCATGTGTGTAGGAAGCACAGTTCTTTTGTACTCAGCAAGCTCACTGTTCTGGCCCTATAGGAAACACAGTAGAGTAGAAGAGTGCTCTTTTCTCAAAAGCAGAGTGTGTTTCTTGTAAGGCGAGCCAGCGTTTGTTTCCCAGTTTTAAATGGAGTTGAATCACATGCAGTTTTTGGTCCTACGAGCAAGAGTTGTTTTCTGGTAAGGAAAGTCACTATTGCGCTCCCATTGCCATACACAGTGCAAATAGCACTCGCGTCTGTTCCCAGCAAGTACAGTGTATTGGAATGAATAGGAGCTACTGTTCTTGTCAGTTTCCTAAGCAGAATTGAACTAGATATGGCCCGTGTGTGTAGGAAGCACAGTTCTTTTGTACTCAGCAAGCTCACTATTTGGACCCCATAGGAAACACAGTAGAGTAGAAGAGTGCTCTTTTCTCAAAAGCAGAGTGTGTTTCTACTAAGGAGAGCTAGCATTTATTTCCCAGTCCTAAATGGAGTTGAAATACACATGCAGTTTCTGGTCCTACCAGCAAGAGTTGTTTTCTGGTTAGAAGAGTCACTATTGCACTCCCTTTGCCATACACAATGCAAATAGCCCTCGCGTCTGTTCCCAGCAAGTACAGTGTACTGGACTGAAGAGGAGCTACTGTTCTTGTCAGTTTCCTAAGCAGAGTTGAACTAGATATGGCCCATGTGTGTAGGAACCACATTTCTTTGTTCTCAGCAAGCTCACAGTTCGGACCACATAGGAAACACAGTGGAGTAGAAGAGTGCTCTTTTCTCAAAAGTAGTGTGTGTTTCTTGTAAGGCGAGCTAGCGTTTGTTTCCCAGTCCTAAATGGAGTTGAATCACATGCAGTTTCTGGTCCTACGTGCAAGAGTTTTTTCTGGTAATAAGAGTCACTATTGCGCTCCCATTGCATACACAGGGCAAATAGCACTGGCCTCTGTTCTCAGCATGTACAGTGTATTGGACTGAAGAGGATCTACTGTTCTTGTCAGGTTCCTAAGCAGAGTTGAAGTAGATATGGCCCATGTGTGTAGGAAGCACAGTTCTTTTGTACTCAGCAAGCTCACTGTTCTGGTCCTATAGGAAACACAGTAGAGTAGAAGAGTGCTCTTTCCTCAAAAGCAGAGTGTGTTTCTTGTAAGGCGAGCTAGCGTTTGTTTCCCAGTCCTAAATGAAGTTGAATCAAATGCAGTTTTTGGTCCTATGAGCAAGAGTTGTTTTCTGGTAAGAAGAGTCACTATTGCGCTCCCATTGCCATACATAGTACAAATAACACTCGCGTCTGTTTCCAGCAAATACAGTGAATTGGACTGAAGAGGAGCTACTGTTCTTGTCAGTTTCCTAAGCAGAGTTGAACTAGTTATGGCCCATGAGTGTAGGAAGCACAGTTCTTTTGTACTCAGCAAGCTCACTGTTCAGGCCCTATAGGAAACACAGTAGAGTAGAAGAGTGCTCTTTCCTCAAAAGAAGAGTGTGTTTTTGTAAGGCGAGCTAGCGTTTGTTTCGCAGTCCTAAACGGAGTTGAATCACATGCAGTTTCCATTCCTACGAGCAAGAGTTGTTTTCTGGTAAGGAAAGTCACTATTGCGCTCCCATTGCCATACACAGTGCAAATAGCTCTCGCGTCTGTTCCCAGCAAGTACAGTGTATTGGACTGAAGAGGAGCTACTGTTCTTGTCAGTTTCCTAAGCAGAATTGAACTAGATATGGCCCGTGTGTGTAGGAAGCACAGTTCTTTTGTTCTGAGCAAGCTCACTGTTTGGACCCCATAGGAAACACATTAGAGTAGAAGAGTGCTCTTTTCTCAAAAGCAGAGTGTGTTTCTTGATAAGGCGAGATAGCGTTTGTTTCCCAGTCCTAAATGGAGTTGAATCACATGCAGTTTCTTGTCCTACGAGTAAGAGTTGTTTTCTGGTAAGAAGAGTCACTATTGCACTCCCATTGCCATACACAGTGCAAATAGCACTCGCGTCTGTTCCCAGCAAGTACAGTGTATTGGACTGAAGAGGAGCTATTGTTCTTTTCAGTTTCCTAAGCAGAATTGAACTAGATATGGCCCGTGTGTGTAGGAAGCACAGTTCTTTTGTTCTGAGCAAGCTCACTGTTTGGACCCCATAGGAAACACAGTAGAGTAGAAGAGTGCTCTTTCCTCAAAAGCAGAGTGTGTTTCTTGTAAGGCGAGCTAGCGTTTGTTTCCCAGTCCTAAATAGAGTTGAATCACATGCAGTTTCTGGTCCTACGAGCAAGAGTTTTTTCTGTTAATAAGAGTCACTATTGTGCTCCCATTGTCATACACAGGGCAAATAGCACTGGCCTCTGTTCCCAGCATGTACAGTGTATTGGACTGAAGAGGATCTACTGTTCTTGTCAGGTTTCTAAGCAGAGTTGAACAAGATATGGCCCATGTGTGTAGGAAGCACAGTTCTTTTGTACTCAGCAAGCTCACTGTTCTGGCCCTATAGGAAACACAGTAGAGCAGAAGAGTGCTCTTTCCTCAAAAGCAGAGTGTGTTTCTTGTAAGGCGAGCTAGCGTTTGTTTCCCAGTCCTAAATGGAGTTGAATCACATGCAGTTTCCGTTCCTATGAGCAAGAGTTGTTTTCTGGTAAGGAAAGTCACTATTGTGCTCCCATTGCCATACACAGTGCAAATAGCACTCGTGTCTGTTCTCAGCAAGTACAGTGTATTGGACTGAAGAGGAGCTAATGTTCTTGTCAGTTTCCTAAGCAGAATTGAACTAGATATGGCCCGTGTGTGTAGGAAGCACAGTTCTTTTGTTCTGAGCAAGCTCACTGTTGGACCCCATAGGAAACACAGTAGAGTAGAAGAGTGCTCTTTTCTCAAAAGCAGAGTGTGTTTCTTGTTAGGCGAGCTAGCGTTTGTTTCCCAATCCTAAATGGAGTTGAATCACATGCAGTTTCTGGTCCTACGAGCAAGAGTTGTTTTCTGGTAAGAAGAGTCACTATTGCGCTCCCATTGCCATACACAGTACAAATAGCACTGGCGTCTGTACCCAGCATGTACAGTGTATTGGACTGAAGAGGATCTACTGTTCTTGTCAGGTTCCTAAGCAGAGTTGAACTAGATATGGCCCATGTGTGTAGGAAGCACAGTTCTTTTGTACTCAGCAAGCTCACTGTTCTGGCCCTATACGAAACACAGTAGAGTAGAAGAGTGCTCTTTCCTCAAAAGCAGAGTGTGTTTCTTGTAAGGCGAGCTAGCGTTTGTTTCCCAGTCCTAAATGGAGTTGAGTCACATGCAGTTTCTGGTCCTACGAGCAAGAGTTGTTTTCTGGTAAGAAGAGTCACTATTGCGCTCCCATTGTCACACACAGGGCAAATAGCACTGGTGTCTGTTCCTAGCATGTACAGTGTATTGGACTGATGAGGAGCTACTGTTCTTGTCAGGTTCCTAAGCAGAGTTGAACTAGATATGTCCCGTGTGTAGGAAGCACAGTTCTGTTGTTCTCAGCAAGCTGACTGTTCGGACCCCATAGGAAACACAGTAGAGTAGAAGAGTGCTCTTTCCTAAAAGCCGAGTGTGTTTAGTATAAGGCGACCTAGTGTTTGCTTCCCAGTCCTAAATGGAGTTGAATCACATGCAGTTTCTGGTCCTAAGAGCAAGAGTTGTTTTCTGGTAAGAAGAGTCACTCTTGTGCTCCCATTGCCATACACAGTGCAAATAGCACTCGCGTTTGCTCTCAGCAAGTACAGTGTATTGGATTGAAGAGGAGCTACTGTTCTTGTCAGTTTCCTAAGCAGACTTGAACTAGATATGGCCCGTGTGTGCAGGAAGCACAGTTCATTTGTTCTGAGCAAGCTAACTTTTCGGACCCCATAGGAAACACAGTAGAGTAGAAGAGTACTCTTTTCTCAAAAGCAGAGTGTGTTTCTTGTAAGGCGAGCTAGCTTTTGTTTCCCAGTCGTAAATGAAGTTGAATCACATGCAGTTTCTGGTCGTACGAGTAGAGTTGTTTTTTGGTAAGAAGTGTCACTCTTGTGCTCCCATTGCCATACACAGTGCAAATAGCACTTGTGTCTTTTCCAATCAAGTACAGTGTATTGGACTGAAGAGGAGATACTGTTCTTGTCAGTTTCCTGAGCAGAGTTGAACTAGATATGGCCCGTGTGTATAGGAAGCACAGTTCTTTTGTTCTGAGCAAGCTCACTTTCTGGCCCTATAGGAAACACAGTAGAGTAGAAGAGTGCTCTTTTCTCAAAAGCAGAGTGTTTTTCTTGTAAGGCAAGATAGCGTTTGCTTCCCAGACCTAAATGGAGTTGAATCACATGCAGTTTCTGGTCCTACAAGCAAGAGTTGTTTTCTGGTAAGAAGAGTCACTATTGCGCTCGCATTGTCATACACAGGGCAAATAGCACTGGCGTCTGTTCCCAGCCTGTACAGTGTATTGGACTGAAGAGGATCTACTGTTCTTGTCAGTTTCCTCTGCAGAGTTGAACTAGATATGGCCCGTGTGTGTAGGAAGCACAGTTCTTTTGTTCTGAGTAAGCTTACTGTGCCGACCCCATAGGAAACTCAGTGCTCTTTTCTCAAAAGCAGAGTGTGTTAGTTGTAAGGCGAGATAGCGTTTGCTTCCCAGACCTAAATGGAGTTGAATCACATGCAGTTTCTGGTCCTACAAGCAAGAGTTGTATTCTGTTAAGAAGAGTCACTATTGCGCTCGCATTGTCATACAAAGGGCAAATAGCACTGGCGTCTTTTCCCAGCATGTACAGTGTATTGGACTGAAGAGGATCTACTGTTCTTGTCAGTTTCCTACGCAGAGTTGAACTAGATATAGCCCGTGTGTGTAGGAAGCACAGTTCTTTTGTTCTGAGCAAGCTCACTGTTCTGGCCCTATAGGAAACACAGTAGAGTAGCAGAGTGCTCTTTTCTCAAAAGCAGAGTGTGTTTCTTGTAAGGCGAGCTATTGTTTGTTTCCAAGTCCTAAATGGAGTTGAATCACATGCAGTTTCTGGTCCTACAAGCAAGAGTTGTTTTCTGTTAAGAAGAGTCACTATTGCGCTCGTATTGTCATACACAGGGCAAATAGCACTGGCGTCTTTTCCCAGCATGTACAGTGTATTGCACTGAAGAGGATCTATTGTTCTTGTTAGTATCCTAAGCATAATTGAAATAGATATGGCCATGTGTGCAGGAAGTACAGTTCTTTTGTTCTGAGCAAGCTCACTGTTCGGACCCCATAGGAAATACAGTAGAGTAGAAGAGTGCTCTTTTCTCAAAAGCAGAGTGTGTTTCTTGTAAGGCGAGCTAGTGTTTTTTTCCCAGTCCTAAATGGAGTTGAATCACATGCAGTTACTGGTACTAAGAGCAAGAGTTGTTTTCTGGTAAGAAGAGTCACTATTGTGCTCCCATTGCCGTACACAATGCAAATAGCACTCGCAACTGTTCCCAGCAAGTACAGTGTATTGGACTGAAGAGGAGCTACTGTTCTCGTCAGTTTTCTAAGCAGAGTTGAAGTAGATATTGCCCGTGTGTGTAGGAAGCACAGTTCCTTTGTTCTGAGCAAGCTCACTGTTCTGGCCCTATAAGAAACACATTATAGTAGAAGAGTGCACTTTTCCCAAAACAGAGTGTGTTTCTTGTAAGGTGAGCTAGCGTTTGTTTCCCAGTCCTAAATGGAGTTGAATCAAATGCAGTTTTTGGTCCTACGAGCAAGAGTTGTTTGCTGGTAAGAAGAGTCACTATTGTGCTCCCATTGCCATACATAGTACAAATAACACTTGCGTCTGTTTCCAGCAAGTTCAGTGTATTATTCTGAAGAGGAGCTACTGTTCATGTCAGTTTCCTAAGCAAAGTTGAACTAGATAAGGCCCGTGTGTGTAGGAAGCACAGTTCTTTTGTTCTGAGCAAGCTCACTGTTCTCGCCCTATAGGAAACACTGTAGAGTAGAAGAGTGTTCTATTCTCAAAAGCAGAGTGTGTTTCTTGTAAGGCGAGCTAGCGTTTGTTTCCCAGTCCTAAATTGAGTTGAATCACATGCAGTTTCTGGTCCTACGAGCATAAGTTTTTTCTGGTAAAAAGAGTCACTATTGCGCTCCCATTGTCATACACAGGGCAAATAGCACTGGTTTCTCTTCCCAGCATGTACCGTGTATTGGACTGAAAAAAATCTTTTGTTCTTGTCAGTTTCCTATGCAGAATTGAACTACATATGGCCGTGTATGTAGGAAGCCAGTTCTTTTGTTCTGAGCAAGCTCTCTTTTCTGGTCCTATAGGAAACACAGTAGAGTAGAAGTGTGCTCTTTTCTCAAAAGCAGAGTGTGTTCCTTGTAAGGCGAGCTAGCGTTTGTTTCCCAGTCCTAAATGGAGTTGAATCACATGCAGTTTCTGGTCCTACGAGCAAGAGTTGTTTTCTGGTAAGAAGAGTCACTATTGCGCTCCCATTGCCATACACAGTGCAAATAGCACTGGCGTCTGTTCCGTGCATGTACAGAGTATTGGACTTAAGAGGAGCTACTGTTCTTGTCAGTTTCCTAACAGAGTTGAACTAGATATGGCCCCTGTGTGTAGGAAGCACAGTTCTTTTGTTCTGAGCAAGTTCACTGCTCTGGCCCTATAGGAAACACAGTAGAGTAGAAGAGTGCTCTTTTCTCAAAAGCAGAGTGTGTTTCTTGTAAGTCGAGCTAGCGTTTGTTTCCCAGTCCTAAATGGAGTTGTGTCACATGCAGTTTCTGGTCCTACTGGCAAGACTTGTTTTCTGGTAAGAAGAATCACTATTGCGCTCCTATTGTCATACACAGGACAAATAGCACTGGTGCCTGTTCCCAGCATGTGCAGTGTATTTGACTGAAGAGGGTATACTGTTCTCGTCAGTTTCCTAAGCAGAATTGAACTAGATATGGCCCGTGTGTGTAGGAAGCACAGTCCTTTTGTTCTGAGCAAGCTCACTGTTCTGGCCATAGAGGAAGCACTGTAGAGTAGAAGAGTGCTCTTTTCTCAAAAGCAGAGTGTGTTTCTTGTGAGCAGAGCTAGCGTTTGTTTCCCAGTCCTACATGGAGTTGAATCACATGCAGTTTTTGGTCCTAAGAGCAAGAATTGTTTTCTGGTAAGAAGAGACACTATTGTGCTCCCATTGTCATACACAGTACAAATAGCACTCGTGTCTGTTCCCAGCAAGTACAGTGTATTGGACTGAAGAGGAGCTACTGTTCTTGTCAGTTTCCTAAGCAAAGTTGAATTAGATATGGCCCATGTGTGTAGGAAGCACAGTTCTTTTGTTCTGAGCAAGCTCACTGTTCGGACCCCTTAGGAAACACAGTAGAGTAGAAGAGTGCTCTTTTCTCAAAAGCAGAGTGTGTTTCTTGTAAGGTGAGCTAGCGTTTGTTTCCCAGTCCTAAGTGGAGTTGAATCCCATGCAGTTTCTGGTCCTACGAGCAAGAGCTGTTTTCTGATAAGAAGAGTCACTATTGCGCTCCCAATGTCATACACAGGGCAAATAGCATTGGCGTCGGTTCCCAGCATGTACAGTGTATTGGACTGAAGAGAATCTACTGTTCTTGTCAGGTTCCTAAGCAGAATTAAAATAGATATGGCCGTGTGTGTAGGAAGCACAGTTCTTTTGCTCTGAGCAAGCTCACTGTTCGGACCCCATAGGAAACACAGTAGAGTACAAGAGTGCCCTTTTCACAAAAGCAGAGCGTCTTTCTTGAAAGGCGAGCTAGTGTTTGTTTCCCAGTCAGAAATGTAGTTGAATCCCATGCAGTTTCTGGTCCTACGAGCAAGAGTTTTTTCAGGTAAGAAGAGTCACTATTGCGCTCCCATTGCCATACACACTGCAAATAGCACTGGCGTCTGTTCACAGCAAGTACAGTGTATTGGCCTGAAGAGGAGCTACTGTTCTTGTCAGTTTCCTAAGCAGAGTTGAACTAGATATGGTCCGTGTGTGTAGGAAGGACAGTTCTTTTGTTCTGAGCAAGCTCACTGTTTGGACACCATAGGAAACACAGTACAGTAGAAGAGTGCTCTTTTCTCAAAAGCAGAGTGTGTTTCTTGTAAGGCGAGCTAGCGTTTGTTTCCCACCCCTAAATGGAGTTGAATCACATGCAGTTTCTGGTCCTATGAGCAAGAGTTGTTTTCTGGTAAGGAAAGGCACTATTGAGCTCCCACTGCCATACATTGTGCATATAGCACTCGCGTTTGTTCCCAGCAAGTACAGTGTATTGGACTGAAGAGGAGCTACTGTTCTTGTCAGTTTCCTAAGAGGAGTTGAACTAGATATGGCCGTGTGTAGGAAGCACAGTTCTTTTGTTCTGAGAAAGCACACTGTGCGGACACCATAGGAAACACAGTAGAGTAGATGAGGGCTCTTTTCTCAAAATTAGATTGTGTTTCTTGAAAGGCAAGCTAGTATTTGCTTCCCAGTTAGTAATGGAGTTGAATCCCATGCAGTTTCTGGTCCTACGAGCAAGAGTTTTTTTCTGGTAAGAAGAGTCACTATTCGCTCCCATTGCCATACACAGTGCAAATAGCACTGGCGTCTGTTCCGAGCAAGTACAGTGTATTGGACTGAAGAGCAGCTACTGTTCTTGTCAGTTTTCTAAGCAGAGTTGAACTAGATATGGCCCGTGTGTAGGAAGCACAGTTCTTTTGTTCTGAGCAAGCTCACTTTTCGGACATCATAAGAAACACAGTAGAATAGATGAGTGCTCTTTTCTCAAAAGCAGAGTGTGTTTCTTGTAAGGCGAGCTAGCATTTGTTTCCCAGTCCTAAATGGAGTTGAATCACATGCAGTTCCTGGTCCTACGAGCAAGAGTTGTTTTCTGGTAAGAAGAGTCACTATTGCGCTCCGATTGTCATACACAGGGCAAATAGCACTGGTGTCTGTTCCCAGCATGTGCAGTGTATTTGACTGAAGAGGGTATACTGTTCTTGTCAGTTTCCTAAGCTGAATTGAACTAGATATGTCTGTGTGTGTAGGAAGCACACTTCTTTTGTTGTGTGCAAGCTCACTGTGCTGGCCCTCCAGGAAACACAGTAGAGTAGAAGAGTGCTCTTTTCTCAAAAGCAGAGTGTGTTTCTTGTAAGGTGAGCTAGCATTTATTTCCCAGTTCTAAATGGAGTTGAATCACATGAAGTTTTTGGTCCAATGAGCAAGAGTTGGTTTCTAGTAATGAATGTCACTATTGTGTTCTCATTGCCATACACAGTGCAAATTGCACTCGCGTCTGTTCTCAGCATATACAGTGTATTGGACTGAAGAAGAGCTACTTTTCTTCTCAGTTTCCTAAGCAGAGTTGAACTTGATATGGCCCGTGTATGTAGGAAGTACAGTTCTTTTGTTCTGAGCAAGCTCACTGTTCTGGCCCTATAGGAAACACAGTAGAGTAGAAGAGTGCTCTTTTCTCTAAAGCAGAGTGTGTTTCTTGTAAGGCGAGCTAGCGTTTGTTTCCCAGTCCTAAATGGAGTTGAATCACATGCAGTTTCTGGTCATACAAGCAAGAGTTGTTTTCTGGTAAGAAGAGTCACTATTGCACTCCCATTTTCACACACAGGGCAAATAGCACTGGCGTCTGTTGCCAGCATGTACAGTGTATTGGACTGAAGAGGTTCTACTGTTCTTGTCAGTTTCCTAAGCAGAATTGAACAAGATATGGCCTGTGTGTGTATTAAGCAAAATTCTTTTGTTCTGAGCAAGCTCACTGTTTGGACCCCATAGGAAACACAGTAGAGAAGATGTGTGCCCTATTCTCAAAAGCAGAGCATGTTTCTTGTAAGGCGAGCTAGCATTTGTTTCCCAGTCCTAAGTGGATTGAATCAAATGCAGTTTCTCTTCCTAAGAGCAAGAGTTGTTTTCTGGTAAGAAGAGTCACTATTGTGCTCCCATTGCCGTACACAGTGCAAATAGCCCTCGCGTCTGTTCCCAGCAAGTACAGTGTATTGAACTGAAGAGGAGCTCCTGTTCTTGTCAGTTTCCTAAGCAGAGTTGAACTAGATATGGCCTGTGTGTGTAGGAAGCACAGTTCATTTGTTCTGAGCAAGCTCAGTGTTTGAACCCCATAGGAAACACAGTAGAGTAGAAGAGTGCTCTTTTATCAAAAGCAGAGTGTGTTTCTTGTAAGGCGAGCTAGCATTTGTTTCCCAGTTTTAAATGGAGTTCAAATACACATGCAGTTTCTGGTCCTATGAGCTAGAGTTGTTTTCTGGTAAGAAGAGTCACTATTGTGCTCCCTTTGGCATACACAGTGCAAATAGCACTCGCGTCTGTTCCCAGAAAGTACAGTGTATTGGACTGAAGAGGAGCTACTGTTCTTGTCAGTTTCCTAAGCAGAATTGAACTAGATATGGCCCGTGTGTGTAGGAAGCACAGTTTTTTGTTCTGAGCAAGCTCACTGTTCTGGCCCAATAGGAAACACAGTAGAGTAGAAGAGTGCTCTTTTCTCAAAAGCAGAGTGTGTTTCTTGTAAGGCAAGCTAGCGTTTGTTTCCCAGTCCTAAATGGAGTTGAATCAAATGCAGTTTTTGGTCCTACGAGCAAGAGTTGTTTTCTGGTAAGAAGAGTCACTATTGCGCTCCCATTGCCATACACAGTACAAATAGCACTCGCTTCTGTTTCTAGCAAGTACAGTGTATTGGACTGAAGAGGAGCTACAGTTCTTGTCAGGTTCCTAAGCAGAGTTGAACTAGATATGGCCCATGTGTGTAGGAAGCACAGTTCTTTTGTACTCAGCAAGCTCACTGTTCTGGCACTATAGGAAACACAATAGAGTAGAAGAGTGCTATTTTCTCAAAAGCAGAGTGTGTTTCTTGTAAGGCGAGCTAGCGTTTGTTTCCAAGTTCTAAATGGAGTTGAATCACATGCAGTTTTTATTCCTACACGCAAGAGTTGTTTTCTGTTAAGGAAAGTCACTATTGTGCTCCCATTGCCATACACAGTGCAAATAGCACTCGGATCTGTTCCTAGCAAGTACAGTGTATTGGGCTGAAGAGGAGCTACTGTTCTTGTCATTTTCCTAAGCAGAGTTGAATTAGATATGGCGGGAGTGTGTAGGAAGCACAGTTCTTTTGTTCTGAGCAAGCTCACTATTTTGGCCCTATAAGAAACACAGGAGAGTAGAATAGTGCTTATTTCTCAAAAGCAGAGTGTGTTTCTTGTAAGGCGAGCTAGCGTTTGTTTCCCAGTCCTAAATGGAGTTGAATCACATGCAGTTTCAGGTCCTACGAGCAAGAGTTGTTTTCTGGTAAGGAAAGTCACTATTGCGCTCCCATTGCCATACACAGTGCAAATAGCAATCGCGTCTGGTCCCAGCAAGTACAGTGTATTGGACTGAAGAGAAGCTACTGTTCTTGTCAATTTCCTAAGCAGAGTTGAACTAGATATGACCCCTGTGTGTAGGAAGCACAAATCTTTTGTTCTGGGCAAGCTCACTGTTTGGACCCCATAGGAAACACAGTAGAGAAGATGTGTGCCCTATTCTCAAAAGCAGAGCATGTTTCTTGTAAGGCGAGCTAGCATTTGTTTCCCAGTCCTAAGTGGATTGAATCAAATGCAGTTTCTCTTCCTAAGAGCAAGAGTTGTTTTCTGGTAAGAAGAGTCACTATTGTGCTCCCATTGCCGTACACAGTGCAAATAGCCCTCGCGTCTGTTCCCAGCAAGTACAGTGTATTGAACTGAAGAGGAGCTCCTGTTCTTGTCAGTTTCCTAAGCAGAGTTGAACTAGATATGGCCTGTGTGTGTAGGAAGCACAGTTCATTTGTTCTGAGCAAGCTCAGTGTTTGAACCCCATAGGAAACACACTAGAGTAGAAGAGTGCTCTTTTATCAAAAGCAGAGTGTGTTTCTTGTAAGGCGAGCTAGCATTTGTTTCCCAGTTTTAAATGGAGTTCAAATACACATGCAGTTTCTGGTCCTATGAGCTAGAGTTGTTTTCTGGTAAGAAGAGTCACTATTGTGCTCCCTTTGGCATACACAGTGCAAATAGCACTCGCGTCTGTTCCCAGAAAGTACAGTGTATTTTACTGAAGAGGAGCTACTGTTCTTGTCAGTTTCCTAAGCAGAATTGAACTAGATATGGCCCGTGTGTGTAGGAAGCACAGTTTTTTGTTCTGAGCAAGCTCACTGTTCTGGCCCAATAGGAAACACAGTAGAGTAGAAGAGTGCTCTTTTCTCAAAAGCAGAGTGTGTTTCTTGTAAGGCAAGCTAGCGTTTGTTTCCCAGTCCTAAATGGAGTTGAATCAAATGCAGTTTTTGGTCCTACGAGCAAGAGTTGTTTTCTGGTAAGAAGAGTCACTATTGCGCTCCCATTGCCATACACAGTACAAATAGCACTCGCTTCTGTTTCTAGCAAGTACAGTGTATTGGACTGAAGAGGAGCTACAGTTCTTGTCAGGTTCCTAAGCAGAGTTGAACTAGATATGGCCCATGTGTGTAGGAAGCACAGTTCTTTTGTACTCAGCAAGCTCACTGTTCTGGCACTATAGGAAACACAATAGAGTAGAAGAGTGCTATTTTCTCAAAAGCAGAGTGTGTTTCTTGTAAGGCGAGCTAGCGTTTGTTTCCAAGTTCTAAATGGAGTTGAATCACATGCAGTTTTTATTCCTACACGCAAGAGTTGTTTTCTGTTAAGGAAAGTCACTATTGTGCTCCCATTGCCATACACAGTGCAAATAGCACTCGGATCTGTTCCTAGCAAGTACAGTGTATTGGGCTGAAGAGGAGCTACTGTTCTTGTCATTTTCCTAAGCAGAGTTGAATTAGATATGGCGGGAGTGTGTAGGAAGCACAGTTCTTTTGTTCTGAGCAAGCTCACTATTTTGGCCCTATAAGAAACACAGGAGAGTAGAATAGTGCTTATTTCTCAAAAGCAGAGTGTGTTTCTTGTAAGGCGAGCTAGCGTTTGTTTCCCAGTCCTAAATGGAGTTGAATCACATGCAGTTTCAGGTCCTACGAGCAAGAGTTGTTTTCTGGTAAGGAAAGTCACTATTGCGCTCCCATTGCCATACACAGTGCAAATAGCAATCGCGTCTGGTCCCAGCAATTACAGTGTATTGGACTGAAGAGAAGCTACTGTTCTTGTCAATTTCCTAAGCAGAGTTGAACTAGATATGACCCCTGTGTGTAGGAAGCACAAATCTTTTGTTCTGGGCAAGCTCACTGTTTGGACCCCATAGGAAACACAGTAGAGAAGATGTGTGCCCTATTCTCAAAAGCAGAGCGTGTTTCTTGTAAGGCAAGCTAGCGTTTGTTTCCCAGTCCTTAGTGGATTGAATCAATGCAGTTTCTGGTCCTAAGAGCAAGAGTTGTTTTCTGGCAAGAAGAGTCACTATTGTGCCCCCTTGCCGCACACAGTGCAAACAGCTCTCGCGTCTGTTCCCAGCAAGTACAGTGTATTGGACTGAAGAGGAGCTACTGTTCTCGTCAGTTTCCTAAGCAGAGTTGAACTAGATATGGACCGTGTGTGTAGGAAGCACATTTCTTTTGTTCTGAGAAAGCTCACTGTTCAAGCCCTATAGGAAACACAGTAAATTAGAAGAGTGCTCTTTTCTCAAAAGTAGAGTGTGTTTCTTGTAAGGCGAGCTAGCGTTTGTTTCCCAGTCCTAAATGGAGTTGAATCAAATGCAGTTTTTGGTCCTACGAGCAAGAGTTGTTTTCTGGTAAGAAGAGTCACTGTTGCGCTCCCATTGCCATACACAATACAAATAGCACTCGTGTCTTTTCCCAGCAAGTACAGTGTATGGGACTGAAGAGGAGCTACTGTTCTTGTCAGTTTCCTAAGCAGAGTTGAACTAGATATGGCCCGTGTGTGTAGGAAGCACAGTTCTTTTGTTCGAGGAAGCTCACTGTTCGAACCACGTAGGAAACACAGTAGAGTAGAAGAGTGCTCTTTTCTCAAAAGCAGAGTGTGTTTCTTGTAAGGTGAGCTAGCGTTTTTTTTCCCATTCCTAAATGGAGTTGAATCACATGCAGTTTTTGGTCCTACGAGCAAGAGTTGTTTTCTGGTAAGGAAAGTCACTATTGCGCTCCCAATGCCATACACAGTGCAAATAGCACTCACGTCTGTTCCCAGCAAGTACAGTGTATTGGACTGAAGAGGAGCTACTTTTCTTGTCAGTTTCCTAAGCAGAGTTGAACTAGATATCTCCCGTGTGTGTAGGAAGCACAGTTTTTTTGTTCTGAGCAAGCTCACTGTTCGGACCACATAGGAAACACAGTAGAGTAGAAGAGTGCTCTTTTCAGAAAGGAGAGTGTGTTTCTTGTAAGACGAGCTAGCGTTTGTTTCTCAGTCCTAAATGGAGTTGAATCAAATGCAGTTTTGGTCCTTCGAGCAAGAGTTGTTTTCTGGTAAGAAGAGTCACTATTGCGCTCCCATTGCCAGACACAGTACAAATAGCACTCGCGTTTGTTTAACGCAAGTACAGTGTATTGGTCTGAAGAAGAGCTACTGTTCTTGTCAGTTTCCTAACAGAGTTGAACTAGATATGGCCCGTGCGTGTAGTAAGCACAGTCCTTTTGTTCTGAGCAAGCTCACTGTTTGAACCCCTAGGAAACACAGTAGAGTAGAAGAGTGCTCTTTTCCAAAAGCAGAGTGTGTTTCTTGTAAGGCGAGCTAGCATTTGTTTCCCAGTCCTAAATGGAGTTGAAATACACATGCAGTTTCTGGTCCTACGAGCAAGAGTTGTTTTCTGGTAAGAAGAGTCACTATTGCGCTCCCTTTGCCATACACAATGCAAATAGCACTCGCATCTGTTCCCAACAAGTACAGTGTATTGGACTGAAGAGGAGCTACTGTTCTTGTCAGTTTCCTAAGCAGAATTGAACTAGATATGGCCCATGTGTGTAGGAAGCACAGTTCTTTTGTTCTGAGAAAGCTCACTGTTCTGGCCCTATAGGAAACACAGTAGAGTAGAAGAGTGCTCTTTTCTCAAAAGCAGAGTGTGTTTCTTGTAAGGCGAGCTAGCGTTTGTTTCCCAGTCCTAAATGGAGTGGAATCACATGCAGTTTCTGGTCCTACGAGCAAGAGTTGTTTTCTGGTAAGAAGAGTAACTATTGTGCTCCCATTGACATACACAGTACAAATAGCACTCGTGTCTGTTTCCAGGAAGTACAGTGTATTGGACTGAAGAGGAGCTACTGTTCTTGTCAGTTTCCTAAGCAGAGTTGAACTAGATATGGCCCGTGTGTGTAGGAAGCACAGTTCTTTTGTTCTGATCAAGCTCACTCTTCACACCACATAGGAAACACAGTAGAGTAGAAGAGTTTTCTTTTCTGAAAAGCATAGTGTGTTTCTTGTAAGGCGAGCTAGCGTTTTTTTCCCAGTCCTAAATGGAGTTCAAATACACATGCAGTTTCAGGTCCTACGAGCAAGAGTTGTGTTCTGGTTAGAAGAGTCACTACTGCGCTCCCTTTGCCATACACAGTGCAAATAGCCCTGGCATCTGTTCCGAGCAAGTACACTGTATTGGACTGAAGAGGAGCTACTGTTCTTGTCAGTTTCCTAAGCAGAGTTGAACTAGATATGGCCCCTGTGTAGGAAGCACAGTTCTTTTGTTCTGAGCAAGCTCACTATTCTGGCACCAAAGGAAACACAGTAGAGTAGAAGAGTGCTCTTTTCTCAAAAGCAGAATGTGTTTCTTGTAAGGCAAGCTAGTGTTTGTTTCCCAGTCCTAAATGGAGTTGAATCACATGGAGTTTCTGGTCCTACGAGCAAGAGTTGTTTTCTGGTAAGAAGAGTCACTATTTCGCTCCCATTGCCAGACACAGTACAAATAGCACTCGCGTTTGTTTAACGCAAGTACAGTGTATTGATCTGAAGAAGAGCTACTGTTCTTGTCAGTTTCCTAACAGAGTTGAACTAGATATGGCCCGTGCGTGTAGTAAGCACAGTCCTTTTGTTCTGAGCAAGCTCACTGTTTGAACCCCTAGGAAACACAGTAGAGTAGAAGAGTGCTCTTTTCTCAAAAGCAGAGTGTGTTTCTTGTAAGGCGAGCTTTGGTTTGTTTCCCAGTCCTAAATGGAGTTGAATCAAATGCAGTTTTTCGTCCTACGAGCAAGAGATGTTTTCTGTTAAGAAGAGTCACTATTGCGCTCCCTTTGCCATACACAGTGCAAACAGCCGTTGCGTCTGTTCCCAGCAAGTACAGTGTATTGGACTGAAGAGGACTACTGTTCTTGTCAGTTTCCTAAGCAGAGTTGAACTAGATATGGCCCGTGTGTAGGAAGCACAGTTCTTTTGTTCTCAGCAAGCTCACTGTTCGGACCCCATAGAAAACACAGTAGAGTAGAAGAGTGCTCTTTTCTCAAAAGCAGAGTGTGTTTCTTGTACGGCAAGCTAGTGTTTGTTTCCCAGTCCTAAATGGAGTTGAATCACATGCAGTTCCTGGTCCTACGAGCAAGAGTTGTTTTCTGGTAAGAAGAGTCACTATTGCGCTCCGATTGTCATACACAGGGCAAATAGCACTGGTGTCTGTTCCCAGCATGTGCAGTGTATTTGACTGAAGAGGGTATACTGTTCTTGTCAGTTTCCTAAGCTGAATTGAACTAGATATATCTGTGTGTAGGAAGCACACTTCTTTTGTTGTGTGCAAGCTCACTGTGCTGGCCCTCCAGGAAACACAGTAGAGTAGAAGAGTGCTCTTTTCTCAAAAGCAGAGTGTGTTTCTTGTAAGGTGAGCTAGCATTTATTTCCCAGTTCTAAATGGAGTTGAATCACATGAAATTTTTGGTCCTATGAGCAAGAGTTGGTTTCTAGTAATGAATGTCACTATTGTGCTCTCATTGCCATACACAGTGCAAATTGCACTCGCGTCTGTTCTCAGCATATACAGTGTATTGGACTGAGGAAGAGCTACTTTTCTTCTCAGTTTCCTAAGCAGAGTTGAACTTGATATGGCCCGTGTATGTAGGAAGTACAGTTCTTTTGTTCTGAGCAAGCTCACTGTTCTGGCCCTATAGGAAACACAGTAGAGTAGAAGAGTGCTCTTTTCTCTAAAGCAGAGTGTGTTTCTTGTAAGGCGAGCTAGCGTTTGTTTCCCAGTCCTAAATGGAGTTGAATCACATGCAGTTTCTGGTCATACAAGCAAGAGTTGTTTTCTGGTAAGAAGAGTCACTATTGCACTCCCATTTTCACACACAGGGCAAATAGCACTGGCGTCTGTTGCCAGCATGTACAGTGTATTGGACTGAAGAGGTTCTACTGTTCTTGTCAGTTTCCTAAGCAGAATTGAACAAGATATGGCCTGTGTGTGTATTAAGCAAAATTCTTTTGTTCTGAGCAAGCTCACTGTTTGGACCCCATAGGAAACACAGTAGAGAAGATGTGTGCCCTATTCTCAAAAGCAGAGCATGTTTCTTGTAAGGCGAGCTAGCATTTGTTTCCCAGTCCTAAGTGGATTGAATCAAATGCAGTTTCTCTTCCTAAGAGCAAGAGTTGTTTTCTGGTAAGAAGAGTCACTATTGTGCTCCCATTGCCGTACACAGTGCAAATAGCCCTCGCGTCTGTTCCCAGCAAGTACAGTGTATTGAACTGAAGAGGAGCTCCTGTTCTTGTCAGTTTCCTAAGCAGAGTTGAACTAGTTATGGCCTGTGTGTGTAGGAAGCACAGTTCATTTGTTCTGAGCAAGCTCAGTGTTCGAACCCCATAGGAAACACAGTAGAGTAGAAGAGTGCTCTTTTATCAAAAGCAGAGTGTGTTTCTTGTAAGGCGAGCTAGCATTTGTTTCCCAGTTTTAAGTGGAGTTCAAACACACATGCAGTTTCTGGTCCTATGAGCTAGAGTTGTTTTCTGGTAAGAAGAGTCACTATTGTGCTCCCTTTGACATACACAGTGCAAATAGCACTCGCGTCTGTTCCCAGCAAGTACAGTGTATTGGACTGAAGAGGAGCTACTGTTCTTGTCAGTTTCCTAAGCAGAATTGAACTAGATATGGCCCATGTGTGTAGGAAGTACAGTTCTTTTGTTCTGAGCAAGCTCACTGTTTGGACCCCATAGGAAACACAGTAGAGTAGAAGAGTGCTCTTTTCTCAAGCAGTGTGTGTTTCTTGTAAGGCGAGCTAGCATTTGTTTCCCAGTCCTAAATGGAGTTGAAATACACATGCAGTTTCTGGTCTTACGAGCAAGAGTTGTTTTCTGGTAAGAAGGGTCACTATTGTGCTCCCATTGCTGTGCACAGTGCAAATAGCACTCGCGTCTGTTCCCAGCTAGTACAGTGTATTGGACTGAAGAGGAGCTACTGTTCTCGTCAGTTTCCTAAGCAGAGTTGAACTAGGTATGGCCCTTGTGTGTAGGAAGCACAGTTCTTTTGTTCTGAGCAAGCTCACTGTTCTGGCCCTATAGGAAACACAGTAGAGTACAAGAGTGCTCTTTTCTCAAAATCAGAGTGTGTTTCTTGTAAGGCGAGTTAGCATTTGTTTCCCAGTCCTAAATGGAGTTGAATCACATGCAGTTTCTGGTCCTACAAGCAAGAGTCGTTTTCTGGTAAAAAGTGTCACTATTTCGCTCCCAATGCCGTACACAGTGCAAATAGCACTCGCGTCGTTTCCCAGCAAGTACAGTGTATTGGACTGAAGAGGAGCTACTGTTGTTGTCAGTTTCCTAAGCAGAATTGAACTAGATATGGCCCGTGTGTGTAGGAAGCACAGTTCTTTTGTTCTGAGCAAGCTCACTGTTTGGACCCCATAGAAAACACAGTAGAGTAGAAGAGTGCTCTTTTCTCAAAAGCAGAGTGTGTTTCTTGTAAGGCGAGCTAGCGTTTGTTTCCCAGTCCTAAGTGGAGTTGAATCACATGCAGTTTCTGGTCCTACGAGCAAGAATTGTTTTCTGGTTAGAAGAGTCACTATTGCGCTCCCATTGCCATACACAGTGCAAATAGCACTGGCGTCTGGACCCAGCATGTACAGCGTATTGGACTGAAGAGGATCTTCTGTTCTTTTCAGTTTCCTAAGCAGAGTTGAACTAGATATGGCCCGTGTGTGTAGGAAGCACAGTTCTTTTTTTCTGAGCAAGCTCACATTTCGAACCCCATAGGAAACACAGTAGAGTAGAAGAGTGCATTTTTCTCAAAAGCAGAGTGTGTTTCTTGTAAGGCGAGCTAGCATTTGTTTCCCAGTCCTAAATGGAGTTGAATCACATGCAGTTTCTGGTCCTACGAGCAAGAGTTGTTTTCTGGTAAGAAAAGTCACTATAGCGCTCCCATTGCCATACACAGTGCAAATAGCACTGGCGTCTGTACCCAGCATATACAGCGTATTGGACTGAAGAGGATGTTCTGTTCTTTTCAGTTTCCTAAGCAGAGTTGAACTAGATATGGCCCGTGTGTAGGAAGCACAGTTCTTTTGTTCTGAGCAAGCTCACATTTCAAACCCCATAGGAAACACAGTAGAGTAGAAGAGTGCATTTTTCTCTAAAGCAGAGCGCGTTTCTTGTAAGGCGAGCTAGCGTTTGTTTCCCAGTCCTAAATGGAGTTGAATCACATGCAGTTTCTGGTCCTACAAGCAAGAGTTTTTTCTGGTAATAAGAGTCAATGTTGCACTCCCATTGTCATACTCAGGGCAAATAGCACTCGCGTCTGTTCCTAGCAAGTACAGTGTATTGGACTGAAGAGGAGCTACTGTTCTTGTCAGTTTCCTAAGCAGAACTGAACTAGATATTGCCCGTGTGTGTAGGAAGCACAGTTCTTTTGTTCTGAGCAAGCTCACTGTTTGGACCCCATAGGAAACACATTAGAGTAGAAGAGTGCTCTTTTCTCAAAAGCAGAGTGTGTTTCTTGTATGGCGAGCTAGCGTTTGTTTCCCAGTCCTAAATGGACTTTAATCAAATGCAGTTTCTGGTCCTACAAGCAAGAGTGGTTCTGGTAAAAAGAGTCACTATTGCGCTCCAAATGCCGTACACAGTGCAAATAGCACTCGTGTAAGTTCCCAGCAAGTACAGTGTATTGGACTGAAGAGGAGCTACTGTTCTTGTCAGTTTCCTAAGCAGAGTTGAACTAGATATGGCCCGTGTGTTCAGGAAGCACAGTTCTTTTGTTCTGAGAAAGCTCACTGTTCTGGCCCTATAAGAAACAGAGTAGAGTAGAAGAGTGCTCTTTTCTCAAAAGCAGAGTATGTTTCTTGTAAGGCGAGCTAGTGCTTGTTTCCCAGTCTTAAATGGAGTTGAATCACATGCAGTTTTTGGTCCTACGCGCAAGAGTTGTTTTCTGGTAAGGGAAGTCACATTTGCGCTCCCATTGTCAAACACAGTGCAAATAGCACCCGCATCTGTTCCCAGCAAGTACAGTGTATTGGACTGAAGAGGAGCTACTGTTCTTGTCAATTTCCTAAGCAGAATTGAACTGGATATGGCCATTTGTGTAGGAAGCACAGTTCTTTTGTTCTGAGCAAGCTCACTGTACTGGCCCCATAGGAAACACAGTAGAGTAGAAGAGTGCTCTTTTCTCAAAAGCAGAGTGTGTTTCTTATAAGGCGAGCTAGCGTTTGTTTCCCAGTCCTAAATGGAGTTGAATCACATGCACTTTTTGGTCCTACCAGCAAGAGTTGTTTTCTGGTAAGGAAAGTCACTATTGTGCTCACTTTGACATACACAGTGCAAATAACACTCGGGTCTGTTCCCAGCAAGTACAGTGTATTAGACTGACGAGGAGCTACTGTTCCTGTCAGTTTCCTAAGCAGAGTTGAAGTAGATATGGCCCGTGTGTGTAGGAAGCACAGTTCTTTTGTTCTGAGCAAGCTCACTGTTCTGGCCCTATAGGAAATACAGTAGAGTAGAAGAGTGCTCTTTTCTCAAAATCAGAGTGTGTTTCTTGTTAGGCGTGATAGCATTTGTTTCCCAGTCATAAATGGAGTTGAATCACATGCAGTTTCTGGTCCTACAAGCAAGAGTCGTTTTCTGGTAAAAAGTGTCACTATTTCGCTCCCAATGCCGTACACAGTGCAAACAGCACTCGCGTCGTTTCCCAGCAAGTACAGTGTATTGGACTGAAGAGGAGCTACTGTTCTTGTCAGTTTCCTAAGCAGAATTGAACTAGATATGGCCCGTGTCTCTAGGAACCACAGTTCTTTTGTTCTGAGCAAGCTCACTGTTTGGACCCTACAGGAAACACAGTAGAGTAGAAGAGTACTCTTTTCTCAAAAGCAGAGTGTGTTTCTTGTAAGGCGAGCTAGCGTTTGTTTCCCAGTCCTAAGTGGAGTTGAATCACATGCAGTTTCTGGTCCTACGAACAAGAGTTTTTTCTGGTAATAAGAGTGACTATTGCGCTCCCATTGTCATACTCAGGGCAAATAGCACTGGCCTCTGTTCCCAGCATGTACAGTGTATTGGACTAAAGAGGATCTACTGTTCTTGTCAGGTTCCTAAGCAGAGTTGAACTAGATATGGCCCATGTGTGTAGGAAGCACAGTTCTTTTGTACTCAGCAAGCTCACTGCTCTGGCCCTATAGTAAACACAGTAGAATAGAAGAGTGCTCTTTCTTCCAAAGCAGAGTGTGTTTCTTGTAAGGCCAGCTAGAGTTTGTTTCCCAGTCCTAAATGGAGTTGAATCTCATGCAGTTTCCGCTCCTATGAGCAAGAGTTGTTTTCTGGTAAATAAAGTCACAATTGGGCTCCCATTGCCAAACACAGTGCAAATAGCACTCGCGTCTGTTCCCAGTAAGTACAGTGTATTGGACTGAAGAGGAGCTACTGTTCTTGTCAGTTTCCTAAGCAAATTTGAACTAGATATGGCCCGTGTGTGTAGGAAGCACAGTTCTTTTGTTCTGAGCAAGCTCACTGTTTGATCCCATAGGTTACACAGTAGAGTAGAAGAGTGCTCTTTTCTCAAAAGCAGAGTGTGTTTCTTGTAAGGCGAGCTAGCGTTTGTTTCCAAATCCTAAATGGAGTTGAATCACATCCAGGTTCTGGTCCTACGAGCAAGAGTTGTTTTCTGGAAAGAAGAGTCACTATTGCGCTCCCTTTGCCATACACAGTGCAAATAGCCCTCGCGTCTGTTCCCAGCAAGTACAGTGTATTGGACTGAAGAGGAGCTACTGTTCTTGTCAGTTTCCTAAGCAGAGTTGAACTAGATATGGCCCACGTGTGTAGGAAGCACAGTTCTTTTGTACTCAGCAAGCTCACTGTTCTGGCCCTATAGGAAACACAGTAGAGTAGAAGAGTCCTCTTTCCTCAAAAGCAGAGTGTGTTTTTTGTAAGGCGAGCTAGCGTTTGTTTCGCAGTCCTAAATGGAGTTGAATCACATGCAGTTTGCGTTCCTACAAGCAAGAGTTGTTTTCTGGTAAGGAAAGTCACTATTGCGCTCCCATTGCCATACACAGTGCAATTACCACTCGCGTCTGTTCCCAGCAAGTACAGTGTATTGGACTGAAGAGGAGCTACTGTTGTTGTCAGTTTCCTAAGCAGAATTGAACTAGATTTGGCCCGTGTGTGTAGGAAGCACAGTTCTTTTGTTCTCAGCAAGGTCACTGTTTGGACCCCATATGAAACACAGTAGAGTAGAAGAGTGCTCTTTTCTTAAAAGCAGAGTGTGTTTCTTGTATGGCGAGCTAGCGTTTGTTTCCCAGTCCTAAATGGAGTTGAATCACATGCAGTTTCTGGTCCTACGAGCAAGAGTTGTTTTCTGGTAAGAAGAGTCACTATTGTGCTCCCATTGCCATACACAGTGCAAATAGCACTGGCGTCTGTACCCAGCATGTACAGTGTATTGGACTGAAGAGGATCTACTGTTCTTGTCAGTTTCCTAAGCAGAATTGAACTAGATATGGCCTGTGTGTGTAGGAAGCACAGTTCTTTTGTTCTGAGCAAGCTCACTGTTCTGGCCCTATAGGAAACACAGTAGAGTAGAAGAGTGCTCTTTTCTCAAAAGCAGAGTGTGTTTCTTGTAAGGCGAGCTAGCGTTTGTTTCCCAGTCCTAAATGGAGTTGAATCACATGCAGTTTCTGATCCTACGAGCAAGAGTTTTTTCTGGTAATAAGAGTCACTATTGCGCTCCCATTGTAATACTCAGGGCAAATAGCACTGGCCTCTGTTCCCAGCATGTACAGTGTATTGGACTAAAGAGGATCTACTGTTCTTGTCAGGTTCCTAAGCAGAGTTGAAATAGGTATGGCCCATGTGTGTAGGAAGCACAGTTCTTTTGTAGTCAGCAAGCTCACTGTTCTGGCCCTATAAGAAACACAGTAGAGTAGAAGAGTGCTCTTTCCTCCAAAGCAGAGTGTGTTTCTTGTAAGGTGAGCTAGAGTTTGTTTCCCAGTCCTAAATGGAGTTGAATCTCATGCAGTTTGCGTTCCTACGTTCAAGAGTTGTTTTCTGGTAAGGAAAGTCACTATTGCGCTCCCATTGACATACACAGTGCAAATAGCACTCGCGTCTGTTCCTAGCAAGTAGAGTGTATTGGACTGAAGAAGATCTACTGTTGTTGTCAGTTTCCTAAGCAGAATTGAACTAGATATTGCCCGTGTGTGTAGGAAGCACAGTTCTTTTGTTCTGAGCAAGCTCACTGTTTGGACCACATAGGAAACACATTAGAGTAGAAGAGTGCTCTTTTCTCAAAAGCAGAGTGTGTTTCTTGTATGGCGAGCTAGCGTTTGTTTCCCAGTCCTAAATGGAGGTGAATCTCATGCAGTTTCTGGTCCTACGAGCAAGAGTGGTTCTGATAAAAAGAGTCACTATTGCGCTCCCAATGCCGTACACAGTGCAAATAGCACTCGTGTCTGTTCCCAGCAAGTACAGTGTATTGGACTGAAGAGGAGCTACTGTTCTTGTCAGTTTCCTAAGCAGAGTTGAACTAGATATGGCCCGTGTGTGCAGGAAGCACAGTTCTTTTGTTCTGAGAAAGCTCACTGTTTGGACCCCATAGGAAACACAGTAGAGTAGAAGAGTGCTCTTTTCTTAAAAGCAGAAGGTGTTTCTTGTATGGCGAGCTAGCGTTTGTTTCCCAGTCCTAAATGGAGTTGAATCACATGCAGTTTCTTGTCCTACGAGCAAGAGTTGTTTTCTGGTAAGAAGAGTCACTATTGTGCTCCCATTGCCATACACAGTGCAAATAGCACTGGCGTCTGTACCCAGCATGTACAGTGTATTGGACTGAAGAGGATCTACTGTTCTTGTCAGTTTCCTAAGCAGAATTGAACTAGATATGGCCTGTGTGTGTAGGAAGCACAGTTCTTTTGTTCTGAGCAAGCTCACTGTTCTGGCCCTATAGGAAACACAGTAGAGTAGAAGAGTGCTCTTTTCTCAAAAGCAGAGTGTGTTTCTTGTAAGGCGAGCTAGCGTTTGTTTCCCAGTCCTAAATGGAGTTGAATCACATGCAGTTTCTGGTCCTACGAGCAAGAGATTTTTCTGGTAATAAGAGTCACTATTGCGCTCCCATTGTAATACTCAGGGCAAATAGCACTGGCCTCTGTTCCCAGCATGTACAGTGTATTGGACTAAAGAGGATCTACTGTACTTGTCAGGTTCCTAAGCAGAGTTGAAATACGTATGGCCCATGTGTGTAGGAAGCACAATTCTATTGTACTCAGCAAGTTCACTGTTCTGGCCCTATAGGAAACACAGTATAGTAGAAGAGTGCTCTTTCCTCCAAAGCAGAGTGTGTTTCTTGTAAGGTGAGCTAGAGTTTGTTTCCCAGTCCTAAATGGAGTTGAATCTCATGCAGTTTGCGTTCCTACGAGCAAGAGTTGTTTTCTGGTAAGGAAAGTCACTATTGCGCTCCCATTGCCATACACAGTGCAAATAGCACTCGTGTCTGTTCCTAGCAAGTACAGTGTATTGGACTGTAGAGGAGCTACTGTTGTTGTCAGTTTCCTATGCAGAATTGAACTAGATATTGCCCGTGTGTGTAGAAAGCACAGTTCTTTTGTTCTGAGCAAGCTCACTGTTTGGACCCCATAGGAAACACATTAGAGTAGAAGAATGCTCTTTTCTCAAAAGCAGAGTGTGTTTCTTGTATGGCGAGCTAGCGTTTGTTTCCCAGTCCTAAATGGAGTTGAATCTCATGCAGTTTCTTGTCCTACGAGCAAGAGTGGTTCTGGTAAAAAGAGTCACTATTGCGCTCCCAATGCCGTACACAGTGCAAATAGCACTCGTGTCTGTTCCCAGCAAGAACAGTGTATAGGACTGAAGAGGAGCTACTGTTCTTGTCAGTTTCCTAAGCAGAGTTGAACTAGATATGGCCCGTGTGTGCAGGAAGCACAGTTCTTTTGTTCTGAGAAAGCTCACTGTTCTGGCCTTATAAGAAACAGAGTAGAGTAGAAGAGTGCTCTTTTCTCAAAAGCAGAGTATGTTTCTTGTAAGGCGATCTAGTGCTTGTTTCCCAGTCCTAAATGGAGTTGAATCACATGCAGTTTTTGGTCCTACGCGCAAGAGTTGTTTTCTGGTAAGGGAAGTCACATTTGCGCTCCCATTATCAAACACAGTGCAAATAGCACCCGCATCTGTTCCCAGCAAGTACAGTGTATTGGACTGAAGAGGAGCTACTGTTCTTGTCAATTTCCTAAGCAGAATTGAACTGGATATGGCCATTTGTGTAGGAAGCACAGTTCTTTTGTTCTGAGCAAGCTCACTGTACTGGCCCTATAAAAAACACAGTAGAGTAGAAGAGTGCTCTTTTCTCAAAAGCAGAGTGTGTTTCTTATAAGGCGAGCTAGCGTTTGTTTCCCAGTCCTAAATGGAGTTGAATCACATGCACTTTTTGGTCCTACCAGGAAGAGTTGTTTTCTGGTAAGGAAAGTCACTATTGTGCTCCCTTTGACGTACACAGTGCAAATAGCACTCGCGTCTGTTCCCAGCAAGTACAGTGTATTGGACTGAAGAGGAGCTACTGTTCTTGTCAGTTTCCTAAGCAGAGTTGAACTAGATATGGCCCGTGTGTGTAGGAAGCACAGTTCTTTTTTTCTGAGCAAGCACACTGTTCGGAACCCATAGAACACATAGTAGAGAAGAAGAGTGCTCTTTTCTCAAAAGCAGAGTGTGTTTCTCGTAAGGCGAGCTAGCTTTTGTTTCTCAGTCCTAAATGAATTTGAATCACATGCAGTTTCTGGTCCTATGAGTAGAGTTATTATTTGGTGAGAAGAGTCACTATTGCGCTCCCAATGCCATACACAGTACAAATAGCACTTGCGTCTGTTCCAATCAAGTACAGTGTATTGGACTGAAGAGGAGCTACTGTTCTTGTCAGTTTCCTAAGCAAAGTTGAACTAGATATGGCCTGTGTGTATAGGAAGCACAGTTCTTTTGTTCTGAGCAAGCTCACTGTTTGGATCCCATAGGAAACACAGTAGAGTAGAAGAGTGCTCTTTTCTCAAAAGCAGAGTGTGTTTCTTGTAAGGTGAGCTAGCGTTTGTTTCCCAGTCCTAAATGGAGTTGAATCACATGCAGTTTCTGGTCATATGAGCAAGAGTTTTTTTCTGGTAAGAAGAGTCACTATTGCGCACCCATTGTCACACACAGGGCAAATAGCACTGGTCTGTTCCCAGCATGTACAGTCTATTGTACTGAAGAGGTTCTACTGTTCTTGTCAGTTTCCTAAGCAGAATAGAACAAGATATGGCCCGTGTGTGTAGGAAGCACAGTTGTTTTGTTCTGAGCAAGCTCACATTTCGAACCCCATAGGAAACACAGTAGAGTAGAAGACTGCATTTTTCTCAAAAGCAGAGTGTGTTTCTTGTAAGGCGAGCTAGCGTTTGTTTCCCAATCCTAAATGGAGTTGAAATACACATGCAGTTTCTGGTCCTACGAGCAAGAGGTGTTTTCTGGTAAGAAGAGTCACTATTGCGCTCCCTTTGCCATACACAGTGCAAATAGCCCTCGCGTCTGTTCCAAGAAAGTACAGTGTATTGGTCTGAAGAGGAGCTACTGTTCTTGTCAGTTTCCTAAGCAGAGTTGAACTAGATATGGCCCATGTGTGTAGGAAGCACAGTTCTTTTGTACTCAGCAAGCTCACTGTTCTGGCCCTATAGGAAACACAGTAGAGAAGAGTGCTCTTTCCTCAAAAGCAGAGTGTGTTTCTTGTAAGGCGAGCTAGCATTTGTTTCCCAGTTCTAAATGGAGTTGAATCACATGCAGTTTCTGGTCCTACGAGCAAGAGTTGTTTTCTGGTAAGAAGAGTCACTATTGCGCTCCCATTGCCATACACAAGGCAAATAGAACTGGCGTCTGTACCCAGCATGTACAGCGTATTGGACTGAAGAGGATCTTCTGTTCTTTTCAGTTTCCAAAGCAGGGTTGAACTAGATATGGTCCGTGTGTGTAGGAAGGACAGTTCTTTTGTTCTGAGCAAGCTCACTGTTTGGACACCATAGGAAACACAGTACAGTAGAAGAGTGCTCTTTTCTCAAAAGCAGAGTGTGTTTCTTGTAAGGCGAGCTAGCGTTTGTTTCCCACCCCTAAATGGAGTTGAATCACATGCAGTTTCTGGTCCTATGAGCAAGAGTTGTTTTCTGGTAAGGAAAGGCACTATTGAGCTCCCACTGCCATACATTGTGCATATAGCACTCGCGTTTGTTCCCAGCAAGTACAGTGTATTGGACTGAAGAGGAGCTACTGTTCTTGTCAGTTTCCTAAGAGGAGTTGAACTAGATATGGCCGTGTGTAGGAAGCACAGTTCTTTTGTTCTGAGAAAGCACACTGTGCGGACACCATAGGAAACACAGTAGAGTAGATGAGGGCTCTTTTCTCAAAATTAGATTGTGTTTCTTGAAAGGCAAGCTAGTATTTGCTTCCCAGTTAGTAATGGAGTTGAATCCCATGCAGTTTCTGGTCCTACGAGCAAGAGTTTTTTTCTGGTAAGAAGAGTCACTATTCGCTCCCATTGCCATACACAGTGCAAATAGCACTGGCGTCTGTTCCGAGCAAGTACAGTGTATTGGACTGAAGAGCAGCTACTGTTCTTGTCAGTTTTCTAAGCAGAGTTGAACTAGATATGGCCCGTGTGTAGGAAGCACAGTTCTTTTGTTCTGAGCAAGCTCACTTTTCGGACATCATAAGAAACACAGTAGAATAGATGAGTGCTCTTTTCTCAAAAGCAGAGTGTGTTTCTTGTAAGGCGAGCTAGCATTTGTTTCCCAGTCCTAAATGGAGTTGAATCACATGCAGTTCCTGGTCCTACGAGCAAGAGTTGTTTTCTGGTAAGAAGAGTCACTATTGCGCTCCGATTGTCATACACAGGGCAAATAGCACTGGTGTCTGTTCCCAGCATGTGCAGTGTATTTGACTGAAGAGGGTATACTGTTCTTGTCAGTTTCCTAAGCTGAATTGAACTAGATATGTCTGTGTGTGTAGGAAGCACACTTCTTTTGTTGTGTGCAAGCTCACTGTGCTGGCCCTCCAGGAAACACAGTAGAGTAGAAGAGTGCTCTTTTCTCAAAAGCAGAGTGTGTTTCTTGTAAGGTGAGCTAGCATTTATTTCCCAGTTCTAAATGGAGTTGAATCACATGAAGTTTTTGGTCCAATGAGCAAGAGTTGGTTTCTAGTAATGAATGTCACTATTGTGTTCTCATTGCCATACACAGTGCAAATTGCACTCGCGTCTGTTCTCAGCATATACAGTGTATTGGACTGAAGAAGAGCTACTTTTCTTCTCAGTTTCCTAAGCAGAGTTGAACTTGATATGGCCCGTGTATGTAGGAAGTACAGTTCTTTTGTTCTGAGCAAGCTCACTGTTCTGGCCCTATAGGAAACACAGTAGAGTAGAAGAGTGCTCTTTTCTCTAAAGCAGAGTGTGTTTCTTGTAAGGCGAGCTAGCGTTTGTTTCCCAGTCCTAAATGGAGTTGAATCACATGCAGTTTCTGGTCATACAAGCAAGAGTTGTTTTCTGGTAAGAAGAGTCACTATTGCACTCCCATTTTCACACACAGGGCAAATAGCACTGGCGTCTGTTGCCAGCATGTACAGTGTATTGGACTGAAGAGGTTCTACTGTTCTTGTCAGTTTCCTAAGCAGAATTGAACAAGATATGGCCTGTGTGTGTATTAAGCAAAATTCTTTTGTTCTGAGCAAGCTCACTGTTTGGACCCCATAGGAAACACAGTAGAGAAGATGTGTGCCCTATTCTCAAAAGCAGAGCATGTTTCTTGTGAGGCGAGCTAGCATTTGTTTCCCAGTCCTAAGTGGATTGAATCAAATGCAGTTTCTCTTCCAAAGAGCAAGAGTTGTTTTCCGGTAAGAAGAGTCACTATTGTGCTCCCATTGCCGTACACAGTGCAAATATCACTCGCGTCTGTTCCCATCAAGTACAGTGTATTGAACTGAAGAGGAGCTCCTGTTCTTGTCAGTTTCCTAAGCAGAGTTGAACTAGATATGGCCTGTGTGTGTAGGAAGCACAGTTCATTTGTTCTGAGCAAGCTCAGTGTTTGAACCCCATAGGAAACACAGTAGAGTAGAAGAGTGCTCTTTTATCAAAAGCAGAGTGTGTTTCTTGTAAGGCGAGCTAGCATTTGTTTCCCAGTTTTAAATGGAGTTCAAATACACATGCAGTTTCTGGTCCTATGAGCTAGAGTTGTTGTCTGGTAAGAAGAGTCACTATTGTGCTCCCTTTGGCATACACAGTGCAAATAGCACTCGCGTCTGTTCCCAGAAAGTACAGTGTATTGGACTGAAGAGGAGCTACTGTTCTTGTCAGTTTCCTAAGCAGAATTGAACTAGATATGGCCCGTGTGTGTAGGAAACACAGTTTTTTGTTCTGAGCAAGCTCACTGTTCTGGCCCAATAGGAAACACAGTAGAGTAGAAGAGTGCTCTTTTCTCAAAAGCAGAGTGTGTTTCTTGTAAGGCAAGCTAGCGTTTGTTTCCCAGTCCTAAATGGAGTTGAATCAAATGCAGTTTTTGGTCCTACGAGCAAGAGTTGTTTTCTGGTAAGAAGAGTCACTATTGCGCTCCCATTGCCATACACAGTACAAATAGCACTCGCTTCTGTTTCTAGCAAGTACAGTGTATTGGACTGAAGAGGAGCTACAGTTCTTGTCAGGTTCCTAAGCAGAGTTGAACTAGATATGGCCCATGTGTGTAGGAAGCACAGTTCTTTTGTACTCAGCAAGCTCACTGTTCTGGCACTATAGGAAACACAATAGAGTAGAAGAGTGCTATTTTCTCAAAAGCAGAGTGTGTTTCTTGTAAGGCGAGCTAGCGTTTGTTTCCAAGTTCTAAATGGAGTTGAATCACATGCAGTTTTTAGTCCTACACGCAAGAGTTGTTTTCTGTTAAGGAAAGTCACTATTGTGCTCCCATTGCCATACACAGTGCAAATAGCACTCGGATCTGTTCCTAGCAAGTACAGTGTATTGGGCTGAAGAGGAGCTACTGTTCTTGTCATTTTCCTAAGCAGAGTTGAATTAGATATGGCGGGAGTGTGTAGGAAGCACAGTTCTTTTGTTCTGAGCAAGCTCACTATTTTGGCCCTATAAGAAACACAGGAGAGTAGAATAGTGCTTATTTCTCAAAAGCAGAGTGTGTTTCTTGTAAGGCGAGCTAGCGTTTGTTTCCCAGTCCTAAATGGAGTTGAATCACATGCAGTTTCAGGTCCTACGAGCAAGAGTTGTTTTCTGGTAAGGAAAGTCACTATTGCGCTCCCATTGCCATACACAGTGCAAATAGCAATCGCGTCTGGTCCCAGCAAGTACAGTGTATTGGACTGAAGAGAAGCTACTGTTCTTGTCAATTTCCTAAGCAGAGTTGAACTAGATATGACCCCTGTGTGTAGGAAGCACAAATCTTTTGTTCTGGGCAAGCTCACTGTTTGGACCCCATAGGAAACACAGTAGAGAAGATGTGTGCCCTATTCTCAAAAGCAGAGCGTGTTTCTTGTAAGGCAAGCTAGCGTTTGTTTCCCAGTCCTAAGTGGATTGAATCAATGCAGTTTCTGGTCCTAAGAGCAAGAGTTGTTTTCTGGCAAGAAGAGTCACTATTGTGCCCCCTTGCCGTACACAGTGCAAACAGCTCTCGCGTCTGTTCCCAGCAAGTACAGTGTATTGGACTGAAGAGGAGCTACTGTTCTCGTCAGTTTCCTAAGCAGAGTTGAACTAGATATGGACCGTGTGTGTAGGAAGCACATTTCTTTTGTTCTGAGAAAGCTCACTGTTCAAGCCCTATAGGAAACACAGTAAATTAGAAGAGTGCTCTTTTCTCAAAAGTAGAGTGTGTTTCTTGTAAGGCGAGCTAGCGTTTGTTTCCCAGTCCTAAATGGAGTTGAATCAAATGCAGTTTTTGGTCCTACGAGCAAGAGTTGTTTTCTGGTAAGAAGAGTCACTGTTGCGCTCCCATTGCCATACACAATACAAATAGCACTCGTGTCTTTTCCCAGCAAGTACAGTGTATGGGACTGAAGAGGAGCTACTGTTCTTGTCAGTTTCCTAAGCAGAGTTGAACTAGATATGGCCCGTGTGTGTAGGAAGCACAGTTCTTTTGTTCGAGGAAGCTCACTGTTCGAACCACGTAGGAAACACAGTAGAGTAGAAGAGTGCTCTTTTCTCAAAAGCAGAGTGTGTTTCTTGTAAGGTGAGCTAGCGTTTTTTTTCCCATTCCTAAATGGAGTTGAATCACATGCAGTTTTTGGTCCTACGAGCAAGAGTTGTTTTCTGGTAAGGAAAGTCACTATTGCGCTCCCAATGCCATACACAGTGCAAATAGCACTCACGTCTGTTCCCAGCAAGTACAGTGTATTGGACTGAAGAGGAGCTACTTTTCTTGTCAGTTTCCTAAGCAGAGTTGAACTAGATATCTCCCGTGTGTGTAGGAAGCACAGTTTTTTTGTTCTGAGCAAGCTCACTGTTCGGACCACATAGGAAACACAGTAGAGTAGAAGAGTGCTCTTTTCAGAAAGGAGAGTGTGTTTCTTGTAAGACAAGCTAGCGTTTGTTTCTCAGTCCTAAATGGAGTTGAATCAAATGCAGTTTTGGTCCTTCGAGCAAGAGTTGTTTTCTGGTAAGAAGAGTCACTATTGCGCTCCCATTGCCAGACACAGTACAAATAGCATTCGCGTTTGTTTAACGCAAGTACAGTGTATTGGTCTGAAGAAGAGCTACTGTTCTTGTCAGTTTCCTAACAGAGTTGAACTAGATATGGCCCGTGCGTGTAGTAAGCACAGTCCTTTTGTTCTGAGCAAGCTCACTGTTTGAACCCCTAGGAAACACAGTAGAGTAGAAGAGTGCTCTTTTCCAAAAGCAGAGTGTGTTTCTTGTAAGGCGAGCTAGCATTTGTTTCCCAGTCCTAAATGGAGTTGAAATACACATGCAGTTTCTGGTCCTACGAGCAAGAGTTGTTTTCTGGTAAGAAGAGTCACTATTGCGCTCCCTTTGCCATACACAATGCAAATAGCACTCGCATCTGTTCCCAACAAGTACAGTGTATTGGACTGAAGAGGAGCTACTGTTCTTGTCAGTTTCCTAAGCAGAATTGAACTAGATATGGCCCATGTGTGTAGGAAGCACAGTTCTTTTGTTCTGAGAAAGCTCACTGTTCTGGCCCTATAGGAAACACAGTAGAGTAGAAGAGTGCTCTTTTCTCAAAAGCAGAGTGTGTTTCTTGTAAGGCGAGCTAGCGTTTGTTTCCCAGTCCTAAATGGAGTGGAATCACATGCAGTTTCTGGTCCTACGAGCAAGAGTTGTTTTCTGGTAAGAAGAGTAACTATTGTGCTCCCATTGACATACACAGTACAAATAGCACTCGTGTCTGTTTCCAGGAAGTACAGTGTATTGGACTGAAGAGGAGCTACTGTTCTTGTCAGTTTCCTAAGCAGAGTTGAACTAGATATGGCCCGTGTGTGTAGGAAGCACAGTTCTTTTGTTCTGATCAAGCTCACTCTTCACACCACATAGGAAACACAGTAGAGTAGAAGAGTTTTCTTTTCTGAAAAGCATAGTGTGTTTCTTGTAAGGCGAGCTAGCGTTTTTTTCCCAGTCCTAAATGGAGTTCAAATACACATGCAGTTTCAGGTCCTACGAGCAAGAGTTGTGTTCTGGTTAGAAGAGTCACTACTGCGCTCCCTTTGCCATACACAGTGCAAATAGCCCTGGCATCTGTTCCGAGCAAGTACACTGTATTGGACTGAAGAGGAGCTACTGTTCTTGTCAGTTTCCTAAGCAGAGTTGAACTAGATATGGCCCGTGTGTAGGAAGCACAGTTCTTTTGTTCTGAGCAAGCTCACTATTCTGGCACCAAAGGAAACACAGTAGAGTAGAAGAGTGCTCTTTTCTCAAAAGCAGAATGTGTTTCTTGTAAGGCAAGCTAGTGTTTGTTTCCCAGTCCTAAATGGAGTTGAATCACATGGAGTTTCTGGTCCTACGAGCAAGAGTTGTTTTCTGGTAAGAAGAGTCACTATTGCGCTCCCATTGCCAGACACAGTACAAATAGCACTCGCGTTTGTTTAACGCAAGTACAGTGTATTGATCTGAAGAAGAGCTACTGTTCTTGTCAGTTTCCTAACAGAGTTGAACTAGATATGGCCCGTGCGTGTAGTAAGCACAGTCCTTTTGTTCTGAGCAAGCTCACTGTTTGAACCCCTAGGAAACACAGTAGAGTAGAAGAGTGCTCTTTTCTCAAAAGCAGAGTGTGTTTCTTGTAAGGCGAGCTTTGGTTTGTTTCCCAGTCCTAAATGGAGTTGAATCAAATGCAGTTTTTCGTCCTACGAGCAAGAGATGTTTTCTGGTAAGAAGAGTCACTATTGCGCTCCCTTTGCCATACACAGTGCAAACAGCCGTTGCGTCTGTTCCCAGCAAGTACAGTGTATTGGACTGAAGAGGACTACTGTTCTTGTCAGTTTCCTAAGCAGAGTTGAACTAGATATGGCCCGTGTGTAGGAAGCACAGTTCTTTTGTTCTCAGCAAGCTCACTGTTCGGACCCCATAGAAAACACAGTAGAGTAGAAGAGTGCTCTTTTCTCAAAAGCAGAGTGTGTTTCTTGTACGGCAAGCTAGCGTTTGTTTCCCAGTCCTAAATGGAGTTGAATCACATGCAGTTCCTGGTCCTACGAGCAAGAGTTGTTTTCTGGTAAGAAGAGTCACTATTGCGCTCCGATTGTCATACACAGGGCAAATAGCACTGGTGTCTGTTCCCAGCATGTGCAGTGTATTTGACTGAAGAGGGTATACTGTTCTTGTCAGTTTCCTAAGCTGAATTGAACTAGATATATCTGTGTGTAGGAAGCACACTTCTTTTGTTGTGTGCAAGCTCACTGTGCTGGCCCTCCAGGAAACACAGTAGAGTAGAAGAGTGCTCTTTTCTCAAAAGCAGAGTGTGTTTCTTGTAAGGTGAGCTAGCATTTATTTCCCAGTTCTAAATGGAGTTGAATCACATGAAATTTTTGGTCCTATGAGCAAGAGTTGGTTTCTAGTAATGAATGTCACTATTGTGCTCTCATTGCCATACACAGTGCAAATTGCACTCGCGTCTGTTCTCAGCATATACAGTGTATTGGACTGAGGAAGAGCTACTTTTCTTCTCAGTTTCCTAAGCAGAGTTGAACTTGATATGGCCCGTGTATGTAGGAAGTACAGTTCTTTTGTTCTGAGCAAGCTCACTGTTCTGGCCCTATAGGAAACACAGTAGAGTAGAAGAGTGCTCTTTTCTCTAAAGCAGAGTGTGTTTCTTGTAAGGTGAGCTAGCGTTTGTTTCCCAGTCCTAAATGGAGTTGAATCACATGCAGTTTCTGGTCATACAAGCAAGAGTTGTTTTCTGGTAAGAAGAGTCACTATTGCACTCCCATTTTCACACACAGGGCAAATAGCACTGGCGTCTGTTGCCAGCATGTACAGTGTATTGGACTGAAGAGGTTCTACTGTTCTTGTCAGTTTCCTAAGCAGAATTGAACAAGATATGGCCTGTGTGTGTATTAAGCAAAATTCTTTTGTTCTGAGCAAGCTCACTGTTTGGACCCCATAGGAAACACAGTAGAGAAGATGTGTGCCCTATTCTCAAAAGCAGAGCATGTTTCTTGTAAGGCGAGCTAGCATTTGTTTCCCAGTCCTAAGTGGATTGAATCAAATGCAGTTTCTCTTCCGAAGAGCAAGAGTTGTTTTCTGGTAAGAAGAGTCACTATTGTGCTCCCATTGCCGTACACAGTGCAAATAGCCCTCACGTCTGTTCCCAGCAAGTACAGTGTATTGAACTGAAGAGGAGCTCCTGTTCTTGTCAGTTTCCTAAGCAGAGTTGAACTAGATATGGCCTGTGTGTGTAGGAAGCACAGTTCATTTGTTCTGAGCAAGCTCAGTGTTCGAACCCCATAGGAAACACAGTAGAGTAGAAGAGTGCTCTTTTATCAAAAGCAGAGTGTGTTTCTTGTAAGGCGAGCTAGCATTTGTTTCCCAGTTTTAAATGGAGTTCAAACACACATGCAGTTTCTGGTCCTATGAGCTAGAGTTGTTTTCTGGTAAGAAGAGTCACTATTGTGCTCCCATTGACATACACAGTGCAAATAGCACTCGCGTCTGTTCCCAGCAAGTACAGTGTATTGGACTGAAGAGGAGGTACTGTTCTTGTCAGTTTCCTAAGCAGAATTGAACTAGATATGGCCCATGTGTGTAGGAAGTACAGTTCTTTTGTTCTGAGCAAGCTCACTGTTTGCACCTCATAGGAAACACAGTAGAGTAGAAGAGTGCTCTTTTCTCAAAAGCAGTGTGTGTTTCTTGTAAGGCGAGCTAGCATTTGTTTCCCAGTCCTAAATGGAGTTGAATCAAATGCAGTTTTTGGTCCTACGAGCAAGAGTTGTTTTCTAGTAAGAAGAGTCACTATTGCGCTCCCATTGCCATACACAGTACAAATAGCACTCGCTTCTGTTTCTAGCAAGTACAGTGTATTGGACTGAAGAGGAGCTACTGTTCTTGTCAGGATCCTAAGCAGAGTTGAACTAGATATGGCCCATGTGTGTAGGAAGCACAGTTCTTTTGTACTCAGCAAGCTCACTGTTCTGGCGCTATAGGAAACACAATAGAGTAGAAGAGTGCTGTTTTCTCAAAAGCAGAGTGTGTTTCTTGTAAGGTGAGCTAGCGTTTTTTTTCCCATTCCTAAATGGAGTTGAATCACATGCAGTTTTTGGTCCTACGAGCAAGAGTTGTTTTCTGGTAAGGAAAGTCACTATTGCGCTCCCAATGCCATACACAGTGCAAATAGCACTCGCGTCTGTTCCCAGCAAGTACAGTGTATTGGACTGAAGGGGAGCTACTTTTCTTGTCAGTTTCCTAAGGAGAGTTGAACTAGATATCTCCCGTGTGTGTAGGAAGCACAGTTTTTTTGTTCTGAGCAAGCTCACAGTTCGGACCACATAGGAAACACAGTAGAGTAGAAGAGTGCTCTTTTCAGAAAGGAGAGTGTGTTTCTTGTAAGAAGAGCTAGCGTTTGTTTCTCAGTCCTAAATGGAGTTGAATCAAATGCAGTTTTTGGTCCTACGAGCAAGAGTTGTTTTCTGGTAAGAAGAGTCACTGTTGCGCTCCCATTGCCATACACAGTACAAATAGCACTCGTGTCTTTTCCCAGCAAGTACAGTGTATTGGACTGAAGAGGAGCTACTGTTCTTGTCAGTTTCCTAAGCAGAGTTGAACTAGATATGGCCCGTGTGTGTAGGAAGCACAGTTCTTTTGTTCTGAGCAAGCTCACTGTTCGAACCCCGTAGGAAACACAGTAGAGTAGAAGAGTGCTCTTTTCTCAAAAGCAGAATGTGTTTCTTGTAAGGTGAGCTAGCGTTTTTTTTCCCATTCCTAAATGGAGTTGAATCACATGCAGTTTTTGGTCCTACGAGCAAGAGTTGTTTTCTGGTAAGGAAAGTCACTATTGCGCTCCCAATGCCATACACAGTGCAAATAGCACTCGCGTCTGTTCCCAGCAAGTACAGTGTATTGGACTGAAGAGGAGCTACTTTTCTTGTCAGTTTCCTAAGCAGAGTTGAACTAGATATCTCCCGTGTGTGTAGGAAGCACAGTTTTTTTGTTCTGAGCATTCTCACTGTTCGGACCACATAGGAAACACAGTAGAGTAGAAGAGTGCTCTTTTCAGAAAGGAGAGTGTGTTTCTTGTAAGACGAGCTAGCGTTTGTTTCTCAGTCCTAAATGGAGTTGAATCAAATGCAGTTTTGGTCCTTCGAGCAAGAGTTGTTTTCTGGTAAGAAGAGTCACTATTGCGCTCCCATTGCCAGACACAGTACAAATAGCACTCGCGTTTGTTTAACGCAAGTACAGTGTATTGATCTGAAGAAGAGCTACTGTTCTTGTCAGTTTCCTAACAGAGTTGAACTAGATATGGCCCGTGCGTGTAGTAAGCACAGTCCTTTTGTTCTGAGCAAGCTCACTGTTTGAACCCCTTGGAAACACAGTAGAGTAGAAGAGTGCTCTTTTCTCAAAAGCAGAGTGTGTTTCTTGTAAGGCGAGCTAGCATTTGTTTCCCAGTCCTAAATGGAGTTGAAATACACATGCAGTTTCTGGTCTTACGAGCAAGAGTTGTTTTCTGGTAAGAAGAGTCACTATTGCGCTCCCTTTGCCATACACAATGCAAATAGCACTCGCATCTGTTCCCAACAAGTACAGTGTATTGGACTGAAGAGGAGCTACTGTTCTTGTCAGTTTCCTAAGCAGAATTGAACTAGATATGGCCCATGTGTGTAGGAAGCACAGTTCTTTTGTTCTGAGAAAGCTCACTGTTCTGGCCCTATAGGAAACACAGTAGAGTAGAAGAGTGCTCTTTTCTCAAAAGCAGAGTGTGTTTCTTGTAAGGCGAGCTAGCGTTTGTTTCCCAGTCCTAAATGGAGTGGAATCACATGCAGTTTCTTGTCCTACGAGCATGAGTTGTTTTCTGGTAAGAAGAGTAACTATTGTGCTCCCATTGACATACACAGTACAAATAGCACTCGTGTCTGTTTCCAGGAAGTACAGTGTATTGGACTGAAGAGGAGCTACTGTTCTTGTCAGTTTCCTAAGCAGAGTTGAACTAGATATGGCCCGTGTGTGTAGGAAGCACAGTTCTTTTGTTCTGATCAAGCTCACTCTTCACACCACATAGGAAACACAGTAGAGTAGAAGAGTTTTCTTTTCTGAAAAGCATAGTGTGTTTCTTGTAAGGCGAGCTAGCGTTTTTTTCCCAGTCCTAAATGGAGTTCAAATACACATGCAGTTTCAGGTCCTACGAGCAAGAGTTGTATTCTGGTTAGAAGAGTCACTATTGCGCTCCCTTTGCCATACACAGTGCAAATAGCCCTGGCATCTGTTCCGAGCAAGTACACTGTATTGGACTGAAGAGGAGCTACTGTTCTTGTCAGTTTCCTAAGCAGAGTTGAACTAGATATGGCCCGTGTGTAGGAAGCACAGTTCTTTTGTTCTGAGCAAGCTCACTATTCTGGCACCAAAGGAAACACAGTAGAGTAGAAGAGTGCTCTTTTCTCAAAAGCAGAATGTGTTTCTTGTAAGGCAAGCTAGTGTTTGTTTCCCAGTCCTAAATGGAGTTGAATCACATGGAGTTTCTGGTCCTACGAGCAAGAGTTGTTTTCTGGTAAGAAGAGTCACTATTGCGGTCCCATTGCCGTACACAGTGCTAATCGCACTGGTGTCTGTTCCCAGCAAGTACAGTCTATTGGACTGAAGAGGAGCTACTGTTCTCGTCAGTTTCCAAAGCAGAGTTGAACTTGATATGGCCCATGTGTGTAGGAAGCACAGTTCTTTTGTTCTGAGCAAGCTCACAGTTCTGGCCCTATAGGAAACACAGACGAGTAGAAGAGTGCTCTTTTCTAAAAAGCAGAGTGTGTTTCTTGTAAGGCGAGCTAGCGTTTGTTTCCCAGTCCTAATAGGAGCTGAATCATATGCAGTTTCTGGTCCTAAGAGCAAGAGTTGTTTTCTGGTAAGGAGAGTCACTATTGTGCTTCCTTTGCCATTCACAGTGCAAATAGCCCTCGCGTCTGTTCCCAGCAAGTACAGTGTATTGGACTGAAGAGGAGCTACTGTTCTTCTGAGTTTCCTAAGCAGAGTTGAACTAGATATGGCCCGTGTGTGTAGGAAGCACAGTTCTTTTGTTCTCAGCAAGCTCACTGTTCGGACCCCATAGGAAACACAGTAGAGTAGAAGAGTGCTCTTTTCTCAAAAGCAGCGTGTGTTTCTTGTAAGGCGAGCTTTGGTTTGTTTCCCAGTCCTAAATGGAGTTGAATCAAATGCAGTTTTTCGTCCTACGAGCAAGAGATGTTTTCTGGTAAGAAGAGTCACTATTGCGCTCCCTTTGCCATACACAGTGCAAACAGCCGTTGCGTCTGTTCCCAGCAAGTACAGTGTATTGGACTGAAGAGGACTACTGTTCTTGTCAGTTTCCTAAGCAGAGTTGAACTAGATATGGCCCGTGTGTGTAGGAAGCACAGTTCTTTTGTTCTCAGCAAGCTCACTGTTCGGACCCCATAGGAAACACAGTAGAGTAGAAGAGTGCTCTTTTCTCAAAAGCAGCGTGTGTTTCTTGTAAGGCGAGCTTTGGTTTGTTTCCCAGTCCTAAATGGAGTTGAATCAAATGCAGTTTTTCGTCCTACGAGCAAGAGATGTTTTCTGGTAAGAAGAGTCACTATTGCGCTCCCTTTGCCATACACAGTGCAAACAGCCGTTGCGTCTGTTCCCAGCAAGTACAGTGTATTGGACTGAAGAGGACTACTGTTCTTGTCAGTTTCCTAAGCAGAGTTGAACTAGATATGGCCCGTGTGTGTAGGAAGCACAGTTCTTTTGTTCTCAGCAAGCTCACTGTTCGGACCCCATAGAAAACACAGTAGAGTAGAAGAGTGCTCTTTTCTCAAAAGCAGAGTGTGTTTCTTGTACGGCAAGCTAGCGTTTGTTTCCCAGTCCTAAATGGAGTTGAATCACATGCAGTTCCTGGTCCTATGAGCAAGAGTTGTTTTCTGGTAAGAAGAGTCACTATTGCGCTCCGATTGTCATACACAGGGCAAATAGCACTGGTGTCTGTTCCCAGCATGTGCAGTGTATTTGACTGAAGAGGGTATACTGTTCTTGTCAGTTTCCTAAGCTGAATTGAACTAGATATATCTGTGTGTGTAGGAAGCACACTTCTTTTGTTGTGTGCAAGCTCACTGTGCTGGCCCTCCAGGAAACACAGTAGAGTAGAAGAGTGCTCTTTTCTCAAAAGCAGAGTGTGTTTCTTGTAAGGTGAGCTAGCATTTATTTCCCAGTTCTAAATGGAGTTGAATCACATGAAGTTTTTGGTCCTATGAGCAAGAGTTGGTTTCTAGTAATGAATGTCACTATTGTGCTCTCATTGCCATACACTGTGCAAATTGCACTCGCGTCTGTTCTCAGCATATACAGTGTATTGGACTGAGGAAGAGCTACTTTTCTTCTCAGTTTCCTAAGCAGAGTTGAACTTGATATGGCCCGTGTATGTAGGAAGTACAGTTCTTTTGTTCTGAGCAAGCTCACTGTTCTGGCCCTATAGGAAACACAGTAGAGTAGAAGAGTGCTCTTTTCTCTAAAGCAGAGTGTGTTTCTTGTAAGGCGAGCTAGCGTTTGTTTCCCAGTCCTAAATGGAATTGAATCACATGCAGTTTCTGGTCATACAAGCAAGAGTTGTTTTCTGGTAAGAAGAGTCACTATTGCACTCCCATTTTCACACACAGGGCAAATAGCACTGGCGTCTGTTGCCAGCATGTACAGTGTATTGGACTGAAGAGGTTCTACTGTTCTTGTCAGTTTCCTAAGCAGAATTGAACAAGATATGGCCTGTGTGTGTATTAAGCAAAATTCTTTTGTTCTGAGCAAGCTCACTGTTTGGACCCCATAGGAAACACAGTAGAGAAGATGTGTGCCCTATTCTCAAAAGCAGAGCATGTTTCTTGTAAGGCGAGCTAGCATTTGTTTCCCAGTCCTAAGTGGATTGAATCAAATGCAGTTTCTCTTCCTAAGAGCAAGAGTTGTTTTCTGGTAAGAAGAGTCACTATTGTGCTCCCATTGCCGTACACAGTGCAAATAGCCCTCGCGTCTGTTCCCAGCAAGTACAGTGTATTGAACTGAAGAGGAGCTCCTGTTCTTGTCAGTTTCCTAAGCAGAGTTGAACTAGTTATGGCCTGTGTGTGTAGGAAGCACAGTTCATTTGTTCTGAGCAAGCTCAGTGTTCGAACCCCATAGGAAACACAGTAGAGTAGAAGAGTGCTCTTTTATCAAAAGCAGAGTGTGTTTCTTGTAAGGCGAGCTAGCATTTGTTTCCCAGTTTTAAGTGGAGTTCAAACACACATGCAGTTTCTGGTCCTATGAGCTAGAGTTGTTTTCTGGTAAGAAGAGTCACTATTGTGCTCCCTTTGACATACACAGTGCAAATAGCACTCGCGTCTGTTCCCAGCAAGTACAGTGTATTGGACTGAAGAGGAGCTACTGTTCTTGTCAGTTTCCTAAGCAGAATTGAACTAGATATGGCCCATGTGTGTAGGAAGTACATTTCTTTTGTTCTGAGCAAGCTCACTGTTTGGACCCCATAGGAAACACAGTAGAGTAGAAGAGTGCTCTTTTCTCAAGCAGTGTGTGTTTCTTGTAAGGCGAGCTAGCATTTGTTTCCCAGTCCTAAATGGAGTTGAATCAAATGCAGTTTTTGGTCCTACGAGCAAGAGTTGTTTTCTAGTAAGAAGAGTCACTATTGCGCTCCCATTGCCATGCACAGTACAAATAGCACTCGCTTCTGTTTCTAGCAAGTACAGTGTATTGGACTGAAGAGGAGCTACTGTTCTTGTCAGGTTCCTAAGCAGAGTTGAACTAGATATGGCCCATGTGTGTAGGAAGCACAGTTCTTTTGTACTCAGCAAGCTCACTGTTCTGGCGCTATAGGAAACACAATAGAGTAGAAGAGTGCTGTTTTCTCAAAAGCAGAGTGTGTTTCTTGTAAGGTGAGCTAGCGTTTTTTTCCCCATTCCTAAATGGAGTTGAATCACATGCAGTTTTTGGTCCTACGAGCAAGAGTTGTTTTCTGGTAAGGAAAGTCACTATTGCGCTCCCAATGCCATACACAGTGCAAATAGCACTCGCGTCTGTTCCCAGCAAGTACAGTGTATTGGACTGAAGAGGAGCTACTTTTCTTGTCAGTTTCCTAAGCAGAGTTGAACTAGATATCTCCCGTGTGTGTAGGAAGCACAGTTTTTTTGTTCTGAGCAAGCTCACTGTTCGGACCACATAGGAAACACAGTAGAGTAGAAGAGTGCTCTTCTCAGAAAGGAGAGTGTGTTTCTTGTAAGAAGAGCTAGCGTTTGTTTCTCAGTCCTAAATGGAGTTGAATCAAATGCAGTTTTGGTCCTTCGAGCAAGAGTTGTTTTCTGGTAAGAAGAGTCACTATTGCGCTCCCATTGCCAGACACAGTACAAATAGCACTCGCGTTTGTTTAACGCAAGTACAGTGTATTGGTCTGAAGAAGAGCTACTGTTCTTGTCAGTTTCCTAACAGAGTTGAACTAGATATGGCCCGTGCGTGTAGTAAGCACAGTCCTTTTGTTCTGAGCAAGCTCACTGTTTGAACCCCTAGGAAACACAGTAGAGTAGAAGAGTGCTCTTTTCTCAAATGCAGAGTGTGTTTCTTGTAAGGCGAGCTAGCATTTGTTTCCCAGTCCTAAATGGAGTTGAAATACACATGCAGTTTCTGGTCTTACGAGCAAGAGTTGTTTTCTGGTAAGAAGGGTCACTATTGTGCTCCCATTGCTGTGCACAGTGCAAACAGCACTCGCGTCTGTTCCCAGCTAGTACAGTGTATTGGACTGAAGAGGAGCTACTGTTCTCGTCAGTTTCCTAAGCAGAGTTGAACTAGGTATGGCCCTTGTGTGTAGGAAGCACAGTTCTTTTGTTCTGAGCAAGCTCACTGTTCTGGCCCTATAGGAAACACAGTAGAGTACAAGAGTGCTCTTTTCTCAAAATCAGAGTGTGTTTCTTGTAAGGCGAGTTAGCATTTGTTTCCCAGTCCTAAATGGAGTTGAATCACATGCAGTTTCTGGTCCTACAAGCAAGAGTCGTTTTCTGGTAAAAAGTGTCACTATTTCGCTCCCAATGCCGTACACAGTGCAAATAGCACTCGCGTCGTTTCCCAGCAAGTACAGTGTATTGGACTGAAGAGGAGCTACTGTTGTTGTCAGTTTCCTAAGCAGAATTGAACTAGATATGGCCCGTGTGTGTAGGAAGCACAGTTCTTTTGTTCTGAGCAAGCTCACTGTTTGGACCCCATAGAAAACACAGTAGAGTAGAAGAGTGCTCTTTTCTCAAAAGCAGAGTGTGTTTCTTGTAAGGCGAGCTAGCGTTTGTTTCCCAGTCCTAAGTGGAGTTGAATCACATGCAGTTTCTGGTCCTACGAGCAAGAATTGTTTTCTGGTTAGAAGAGTCACTATTGCGCTCCCATTGCCATACACAGTGCAAATAGCACTGGCGTCTGGACCCAGCATGTACAGCGTATTGGACTGAAGAGGATCTTCTGTTCTTTTCAGTTTCCTAAGCAGAGTTGAACTAGATATGGCCCGTGTGTGTAGGAAGCACAGTTCTTTTTTTCTGAGCAAGCTCACATTTCGAACCCCATAGGAAACACAGTAGAGTAGAAGAGTGCATTTTTCTCAAAAGCAGAGTGTGTTTCTTGTAAGGCGAGCTAGCATTTGTTTCCCAGTCCTAAATGGAGTTGAATCACATGCAGTTTCTGGTCCTACGAGCAAGAGTTGTTTTCTGGTAAGAAAAGTCACTATAGCGCTCCCATTGCCATACACAGTGCAAATAGCACTGGCGTCTGTACCCAGCATGTACAGCGTATTGGACTGAAGAGGATGTTCTGTTCTTTTCAGTTTCCTAAGCAGAGTTGAACTAGATATGGCCCGTGTGTAGGAAGCACAGTTCTTTTGTTCTGAGCAAGCTCACATTTCAAACCCCATAGGAAACACAGTAGAGTAGAAGAGTGCATTTTTCTCTAAAGCAGAGCGCGTTTCTTGTAAGGCGAGCTAGCGTTTGTTTCCCAGTCCTAAATGGAGTTGAATCACATGCAGTTTCTGGTCCTACAAGCAAGAGTTTTTTCTGGTAATAAGAGTCAATGTTGCGCTCCCATTGTCATACTCAGGGCAAATAGCACTCGCGTCTGTTCCTAGCAAGTACAGTGTATTGGACTGAAGAGGAGCTACTGTTGTTGTCAGTTTCCTAAGCAGAACTGAACTAGATATTGCCCGTGTGTGTAGGAAGCACAGTTCTTTTGTTCTGAGCAAGCTCACTGTTTGGACCCCATAGGAAACACATTAGAGTAGAAGAGTGCTCTTTTCTCAAAAGCAGAGTGTGTTTCTTGTATGGCGAGCTAGCATTTGTTTCCCAGTCCTAAATGGACTTTAATCAAATGCAGTTTCTGGTCCTACAAGCAAGAGTGGTTCTGGTAAAAAGAGTCACTATTGCGCTCCAAATGCCGTACACAGTGCAAATAGCACTCGTGTAAGTTCCCAGCAAGTACAGTGTATTGGACTGAAGAGGAGCTACTGTTCTTGTCAGTTTCCTAAGCAGAGTTGAACTAGATATGGCCCGTGTGTTCAGGAAGCACAGTTCTTTTGTTCTGAGAAAGCTCACTGTTCTGGCCCTATAAGAAACAGAGTAGAGTAGAAGAGTGCTCTTTTCTCAAAAGCAGAGTATGTTTCTTGTAAGGCGAGCTAGTGCTTGTTTCCCAGTCTTAAATGGAGTTGAATCACATGCAGTTTTTGGTCCTACGCGCAAGAGTTGTTTTCTGGTAAGGGAAGTCACATTTGCGCTCCCATTGTCAAACACAGTGCAAATAGCACCCGCATCTGTTCCCAGCAAGTACAGTGTATTGGACTGAAGAGGAGCTACTGTTCTTGTCAATTTCCTAAGCAGAATTGAACTGGATATGGCCATTTGTGTAGGAAGCACAGTTCTTTTGTTCTGAGCAAGCTCACTGTACTGGCCCCATAAGAAACACAGTAGAGTAGAAGAGTGCTCTTTTCTCAAAAGCAGAGTGTGTTTCTTATAAGGCGAGCTAGCGTTTGTTTCCCAGTCCTAAATGGAGTTGAATCACATGCACTTTTTGGTCCTACCAGCAAGAGTTGTTTTCTGGTAAGGAAAGTCACTATTGTGCTCACTTTGACATACACAGTGCAAATAACACTCGGGTCTGTTCCCAGCAAGTACAGTGTATTAGACTGACGAGGAGCTACTGTTCCTGTCAGTTTCCTAAGCAGAGTTGAAGTAGATATGGCCCGTGTGTGTAGGAAGCACAGTTCTTTTGTTCTGAGCAAGCTCACTGTTCTGGCCCTATAGGAAATACAGTAGAGTAGAAGAGTGCTCTTTTCTCAAAATCAGAGTGTGTTTCTTGTTAGGCGTGATAGCATTTGTTTCCCAGTCATAAATGGAGTTGAATCACATGCAGTTTCTGGTCCTACAAGCAAGAGTCGTTTTCTGGTAAAAAGTGTCACTATTTCGCTCCCAATGCCGTACACAGTGCAAACAGCACTCGCGTCGTTTCCCAGCAAGTACAGTGTATTGGACTGAAGAGGAGCTACTGTTCTTGTCAGTTTCCTAAGCAGAATTGAACTAGATATGGCCCGTGTCTCTAGGAACCACAGTTCTTTTGTTCTGAGCAAGCTCACTGTTTGGACCCTACAGGAAACACAGTAGAGTAGAAGAGTACTCTTTTCTCAAAAGCAGAGTGTGTTTCTTGTAAGGCGAGCTAGCGTTTGTTTCCCAGTCCTAAGTGGAGTTGAATCACATGCAGTTTCTGGTCCTACGAACAAGAGTTTTTTCTGGTAATAAGAGTGACTATTGCGCTCCCATTGTCATACTCAGGGCAAATAGCACTGGCCTCTGTTCCCAGCATGTACAGTGTATTGGACTAAAGAGGATCTACTGTTCTTGTCAGGTTCCTAAGCAGAGTTGAACTAGATATGGCCCATGTGTGTAGGAAGCACAGTTCTTTTGTACTCAGCAAGCTCACTGCTCTGGCCCTATAGTAAACACAGTAGAATAGAAGAGTGCTCTTTCTTCCAAAGCAGAGTGTGTTTCTTGTAAGGCCAGCTAGAGTTTGTTTCCCAGTCCTAAATGGAGTTGAATCTCATGCAGTTTCCGCTCCTATGAGCAAGAGTTGTTTTCTGGTAAATAAAGTCACAATTGGGCTCCCATTGCCAAACACAGTGCAAATAGCACTCGCGTCTGTTCCCAGTAAGTACAGTGTATTGGACTGAAGAGGAGCTACTGTTCTTGTCAGTTTCCTAAGCAAATTTGAACTAGATATGGCCCGTGTGTGTAGGAAGCACAGTTCTTTTGTTCTGAGCAAGCTCACTGTTTGGATCCCATAGGTTACACAGTAGAGTAGAAGAGTGCTCTTTTCTCAAAAGCAGAGTGTGTTTCTTGTAAGGCGAGCTAGCGTTTGTTTCCAAATCCTAAATGGAGTTGAATCACATCCAGGTTCTGGTCCTACGAGCAAGAGTTGTTTTCTGGAAAGAAGAGTCACTATTGCGCTCCCTTTGCCATACACAGTGCAAATAGCCCTCGCTTCTGTTCCCAGCAAGTACAGTGTATTGGACTGAAGAGGAGCTACTGTTCTTGTCAGTTTCCTAAGCAGAGTTGAACTAGATATGGCCCACGTGTGTAGGAAGCACAGTTCTTTTGTACTCAGCAAGCTCACTGTTCTGGCCCTATAGGAAACACAGTAGAGTAGAAGAGTCCTCTTTCCTCAAAAGCAGAGTGTGTTTTTTGTAAGGCGAGCTAGCGTTTGTTTCGCAGTCCTAAATGGAGTTGAATCACATGCAGTTTGCGTTCCTACAAGCAAGAGTTGTTTTCTGGTAAGGAAAGTCACTATTGCGCTCCCATTGCCATACACAGTGCAATTACCACTCGCGTCTGTTCCCAGCAAGTACAGTGTATTGGACTGAAGAGGAGCTACTGTTGTTGTCAGTTTCCTAAGCAGAATTGAACTAGATTTGGCCCGTGTGTGTAGGAAGCACAGTTCTTTTGTTCTCAGCAAGGTCACTGTTTGGACCCCATATGAAACACAGTAGAGTAGAAGAGTGCTCTTTTCTTAAAAGCAGAGTGTGTTTCTTGTATGGCGAGCTAGCGTTTGTTTCCCAGTCCTAAATGGAGTTGAATCACATGCAGTTTCTGGTCCTACGAGCAAGAGTTGTTTTCTGGTAAGAAGAGTCACTATTGTGCTCCCATTGCCATACACAGTGCAAATAGCACTGGCGTCTGTACCCAGCATGTACAGTGTATTGGACTGAAGAGGATCTACTGTTCTTGTCAGTTTCCTAAGCAGAATTGAACTAGATATGGCCTGTGTGTGTAGGAAGCACAGTTCTTTTGTTCTGAGCAAGCTCACTGTTCTGGCCCTATAGGAAACACAGTAGAGTAGAAGAGTGCTCTTTTCTCAAAAGCAGAGTGTGTTTCTTGTAAGGCGAGCTAGCGTTTGTTTCCCAGTCCTAAATGGAGTTGAATCACATGCAGTTTCTGATCCTACGAGCAAGAGTTTTTTCTGGTAATAAGAGTCACTATTGCGCTCCCATTGTAATACTCAGGGCAAATAGCACTGGCCTCTGTTCCCAGCATGTACAGTGTATTGGACTAAAGAGGATCTACTGTTCTTGTCAGGTTCCTAAGCAGAGTTGAAATAGGTATGGCCCATGTGTGTAGGAAGCACAGTTCTTTTGTAGTCAGCAAGCTCACTGTTCTGGCCCTATAAGAAACACAGTAGAGTAGAAGAGTGCTCTTTCCTCCAAAGCAGAGTGTGTTTCTTGTAAGGTGAGCTAGAGTTTGTTTCCCAGTCCTAAATGGAGTTGAATCTCATGCAGTTTGCGTTCCTACGAGCAAGAGTTGTTTTCTGGTAAGGAAAGTCACTATTGCGCTCCCATTGACATACACAGTGCAAATAGCACTCGCGTCTGTTCCTAGCAAGTAGAGTGTATTGGACTGAAGAAGATCTACTGTTGTTGTCAGTTTCCTAAGCAGAATTGAACTAGATATTGCCCGTGTGTGTAGGAAGCACAGTTCTTTGTTCTGAGCAAGCTCACTGTTTGGACCACATAGGAAACACATTAGAGTAGAAGAGTGCTCTTTTCTCAAAAGCAGAGTGTGTTTCTTGTATGGCGAGCTAGCGTTTGTTTCCCAGTCCTAAATGGAGGTGAATCTCATGCAGTTTCTGGTCCTACGAGCAAGAGTGGTTCTGATAAAAAGAGTCACTATTGCGCTCCCAATGCCGTACACATTGCAAATAGCACTCGTGTCTGTTCCCAGCAAGTACAGTGTATTGGACTGAAGAGGAGCTACTGTTCTTGTCAGTTTCCAAAGCAGAGTTGAACTAGATATGGCCCGTGTGTGCAGGAAGCACAGTTCTTTTGTTCTGAGAAAGCTCACTGTTTGGACCCCATAGGAAACACAGTAGAGTAGAAGAGTGCTCTTTTCTTAAAAGCAGAAGGTGTTTCTTGTATGGCGAGCTAGCGTTTGTTTCCCAGTCCTAAATGGAGTTGAATCACATGCAGTTTCTTGTCCTACGAGCAAGAGTTGTTTTCTGGTAAGAAGAGTCACTATTGTGCTCCCATTGCCATACACAGTGCAAATAGCACTGGCGTCTGTACCCAGCATGTACAGTGTATTGGACTGAAGAGGATCTACTGTTCTTGTCAGTTTCCTAAGCAGAATTGAACTAGATATGGCCTGTGTGTGTAGGAAGCACAGTTCTTTTGTTCTGAGCAAGCTCACTGTTCTGGCCCTATAGGAAACACAGTAGAGTAGAAGAGTGCTCTTTTCTCAAAAGCAGAGTGTGTTTCTTGTAAGGCGAGCTAGCGTTTGTTTCCCAGTCCTAAATGGAGTTGAATCACATGCAGTTTCTGGTCCTACGAGCAAGAGATTTTTCTGGTAATAAGAGTCACTATTGCGCTCCCATTGTAATACTCAGGGCAAATAGCACTGGCCTCTGTTCCCAGCATGTACAGTGTATTGGACTAAAGAGGATCTACTGTACTTGTCAGGTTCCTAAGCAGAGTTGAAATACGTATGGCCCATGTGTGTAGGAAGCACAGTTCTATTGTACTCAGCAAGTTCACTGTTCTGGCACTATAGGAAACACAGTATAGTAGAAGAGTGCTCTTTCCTCCAAAGCAGAGTGTGTTTCTTGTAAGGTGAGCTAGAGTTTGTTTCCCAGTCCTAAATGGAGTTGAATCTCATGCAGTTTTCGTTCCTACGAGCAAGAGTTGTTTTCTGGTAAGGAAAGTCACTATTGCGCTCCCATTGCCATACACAGTGCAAATAGCACTCGTGTCTGTTCCTAGCAAGTACAGTGTATTGGACTGTAGAGGAGCTACTGTTGTTGTCAGTTTCCTATGCAGAATTGAACTAGATATTGCCCGTGTGTGTAAAAAGCACAGTTCTTTTGTTCTGAGCAAGCTCACTGTTTGGACCCCATAGGAAACACATTAGAGTAGAAGAATGCTCTTTTCTCAAAAGCAGAGTGTGTTTCTTGTATGGCGAGCTAGCGTTTGTTTCCCAGTCCTAAATGGAGTTGAATCTCATGCAGTTTCTTGTCCTACGAGCAAGAGTGGTTCTGGTAAAAAGAGTCACTATTGCGCTCCCAATGCCGTTACACAGTGCAAATAGCACTCGTGTCTGTTCCCAGCAAGAACAGTGTATAGGACTGAAGAGGAGCTACTGTTCTTGTCAGTTTCCTAAGCAGAGTTGAACTAGATATGGCCCGTGTGTGCAGGAAGCACAGTTCTTTTGTTCTGAGAAAGCTCACTGTTCTGGCCTTATAAGAAACAGAGTAGAGTAGAAGAGTGCTCTTTTCTCAAAAGCAGAGTATGTTTCTTGTAAGGCGATCTAGTGCTTGTTTCCCAGTCCTAAATGCAGTTGAATCACATGCAGTTTTTGGTCCTACGCGCAAGAGTTGTTTTCTGGTAAGGGAAGTCACATTTGCGCTCCCATTATCAAACACAGTGCAAATAGCACCCGCATCTGTTCCCAGCAAGTACAGTGTATTGGACTGAAGAGGAGCTACTGTTCTTGTCAATTTCCTAAGCAGAATTGAACTGGATATGGCCATTTGTGTAGGAAGCACAGTTCTTTTGTTCTGAGCAAGCTCACTGTACTGGCCCTATAGGAAACACAGTAGAGTAGAAGAGTGCTCTTTTCTCAAAAGCAGAGTGTGTTTCTTATAAGGCGAGCTAGCGTTTGTTTCCCAGTCCTAAATGGAGTTGAATCACATGCACTTTTTGGTCCTACCAGGAAGAGTTGTTTTCTGGTAAGGAAAGTCACTATTGTGCTCCCTTTGACATACACAGTGCAAATAGCACTCGCGTCTGTTCCCAGCAAGTACAGTGTATTGGACTGAAGAGGAGCTACTGTTCTTGTCAGTTTCCTAAGCAGAGTTGAACTAGATATGGCCCGTGTGTGTAGGAAGCACAGTTCTTTTTTTCTGAGCAAGCACACTGTTCGGAACCCATAGAACACATAGTAGAGAAGAAGAGTGCTCTTTTCTCAAAAGCAGAGTGTGTTTCTCGTAAGGCGAGCTAGCTTTTGTTTCTCAGTCCTAAATGAATTTGAATCACATGCAGTTTCTGGTCCTATGAGTAGAGTTATTATTTGGTGAGAAGAGTCACTATTGCGCTCCCAATGCCATACACAGTACAAATAGCACTTGCGTCTGTTCCAATCAAGTACAGTGTATTGGACTGAAGAGGAGCTACTGTTCTTGTCAGTTTCCTAAGCAAAGTTGAACTAGATATGGCCTGTGTGTATAGGAAGCACAGTTCTTTTGTTCTGAGCAAGCTCACTGTTTGGATCCCATAGGAAACACAGTAGAGTAGAAGAGTGCTCTTTTCTCAAAAGCAGAGTGTGTTTCTTGTAAGGTGAGCTAGCGTTTGTTTCCCAGTCCTAAATGGAGTTGAATCACATGCAGTTTCTGGTCATATGAGCAAGAGTTTTTTTCTGGTAAGAAGAGTCACTATTGCGCACCCATTGTCACACACAGGGCAAATAGCACTGGTCTGTTCCCAGCATGTACAGTCTACTGTACTGAAGAGGTTCTACTGTTCTTGTCAGTTTCCTAAGCAGAATAGAACAAGATATGGCCCGTGTGTGTAGGAAGCACAGTTGTTTTGTTCTGAGCAAGCTCACATTTCGAACCCCATAGGAAACACAGTAGAGTAGAAGACTGCATTTTTCTCAAAAGCAGAGTGTGTTTCTTGTAAGGCGAGCTAGCGTTTGTTTCCCAATCCTAAATGGAGTTGAAATACACATGCAGTTTCTGGTCCTACGAGCAAGAGGTGTTTTCTGGTAAGAAGAGTCACTATTGCGCTCCCTTTGCCATACACAGTGCAAATAGCCCTCGCGTCTGTTCCAAGAAAGTACAGTGTATTGGTCTGAAGAGGAGCTACTGTTCTTGTCAGTTTCCTAAGCAGAGTTGAACTAGATATGGCCCATGTGTGTAGGAAGCACAGTTCTTTTGTACTCAGCAAGCTCACTGTTCTGGCCCTATAGGAAACACAGTAGAGAAGAGTGCTCTTTCCTCAAAAGCAGAGTGTGTTTCTTGTAAGGCGAGCTAGCGTTTGTTTCCCAGTCCTAAATGGAGTTGAATCACATGCAGTTTCTGGTCCTACGAGCAAGAGTTGTTTTCTGGTAAGAAGAGTCACTATTGCGCTCCCATTGCCATACACAATGCAAATAGCACTGGCGTCTGTACCCAGCATGTACAGCGTATTGGACTGAAGAGGATCTTCTGTTCTTTTCAGTTTCCAAAGCAGGGTTGAACTAGATATGGCCCGTGTGTGTAGGAAGCACAGTTCTTTTGTTCTGAGCAAACTCACATTTCGAACCCCATAGGAAACACAGTAGAGTAGAAGAGTGCATTTTTCTCAAAAGCAGAGTGTGTTTCTTGTAAGGCGAGCTAGCGTTTGTTTCCCAGTCCTAAATGGAGTTGAATCACATGCAGTTTCTGGTCCTACGAGCAAGAGTTTTTTCTGGTAAGAAGAGTCACTATTGCGCTCCCATTGTCATACTCAGGGCAAATAGCACTGGCCTCTGTTCCCAGCATGTACAGTGTATTGGACTAAAGAGGATCTTCTGTTCTTGTCAGGTTCCTAAGCAGAGTTGAACTAGATATGGCACATGTGTGTAGGAAGCTCAGTTCTTTTGTATTCAGCGAGCTCACTGTTCTGGCCCTATAGGAAACACAGTAGAGTAGAAGAGTGCTCTTTCCTCAAAAACAGAGTGTGTTTTTTGTAAGGCGAGCTAGCCTTTGTTTCGCAGTCCTAAATGGAGTTGAATCACATGCAGTTTCCGTTCCTACGAGCAAGAGTATTTTTCCTGTAAGGAAAGTCACTATTGCACTCCCATTGCCATACACAGTGCAATTAGCACTCGTGTCTGTTCCCAGCAAGTACAGTGTATTGGACTGAAGAGGAGCTACTGTTCTTGTTAGTTTCATAAGCAGAATTGAACTAGATATGGCCCGTGGGTGTAGGAAGCACAGTTCTTTTGCTCTGAGCAAGCTCACTGTTTGGACCCCATAGGAAACACAGTAGAGTAGAAGAGTGCTCTTTTCTCAAAAGCAGAGTGTGTTTCTTGTAGGGCAAGCTAGCGTTTTTTTCCCAGTCCTAAATGGAGTTGAATCACCTGCAGTTTCTGGTCCTACGAGCAAGAGTTTTGTCTGGTAATAAGAGTCACTATTGCGCTCACATTGTCATACTCAGGGCAAATAGCACTGGCCTCTGTTCCCAGCATGTACAGTGTATTGGACTAAAGAGGATCTACTGTTCTTGTCAGGTTCCTAAGCAGAGTTGAACTAGATATGGCCCATGTGTGTAGGAAGCACAGTTCTTTTGTACTCAGCAAGCTCACTGTTCTTGCACTATAGGAAACAAAGTAGAGTAGAAGAGTGCTCTTTCCTTCAAAGCAGAGTGTGTTTCTTGTAAGGCCAGCTAGAGTTTGTTTCCCAGTCCTAAATGGAGTTGAATCACATGCAGTTTCCGTTCCTACGAGCAAGAGTTGTTTTCTGGTAAGGAAAGTCACTATTGTGCTCCCATAGCCAAACACAGTGCAAATAGCACTCGCGTCTCTTCCCAGCAAGTACAGTGTATTGGACTGAAGAGGAGCTACTTTTCTTGTCAGTTTCCTAAGCAAATTTGAACTAGATATGGCCCGTGTGTGTAGGAAGCACAGTTCTTTTGTTCTGAGCAAGCTCACTGTTTGGATCCCATAGGAAACACAGTAGAGTAGAAGAGTGCTCTTTTCTCAAAAGCAGACTGTGTTTCTTGTAAGGCGAGCTAGCATTTGCTTCCCAATCCTAAATGGAGTTGAATCACATCCAGGTTCTGGTCCTACGAGCAAGAGTTGTTTTCTGGTAAGAAGAGTCACTATTGTGCTCCCTTTGCCATACACAGTGCAAATAGCCCTCGCGTCTGTTCCCAGCAAGTACAGTGTATTGGACTGAAGAGGAGGTACTGTTCTTGTCAGTTTCCTAAGCAGAGTTGAACTAGATAAGGCCCATGTGTGTAGGAAACACAGTTCTTTTGTACTCAGCAAGCTCACTGTTCTGGCCCTATAGGAAACACAGTAGAGTAGAAGAGTGCTCTTTCCTCAAAAGCAGAGTGTGTTTTTTGTAAGGCGAGCTAGCGTTTGTTTCGCAGTCCTAAATGGAGTTGAATCACATGCTGTTTCCGTTCCTACGAACAAGAGTTGTTTTCTGGTAAGGAAAGTCACTATTGCGCTCCCATTGCCATACACAGTGCAATTAGCACTCGCGTCTGTTCCTAGCAAGTACAGTGTATTGGACTGAAGAGGAGCTACTGTTCTTGTCAGTTTCCTAAGCAGAATTGAACTAGATATGGCCCGTGTGTGTAGGAAGCACAGATCTTTTGTTCTGAGCACGCTCACTGTTCTGGCCCTATAGGAAACACAGTAGAGTAGAAGAGTGCTCCTTTCTCAAAAGCAGAGTGTGTTTCTTGTAAGTCAAGCTAGCGTTTGTTTCCCAGTCCTAAATGGAGTTGAATCACCTGCAGTTTCTGGTAAAACGAGCAAGAGTTTTTTCTGGTAATAAGAGTCACTATTGTGCTCCCATTGTCATACTCAGGGCAAAGAGCACTGGCCTCTGTTCCCAGCATGTACAGTGTATTGGACTAAAGAGGATCTACTGTTCTTGTCAGGTTCCTAAGCAGAGTTGAACTAGGTATGTTCCATGTGTGTAGGAAGCACAGTTCTTTTGTACTCAGCAAGCTCACTGTTCTGGCCCTGTAGGAAACACAGTAGAGTAGAAGAGTGCTCTTTTCTCAAAAGCAGAGTGTGTTTCTTGTAAGGCGAGCTAGCGTTTGTTTCTATTCCTAAATGGAGTTGAATCACATGCAGTTTCTGGTCCTACGAGCAAGAGTTTTTTCTGGTAAGAAGAGTCAATATTGTGCTCCCATTGTCATACACAGGGCAAATAGCAGTGGCGTCTGTTCCCAGCATGTACAGTGTATTGGACTGAAGAGGTGCTACTTTTCTAGTCAGGTTCCTAAGCAGAGTTGAACTAGATATGGCCCGTGTGTGTAGGAAGCACAGTTCTTTTGTTCTCAGCAAGCTCACTGTTCGGACCCCATAAAAAACACAGTAGAATAGAAGAGTGCTCTTTTCTCAAAAGCAGAGTGTGTTTCTTGTAAGGCGAGCTAGCGTTTGTTTCCCAGTCCTAAATGGAGTTGAATCACATGCAGTTTCTGGTCCTACGAGCAAGAGTTGTTTTCTGGTAAGAAGAGTCACTATTGCCCTCCCTTTGCCATACAGAGTGCAAATAGCACTCGCGTCTGTTCCCAGCAAGTACAGTGTATTGGACTGAAGAGGAGCTACTGTTCTTTTCAGTTTCCTAAGCAGAATTGAACTAGATATGGCCCGTGTGTGTAGGAAGCACAGTTCTTTTGTTCTGAGCAAGCTCACTGTTTGGACCCCATAGAAAACACAGTAGAGAAGAAGAGTGCTCTTTTCTCAAAAGCAGAGTGTGTTTCTTGTAAGGCGAGCTAGCGTTTGTTTCCCAGTCCTAAATGGAGTTGAATCACATGCATTTTCTTGTCCTACGAACAAGAGTTGTTTTCTGGTAAGAAGAGTCACTATTGCGCTCCCATTGCCATACACAGTGCAAATAGCACTGGCGTCTGTACCCAGCATGTACAGCGTATTGGACTGAAGAGGATCTACTGTTCTTGTCAGTTTCCTAAGCAGAGTTGAACTAGATATGGCCCGTGTGTGTAGGAAGCACAGTTCTTTTGTTCTGAGCAAGCTCACTGTTCGGACCCCATAGGAAACACAATAGAGTAGAAGAGTGCTCTTTTCTCAAAAACAGAGTGTGTTTCTTGTAAGGCGATCTAGCGTTTGTTTTCCAGTCCTAAATGGAGTTGAATAACATGCACTTTCTGGTCATAGGAGCAAGAGTTGTTTTCTGGTAAGAAGACTCACTATTGTGCTCCCATTGTCACACACAGGGTAAATAGCACTGGCGTCTCTTCCCAGCATGTACAGTCTATTGGCCTGAAGAGGTTCCACTGTTCTTGTCAGTTTCCTAAGCAGAATTGAACAAGATATGGCCCGTGTGTGTAGGAAGCACAGTTCTTTTGTTCTGAGCAAGCTCACGTTTCGAACCCCATAGGAAACACAGTAGAGTAGAAGATTACATTTTTCTCAAAAGCAGAGTGTGTTTCTTGTAAGGCGAGCTAGCGTTTGTTTCCCAGTACTAAATGGAGATGAAATACACATGCAGTTTCTGGTCCTACGAGCAAGAGTTGTTTTCTGGTAAGAAGAGTCACTATTGCGCTCCCTTTGCCATACACAGTGCAAATAACCCTCGCGTCTGTTCCCAGCAAGTACAGTGTATTGGACTGAAGAGGAGCTACTGTTCTTGTCAGTTTCCTAAGCAGAGTTGAACTAGATATGACCTGTGTGTGTAGGAAGCACAGTTCTTTTGTTCTGAGCAAGCTCACTGTTTGGACACCATAGGAAACACAGTAGAGTAGATGTGTGCCCTATTCTCAAAAGCAGAAAGTGTTTCTTGTAAGGCGAGCTAGCGTTTGTTTCCCAGTCCTAAGTGGATTGAATCAAATGCAGTTTCTGGTCCTACGAGCAAGAGTTGTTTTCTTGTAAGAAGAGGCACTATTGTGCTCCCATTGCCGTTCACAGTGCAAATAGCACTCGTGTCTGTTCCCAGCAAGTACAGCCTATTGGACTAAAGAGGAGCTACTGTTCTTGTCAGTTTCCTAAGCAGACTTTAACTAGATATGGTCCGTGTGTGTAGGAAGCACAGTTAATTTGTTCTGAGCAAGCTCACTATTCGGACCCCATAGGAAACACAGTAGAGTAGAAGAGTACATTTTTCTCAAAAGCAGAGTATGTTTCTTGTAAGGCCAGCTAGCGTTTGTTTCCCAGTCCTAAATGGAGTTGAAATACACATGCAGTTTCTGGTCCTACGAGCAATAGTTGTTTTCTGGTAAGAAGAGTCACTATTGTGCTCCCATTGCCATACACAGTGCAAATAGCCCTCGCGTCTGTACCCTGCAAGTACAGTGTATTGGACTGAAGAGGAGCTAATGTTCTTGTCAGTTTCCTAAGCAGAGTTGAACTAGATATGGCCCATGTGTGTAGGAAGCTCAGTTCTTTTGTACTCAGCAAGCTCACTGTTCTGGCCCTATAGGAAACACAGTAGAGTAGAAGAGTGCTCTTTCCTCAAAAACAGAGTGTGTTTTTTGTAAGGCGAGCTAGCCTTTGTTTCGCAGTCCTAAATGGAGTTGAATCACATGCAGTTTCTGTTCCTACGAGCAAGAGTTTTTTTCTGGTAAGGAAAGTCACTATTGCGCTCCCATTGCCATACACAGTGCAAATAGCACTCGCGTCTGTTCCCAGCAAGTACAGTGTATTGGACTGAAGAGGAGCTACTGTTCTTGTTAGTTTCCTAAGCAGAATTGAACTAGATATGGCCCGTGTGTGTAGGAAGCACAGTTCTTTTGTTCTGAGCAAGCTCACTGTTTGGACACCATAGGAAACACAGTAGAGTAGAAGAGTGCTCTTTTCTCAAAAGCAGAGTGTGTTTCTTGTAAGGCGAGCTAGCATTTGTTTCCCAGTCCTAAATGGAGTTGAATCACATGCAGTTTCTGGTCCTACGAGCAAGAGTTGTTTTCTGGAAAGAAGAGTCACTATTGTGCTCCCATTGCCATACACTGTGCAAATAGCACTGGCGTCTGTACCCAGCATGTACAGCGTATTGGACTGAAGAGGATCTACTGTTCTTGTCAGTTTCCTAAGCAGAATTGAACTAGATATGGCCCGTGTATGTAGGAAGCACAGTTCTTTTGTTCTGAGCAAGCTCACTGTTTGGACCCCATAGGAAACACAGTAGAGTTGAAGAGTGCTCTTTTCTCAAAAGCAGAGTGTGTTTCTCGTAAGGCGAGCTAGCGTTTGTTTCCGAGTCCTACATGGAGTTGAATCACATGCAGTTTCTGGTCCTACGAGCAAGAGTTTTTTCTGGTAATAAGAGTCACTATTGCGCTCCCATTGTCATACTCAGGGCAAATAGCACTGGCCTCTGTTCCCAGCATGTACAGTGTATTGGACTGAAGAGGATCTACTGTTCTTGTCAGGTTCCTAAGCAGAGTTGAACTAGATATGGCGCATGTGTGTAGGAAGCACAGTTCTTTTGTACTCAGCAAGCTCACTGTTCTGGCCTTATAGGAAACACAGTAGAGTAGAAGAGTGCCCTTTCCTCAAAAGCAGAGTGTGTTTCTTGTAAGGCGAGCTAGAGTTTGTTTCCCAGTCCTAAATGGAGTTGAATCACATGCAGTTTCCGAACCTATGAGCAAGAGTTGTTTTCTGGTAAGGAAATCACTATTGTGCTCCCATTGACATACACAGTGCAAATAGCACTCACGTCTGTTCCCAGCAAGTACAGTGTATTGGACTGAAGAGGAGCGACTGTTCTTGCCAGTTTCCTAAGCAAATTTGAACTAGATATGGCCCGTGTGTGTAGGAAGCACAGTTCTTTTGTTCTGAGCAAGCTCACTGTTTGGATCCCATAGGAAACACAGTAGAGTAGAAGAGTGCTCTTTTCTCAAAAGCAGAGTATGTTTCTTTTAAGGCGAGCTAGCGTTTGTTTCCCAGTTCTAAATGGAGTTGAATCACATGCAGTTTCTGGTCCTACGAGCAAGAGTTGTTTTCTGGTAAGAACAGTCACTATTCTGCTCCCATTGTCATACACAGTGCAAATAGCCCTCGCGTCTGTTCCCAGCAAGTACAGTGTATTGGACTGAAGAGGAGCTACTGTTTTTGTCAGTTTCCTAAGCAGAGTTGAACTAGATATGACCTGTGTGTGTAGGAAGCACAGTTCTTTTGTTCTGAGCAAGCTCACTGTTTGGACCCCATAGGAAACACAGTAGAGTAGATGTGTGCCCTATTCTCAAAAGCAGAAAGTGTTTCTTGTAAGGCGAGCTAGCGTTTGTTTCCCAGTCCTAAGTGGATTGAATCAAATGCAGTTTCTGGTCCTGCGAGCAAGAGTTGTTTTCTTGTAAGAAGAGGCACTATTGTGCTCCCATTGCCGTTCACAGTGCAAATAGCACTCGTGTCTGTTCCCAGCAAGTACAGCCTATTGGACTAAAGAGGAGCTACTGTTCTTCTCAGTTTCCTAAGCAGAATTGAACTAGATATGGCCCGTGCGTGTAGGAAGCACAGTTCTTTTGTTCTGAGCAATCTCACTGTTTGGACCCCATAGGAAACACAGTAGAGTAGAAGAGTGCTCTTTTCTCAAAAGCAGAGTGTGTTTCTTGTAAGGCGAGCTAGCGTTTGTTTCCCAGTCCTAAATGGAGTTGAATCACATGCAGTTTCTGGTCCTACGAGCAAGAGTTGTTTTCTGGTAAGAAGAGTCACTATTGCGCTCCCATTGCCATACACAATGCAAATAGCACTGGCGTCTGTACCCAGCATGTACAGCGTATTGGACTGAAGAGGATCTTCTGTTCTTTTCAGTTTCCAAAGCAGAGTTGAACTAGATATGGCCCGTGTGTGTAGGAAGCACAGTTCTTTTGTTCTGAGCAAACTCACATTTCGAACCCCATAGGAAACACAGTAGAGTAGAAGAGTGCATTTTTCTCAAAAGCAGAGTGTCTTTCTTGTAAGGCGAGCTAGCCTTTGTTTCCCAGTCCTAAATGGAGTTGAATCACATGCAGTTTCTGGTCCTACGAGCAAGAGTTTTTTCTGGTAAGAAGAGTCACTATTGCGCTCCCATTGTCATACTCAGGGCAAATAGCACTGGCCTCTGTTCCCAGCATGTACAGTGTATTGGACTAAAGAGGATCTTCTGTTCTTGTCAGGTTCCTAAGCAGAGTTGAACTAGATATGGCCCATGTGTGTAGGAAGCTCAGTTCTTTTGTACTCAGCGAGCTCACTGTTCTGGCCCTATAGGAAACACAGTAGAGTAGAAGAGTGTTCTTTCCTCAAAAACAGAGTGTGTTTTTTGTAAGGCGAGCTAGCCTTTGTTTCGCAGTCCTAAATGGAGTTGAATCACATGCAGTTTCCGTTCCTACGAGCAAGAGTATTTTTCCTGTAAGGAAAGTCACTATTGCACTCCCATTGCCATACACAGTGCAAATAGCACTCGTGTCTGTTCCCAGCAAGTACAGTGTATTGGACTGAAGAGGAGCTACTGTTCTTGTTAGTTTCATAAGCAGAATTGAACTAGATATGGCCCGTGGGTGTAGGAAGCACAGGTCTTTTGCTCTGAGCAAGCTCACTGTTTGGACCCCATAGGAAACACAGTAGAGTAGAAGAGTGCTCTTTTCTCAAAAGCAGAGTGTGTTTCTTGTAGGGCAAGCTAGCGTTTTTTTCCCAGTCCTAAATGGAGTTGAATCACCTGCAGTTTCTGGTCCTACGAGCAAGAGTTTTGTCTGGTAATAAGAGTCACTATTGCGCTCACATTGTCATACTCAGAGCAAATAGCACTGGCCTCTGTTCCCAGCATGTACAGTGTATTGGACTAAAGAGGATCTACTGTTCTTGTCAGGTTCCTAAGCAGAGTTGAACTAGATATGGCCCATGTGTGTAGGAAGCACAGTTCTTTTGTACTCAGCAAGCTCACTGTTCTTGCACTATAGGAAACAAAGTAGAGTAGAAGAGTGCTCTTTCCTCCAAAGCAGAGTGTGTTTCTTGTAAGGCCAGCTAGAGTTTGTTTCCCAGTCCTAAATGGAGTTGAATCACATGCAGTTTCCGTTCCTACGAGCAAGAGTTGTTTTCTGGTAAGGAAAGTCACTATTGTGCTCCCATTGCCAAACACAGTGCAAATAGCACTCGCGTCTGTTCCCAGCAAGTACAGTGTATTGGACTGAAGAGGAGCTACTTTTCTTGTTAGTTTCCTAAGCAAATTTGAACTAGATATGGCCCGTGTGTGTAGGAAGCACAGTTCTTTTGTTCTGAGCAAGCTCACTGTTTGGATCCCATAGGAAACACAGTAGAGTAGAAGAGTGCTCTTTTCTCAAAAGCAGACTGTGTTTCTTGTAAGGCGAGCTAGCATTTGCTTCCCAATCCTAAATGGAGTTGAATCACATCCAGGTTCTGGTCCTACGAGCAAGAGTTGTTTTCTGGTAAGAAGAGTCACTATTGTGCTCCCTTTGCCATACACAGTGCAAATAGCCCTCGCGTCTGTTCCCAGCAAGTACAGTGTATTGGACTGAAGAGGAGGTACTGTTCTTGTCAGTTTCCTAAGCAGAGTTGAACTAGATAAGGCCCATGTGTGTAGGAAACACAGTTCTTTTGTACTCAGCAAGCTCACTGTTCTGGCCCTATAGGAAACACAGTAGAGTAGAAGAGTGCTCTTTCCTCAAAAGCAGAGTGTGTTTTTTGTAAGGCGAGCTAGCGTTTGTTTCGCAGTCCTAAATGGAGTTGAATCACATGCTGTTTCCGTTCCTACGAACAAGAGTTGTTTTCTGGTAAGGAAAGTCACTATTGCGCTATTGCCATACACAGTGCAATTAGCACTCGCGTCTGTTCCTAGCAAGTACAGTGTATTGGACTGAAGAGGAGCTACTGTTCTTGTCAGTTTCCTAAGCAGAATTGAACTAGATATGGCCCGTGTGTGTAGGAAGCACAGTTCTTTGGTTCTGAGCACGCTCACTGTTCTGGCCCTATAGGAAACACAGTAGAGTAGAAGAGTGCTCCTTTCTCAAAAGCAGAGTGTGTTTCTTGTAAGTCAAGCTAGCGTTTGTTTCCCAGTCCTAAATGGAGTTGAATCACATGCAGTTTCTGGTAAAACGAGCAAGAGTTTTTTCTGGTAATAAGAGTCACTATTGTGCTCCCATTGTCATACTCAGGGCAAAGTGCACTGGCCTATGTTCCCAGCATGTACAGTGTATTGGACTAAAGAGGATCTACTGTTCTTGTCAGGTTCCTAAGCAGAGTTGAACTAGGTATGTTCCATGTGTGTAGGAAGCACAGTTCTTTTGTACTCAGCAAGCTCACTGTTCTGGCCCTGTAGGAAACACAGTAGAGTAGAAGAGTGCTCTTTTCTCAAAAGCAGAGTGTGTTTCTTGTAAGGCGAGCTAGAGTTTGTTTCTATTCATAAATGGAGTTGAATCACATGCAGTTTCTGGTCCTACGAGCAAGAGTTTTTTCTGGTAAGAAGAGTCAATATTGTGCTCCCATTGTCATACACAGGGCAAATAGCAGTGGCGTCTGTTCCCAGCATGTACAGTGTATTGGACTGAAGAGGTGCTACTTTTCTAGTCAGGTTCCTAGGCAGAGTTGAACTAGATATGACCTGTGTGTGTAGGAAGCACAGTTCTTTTGTTCTGAGCAAGCTCACTGTTTGGACACCATAGGAAACACAGTAGAGTAGATGTTGTGCCCTATTCTCAAAAGCAGAAAGTGTTTCTTGTAAGGCGAGCTAGCGTTTGTTTCCCAGTCCTAAGTGGATTGAATCAAATGCAGTTTCTGGTCCTACGAGCAAGAGTTGTTTTCCTTGTAAGAAGAGGCACTATTGTGCTCCCATTGCCGTTCACAGTGCAAATAGCACTCGTGTCTGTTCCCAGCAAGTACAGCCTATTGGACTAAAGAGGAGCTACTGTTCTTGTCAGTTTCCTAAGCAGACTTTAACTAGATATGGTCCGTGTGTGTAGGAAGCACAGTTAATTTGTTCTGAGCAAGCTCACTATTCGGACCCCATAGGAAACACAGTAGAGTAGAAGAGTACATTTTTCTCAAAAGCAGAGTATGTTTCTTGTAAGGCCAGCTAGCGTTTGTTTCCCAGTCCTAAATGGAGTTGAAATACACATGCAGTTTCTGGTCCTACGAGCAATAGTTGTTTTCTGGTAAGAAGAGTCACTATTGTGCTCCCATTGCCATACACAGTGCAAATAGCCCTCGCGTCTGTACCCTGCAAGTACAGTGTATTGGACTGAAGAGGAGCTAATGTTCTTGTCAGTTTCCTAAGCAGAGTTGAACTAGATATGGCCCATGTGTGTAGGAAGCTCAGTTCTTTTGTACTCAGCAAGCTCACTGTTCTGGCCCTATAGGAAACACAGTAGAGTAGAAGAGTGCTCTTTCCTCAAAAACAGAGTGTGTTTTTTGTAAGGCGAGCTAGCCTTTGTTTCGCAGTCCTAAATGGAGTTGAATCACATGCAGTTTCTGTTCCTACGAGCAAGAGTTTTTTTCTGGTAAGGAAAGTCACTATTGCGCTCCCATTGCCATACACAGTGCAAATAGCACTCGCGTCTGTTCCCCAGCAAGTACAGTGTATTGGACTGAAGAGGAGCTACTGTTCTTGTTAGTTTCCTAAGCAGAATTGAACTAGATATGGCCCGTGTGTGTAGGAAGCACAGTTCTTTTGTTCTGAGCAAGCTCACTGTTTGGACACCATAGGAAACACAGTAGAGTAGAAGAGTGCTCTTTTCTCAAAAGCAGAGTGTGTTTCTTGTAAGGCGAGCTAGCATTTGTTTCCCAGTCCTAAATGGAGTTGAATCACATGCAGTTTCTGGTCCTACGAGCAAGAGTTGTTTTCTGGAAAGAAGAGTCACTATTGTGCTCCCATTGCCATACACTGTGCAAATAGCACTGGCGTCTGTACCCAGCATGTACAGCGTATTGGACTGAAGAGGATCTACTGTTCTTGTCAGTTTCCTAAGCAGAATTGAACTAGATATGGCCCGTGTATGTAGGAAGCACAGTTCTTTTGTTCTGAGCAAGCTCACTGTTTGGACCCCATAGGAAACACAGTAGAGTTGAAGAGTGCTCTTTTCTCAAAAGCAGAGTGTGTTTCTCGTAAGGCGAGCTAGCGTTTGTTTCCGAGTCCTACATGGAGTTGAATCACATGCAGTTTCTGGTCCTACGAGCAAGAGTTTTTTCTGGTAATAAGAGTCACTATTGCGCTCCCATTGTCATACTCAGGGCAAATAGCACTGGCCTCTGTTCCCAGCATGTACAGTGTATTGGACTGAAGAGGATCTACTGTTCTTGTCAGGTTCCTAAGCAGAGTTGAACTAGATATGGCGCATGTGTGTAGGAAGCACAGTTCTTTTGTACTCAGCAAGCTCACTGTTCTGGCCTTATAGGAAACACAGTAGAGTAGAAGAGTGCCCGTTCCTCAAAAGCAGAGTGTGTTTCTTGTAAGGCGAGCTAGAGTTTGTTTCCCAGTCCTAAATGGAGTTGAATCACATGCAGTTTCCGAACCTATGAGCAAGAGTTGTTTTCTGGTAAGGAAAGTCACTATTGTGCTCCCATTGACATACACAGTGCAAATAGCACTCACGTCTGTTCCCAGCAAGTACAGTGTATTGGACTGAAGAGGAGCGACTGTTCTTGTCAGTTTCCTAAGCAAATTTGAACTAGATATGGCCCGTGTGTGTAGGAAGCACAGTTCTTTTGTTCTGAGCAAGCTCACTGTTTGGATCCCATAGGAAACACAGTAGAGTAGAAGAGTGCTCTTTTCTCAAAAGCAGAGTATGTTTCTTGTAAGGCGAGCTAGCGTTTGTTTCCCAGTTCTAAATGGAGTTGAATCACATGCAGTTTCTGGTCCTACGAGCAAGAGTTGTTTTCTGGTAAGAACAGTCACTATTCTGCTCCCATTGTCACACACAGTGCAAATAGCCCTCGCGTCTGTTCCCAGCAAGTACAGTGTATTGGACTGAAAAGGAGCTACTGTTTTTGTCAGTTTCCTAAGCAGAGTTGAACTAGATATGACCTGTGTGTGTAGGAAGCACAGTTCTTTTGTTCTGAGCAAGCTCACTGTTTGGACCCCATAGGAAACACAGTAGAGTAGATGTGTGCCCTATTCTCAAAAGCAGAAAGTGTTTCTTGTAAGGCGAGCTAGCGTTTGTTTCCCAGTCCCTAAGTGGATTGAATCAAATGCAGTTTCTGGTCCTACGAGCAAGAGTTGTTTTCTTGTAAGAAGAGGCACTATTGTGCTCCCATTGCCGTTCACAGTGCAAATAGCACTCGTGTCTGTTCCCAGCAAGTACAGCCTATTGGACTAAAGAGGAGCTACTGTTCTTCTCAGTTTCCTAAGCAGAATTGAACTAGATATGGCCCGTGCGTGTAGGAAGCACAGTTCTTTTGTTCTGAGCAATCTCACTGTTTGGACCCCATAGGAAACACAGTAGAGTAGAAGAGTGCTCTTTTCTCAAAAGCAGAGTGTGTTTCTTGTAAGGCGAGCTAGCGTTTGTTTCCCAGTCCTAAATGGAGTTGAATCACATGCAGTTTCTGGTCCTACGAGCAAGAGTTGTTTTCTGGTAAGAAGAGTCACTATTGTGCTCCCATTGCCATACACAATGCAAATAGCACTGGCGTCTGTACCCAGCATGTACAGCGTATTGGACTGAAGAGGATCTTCTGTTCTTTTCAGTTTCCAAAGCAGAGTTGAACTAGATATGGCCCGTGTGTGTAGGAAGCACAGTTCTTTTGTTCTGAGCAAACTCACATTTCGAACCCCATAGGAAACACAGTAGAGTAGAAGAGTGCATTTTTCTCAAAAGCAGAGTGTCTTTCTTGTAAGGCGAGCTAGCCTTTGTTTCCCAGTCCTAAATGGAGTTGAATCACTTGCAGTTTCTGGTCCTACGAGCAAGAGTTTTTTCTGGTAAGAAGAGTCACTATTGCGCTCCCATTGTCATACTCAGGGCAAATAGCACTGGCCTCTGTTCCCAGCATGTACAGTGTATTGGACTAAAGAGGATCTTCTGTTCTTGTCAGGTTCCTAAGCAGAGTTGAACTAGATATGGCCCATGTGTGTAGGAAGCTCAGTTCTTTTGTACTCAGCGAGCTCACTGTTCTGGCCCTATAGGAAACACAGTAGAGTAGAAGAGTGTTCTTTTCCTCAAAAACAGAGTGTGTTTTTTGTAAGGCGAGCTAGCCTTTGTTTCGCAGTCCTAAATGGAGTTGAATCACATGCAGTTTCCGTTCCTACGAGCAAGAGTATTTTTCCTGTAAGGAAAGTCACTATTGCACTTCCATTGCCATACACAGTGCAAATAGCACTCGTGTCTGTTCCCAGCAAGTACAGTGTATTGGACTGAAGAGGAGCTACTGTTCTTGTTAGTTTCATAAGCAGAATTGAACTAGATATGGCCCGTGGGTGTAGGAAGCACAGTTCTTTTGCTCTGAGCAAGCTCACTGTTTGGACCCCATAGGAAACACAGTAGAGTAGAAGAGTGCTCTTTTCTCAAAAGCAGAGTGTGTTTCTTGTAGGGCAAGCTAGCGTTTTTTTCCCAGTCCCTAAATGGAGTTGAATCACCTGCAGTTTCTGGTCCTACGAGCAAGAGTTTGTCTGGTAATAAGAGTCACTATTGCGCTCACATTGTCATACTCAGAGCAAATAGCACTGGCCTCTGTTCCCAGCATGTACAGTGTATTGGACTAAAGAGGATCTACTGTTCTTGTCAGGTTCCTAAGCAGAGTTGAACTAGATATGGCCCATGTGTGTAGGAAGCACAGTTCTTTTGTACTCAGCAAGCTCACTGTTCTTGCACTATAGGAAACAAAGTAGAGTAGAAGAGTGCTCTTTCCTCCAAAGCAGAGTGTGTTTCTTGTAAGGCCAGCTAGAGTTTGTTTCCCAGTCCTAAATGGAGTTGAATCACATGCAGTTTCCGTTCCTACGAGCAAGAGTTGTTTTCTGGTAAGGAAAGTCACTATTGTGCTCCCATTGCCAAACACAGTGCAAATAGCACTCGCGTCTGTTCCCAGCAAGTACAGTGTATTGGACTGAAGAGGAGCTACTTTTCTTGTCAGTTTCCTAAGCAAATTTGAACTAGATATGGCCCGTGTGTGTAGGAAGCACAGTTCTTTTGTTCTGAGCAAGCTCACTGTTTGGATCCCATAGGAAACAAAGTAGAGTAGAAGAGTGCTCTTTTCTCAAAAGCAGACTGTGTTTCTTGTAAGGCGAGCTAGCATTTGCTTCCCAATCCTAAATGGAGTTGAATCACATCCAGGTTCTGGTCCTACGAGCAAGAGTTGTTTTCTGGTAAGAAGAGTCACTATTGTGCTCCCTTTGCCATACACAGTGCAAATAGCCCTCGCGTCTGTTCCCAGCAAGTACAGTGTATTGGACTGAAGAGGAGGTACTGTTCTTGTCAGTTTCCTAAGCAGAGTTGAACTAGATAAGGCCCATGTGTTTAGGAAACACAGTTCTTTTGTACTCAGCAAGCTCACTGTTCTGGCCCTATAGGAAACACAGTAGAGTAGAAGAGTGCTCTTTCCTCAAAAGCAGAGTGTGTTTTTTGTAAGGCGAGCTAGCGTTTGTTTCGCAGTCCTAAATGGAGTTGAATCACATGCTGTTTCCGTTCCTACGAACAAGAGTTGTTTTCTGGTAAGGAAAGTCACTATTGCGCTCCCATTGCCATACACAGTGCAATTAGCACTCGCGTCTGTTCCTAGCAAGTACAGTGTATTGGACTGAAGAGGAGCTACTGTTCTTGTCAGTTTCCTAAGCAGAATTGAACTAGATATGGCCCGTGTGTGTAGGAAGCACAGTTCTTTGGTTCTGAGCACGCTCACTGTTCTGGCCCTATAGGAAACACAGTAGAGTAGAAGAGTGCTCCTTTCTCAAAAGCAGAGTGTGTTTCTTGTAAGTCAAGCTAGCGTTTGTTTCCCAGTCCTAAATGGAGTTGAATCACATGCAGTTTCTGGTAAAACGAGCAAGAGTTTTTTCTGGTAATAAGAGTCACTATTGTGCTCCCATTGTCATACTCAGGGCAAAGTGCACTGGCCTATGTTCCCAGCATGTACAGTGTATTGGACTAAAGAGGATCTACTGTTCTTGTCAGGTTCCTAAGCAGAGTTGAACTAGGTATGTTCCATGTGTGTAGGAAGCACAGTTCTTTTGTACTCAGCAAGCTCACTGTTCTGGCCCTGTAGGAAACACAGTAGAGTAGAAGAGTGCTCTTTTCTCAAAAGCAGAGTGTGTTTCTTGTAAGGCGAGCTAGAGTTTGTTTCTATTCATAAATGGAGTTCAATCACATGCAGTTTCTGGTCCTACGAGCAAGAGTTTTTTCTGGTAAGAAGAGTCAATATTGTGCTCCCATTGTCATACACAGGGCAAATAGCAGTGGCGTCTGTTCCCAGCATGTACAGTGTATTGGACTGAAGAGGTGCTACTTTTCTAGTCAGGTTCCTAAGCAGAGTTGAACTAGATATGGCCCGTGTGTGTAGGAAGCACAGTTCTTTTGTTCTGAGCAAGCTCACTGTTTGGATCCCATAGGAAACACAGTAGAGTAGAAGAGTGCTCTTTTCTCAAAAGCAGAGTATGTTTCTTGTAAGGCGAGCTAGCGTTTGTTTCCCAGTTCTAAATGGAGTTGAATCACATGCAGTTTCTGGTCCTACGAGCAAGAGTTGTTTTCTGGTAAGAACAGTCACTATTCTGCTCCCATTGTCATACACAGTGCAAATAGCCCTGGCGTCTGTTCCCAGCAAGTACAGTGTATTGGACTGAAGAGGAGCTACTGTTTTTGTCAGTTTCCTAAGCAGAGTTGAACTAGATATGACCTGTGTGTGTAGGAAGCACAGTTCTTTTGTTCTGAGCAAGCTCACTGTTTGGACCCCATAGGAAACACAGTAGAGTAGATGTGTGCCCTATTCTCAAAAGCAGAAAGTGTTTCTTGTAAGGCGAGCTAGCGTTTGTTTCCCAGTCCTAAGTGGATTGAATCAAATGCAGTTTCTGGTCCTACGAGCAAGACTTGTTTTCTTGTAAGAAGAGGCACTATTGTGCTCCCATTGCCGTTCACAGTGCAAATAGCACTCGTGTCTGTTCCCAGCAAGTACAGCCTATTGGACTAAAGAGGAGCTACTGTTCTTGTCAGTTTCCTAAGCAGACTTTAACTAGATATGGTCCGTGTGTGTAGGAAGCACAGTTAATTTGTTCTGAGCAAGCTCACTATTCGGACCCCATAGGAAACACAGTAGAGTAGAAGAGTACATTTTTCTCAAAAGCAGAGTATGTTTCTTGTAAGGCCAGCTAGCGTTTGTTTCCCAGTCCTAAATGGAGTTGAAATACACATGCAGTTTCTGGTCCTACGAGCAATAGTTGTTTTCTGGTAAGAAGAGTCACTATTGTGCTCCCATTGCCATACACAGTGCAAATAGCCCTCGCGTCTGTACCCAGCAAGTACAGTGTATTGGACTGAAGAGGAGCTAATGTTCTTGTCAGTTTCCTAAGCAGAGTTGAACTAGATATGGCCCATGTGTGTAGGAAGCACAGTTCTTTTGTACTCAGCAAGCTCACTGTTCTGGCCCTATAGGAAACACAGTAGAATAGAAGAGTGCTCTTTCCTCAAAAGCAGAGTGTGTTTTTTGTAAGTCGAGCTCTCGTTTGTTTCGCAGTCCTAAATGGATTTGAATCACATGCAGTTTCCGTTCCTACGAGCAATAGTTGTTTTCTGGTAAGGAAAGTCACTATTGTGCTCCCTTTGCCATACACAGTGCAAATAGCACTCGCGTCTGTTCCCAGCAAGTACAGTGTATTGGACTGAGGAGGAGCTACTGTTCTTGTCAGTTTCCTAAGCAGAATTGAACTAGATATGGCCTGTGTGTGTAGGAAGCACAGTTCTTTTGTTCTGAGCAAGCTCACTGTTTGGACCCCATAGAAAACACAGTAGAGTAGAAGAGTACTCTTTTTTCAAAAGCAGAGTGTGTTTCTTGTAACGTGAGCTAGCATTTGTTTCCCAGTCCTAAATGGAGTTGAATCACATGCAGTTTCTGGTCCTACAAGCAAGAGTTGTTTTCTGGTAAGAAGAGTCACTATTGTGCTCCCATTGCCATACACAGTGCAAATAGCACTGGCGTCTGTACCCAGCATGTACAGCGTATTGGACTGAAGAGGATCTACTGTTCTTGTCAGTGTCCTAAGCAGAGTTGAACAAGATATAGCCCGTGTGTGTAGGAAGCACAGTTCTTTTGTTCTGAGCAAGCTCACTGTTCTGCCCTATAGGAAACACACTAGAGTAGAAGAGTGCTCTTTTCTCAAAGCAGAGTGTGTTTCTTGTAAGGCGATGTAGCGTTTGTTTACCAGTCCTAAATGGAGTTGAATCACATGCAGTTTCTGGTCCTACGAGCAAGAGTTTTTTCTGGTAATAAGAGTCACTATTGCGCTCCCATTGTCATACTCAGGGCAAATAGCACTGGCCTCTGTTCCCAGCATGTACAGTGTATTGGACTGAAGAGGATCTACTGTTCTTGTCAGGTTCCTAAGCAGAGTTGAACTAGATATGGCCCATGTGTGTAGGAAGCACAGTTCTTTTGTACTCAGCAAGCTCACTGTTCTGCCCTATATTAAACACAGTAGAGTAGAAGAGTGCTCTTTCCTCAAAAGCAGAGTGTGTTCCTTGTAAGACGAGCTAGAGTTTGTTTCCCAGTCCTAAATGGAGTTGAATCACATGCAGTTTCCGTTCCTACGAGCAAGAGTTGTTTTCTGGTAAGGAAAGTCACTATTTTGCTCCCATTGCCATACACAGTGCAAATAGCACTCGCGTCTGTTCCCAGCAAGTACAGGGTATTGGAGTGAAGAGGAGCTACTGTTCTTGTCAGTTTCCTAAGCAAATTTGAACTAGATATGGCCCGTGTGTGTAGGAAGCACAGTTCTTTTGTTCTGAGCAAGCTCACTGTTTGGATTCCATAGGAAACCCAGTAGAGTAGAAGAGTGCTCTTTTCTCAAAAGCAGAGTGTGTTTTTTGTAAGGCAAACTAGCGTTTGCTTCCCAGTCCTAAATGGAGTTGAATCACATGCAGTTTCTTGACCTACGAGCAAGAGTTGTTTTCTGGTAATAAGAGTCACTATTGTGCTCCCATTGTCATACACAGGGCAAATAGCATTGGCGTCTGTTCCCAGAATGTACAGTGTATTGCACTGAACAGGAGCTACAGTTCTTTTCAGTTTCCTAAGCAGAATTGAACTAGATATGGCAGTATTTGTATGAAGCACAGTTCTTTTGTTCTGAGCAAGCTCAATGTTCGGACACCATAGGAAACACAGTAGAGTAGAAGAGTGCTCTTTTCTCAAAAGCAGAGTGTGTTTCTTTTAAGGAGAGCTAGCATTTGTTTCCCAGTCCTAAATGGAGTTGAATCACATGCAGTTTTTGGGCCTACGAACAAGAGTTGTTTTCTGGTAAGGAAAGTCACTATTGCGCTCCCATTTACATACACAGTGCAAATAGCACTCATGTCTGTTCCCAGCAAGTACAGTGTATTGGACTGAAGCGTAGCTACTGTTCTTGTCAGTTTCCTAAGCAGAGTTGTACTAGATATGGACCATGTGTGTAGGAAGCACAGGTCTTTTGTTCTGAGCAAGCTCACTATTCGGACCCCATAGGAAACACATTAGAGAAGAAGAGTGCTCTTTTCTCAAAAGGAGAGTGTGTTTTTTGTAACGCGAGCTAGTGTTTGTTTTCCAGTCAGAAATGGAGTTGAAACCCATGCAGTTTCTGGTCCTACGAGCAAGAGTTGTTTTCTGGTAAGAGAGTCACTATTGTGCTCCCATTGTCATACACAGGGCAAATAGCTCTGGCGTCTGTTCCCAGCAAGTACAGTGCATTGGACTGAAGTGGAGCTACTGTTCTTGTCAGTTTCCTAAGCAGAGTTGAACTAGATATGGCCCCTGTGTGTAGGAAGCACAGTTCTTTTGTTCTGAGCAAGGTCACTGTTCGGACCCCATAGAAAAGACATTAGAGTAGAAGAGTGCTCTTTTCTCAAAAGCAGAGTGTGTTTCTTATAAGGCCAGCAAGTGTTTGTTTCCCAGTCAGAAATGGAGTTGAATCCCATGCAGTTTCTGGTCCTATGAGCAAGAGTTGTTTTCTGATAATAAAAGTCACTATTGTGCTCCTATTGCCATACACAGTGCAAATAGCACTCGCGTCTGTTCCCACCTAGTACAGTGTATTGGACTGAAGAGGAGCTACCTTTCTTGTCAGTTTCCTAAGCAGAGATGAACTAGATATGGCCCATGTGTGTAGGAAGCACAGTTCTTTTGTTCTGAGCAAGCTCACTGTTCAGACCCCCTAGAAAACACAGTAGAGTAGAAGAGTGCTCTTTTCTCAAAAGCAGAGTGTGTTTTTTGTAAGGCGAGATAGCGTTTGTTTCCCAGTCCTAAATGGAGTTGAATCACATGCAGTTTTTGGTCCTACGACCAAGAGTTGTTTTCTGGTAAGAAGAGTCACTATTGTGCTCCCATTGTCATACAGAGGGCAAGTAGCCCTGGCGTCTGTTCCCAGCATGTACAGTGTATTGGACTGAAGAGGATCTACTGTTCTTTTCAGTTTCCTAAGCAGAATTGAACTACATATGGCCCGTGTGTGTAGGAAGCACAGTTCTTTTGTTCTGAGCAAGCTCACTGTTCGGACCCCATAGGAAACACAGTACAGTAGAAGAGTGCTCTTTTCTCAAAAGCAGAGTGTGTTTCTTGTAAGGCGAGCTAGTGTTTGTTTCCCAGTCAGAAATGGAGTTGAATCCCATGCAGTTTCTGGTCCTAAGAGCAAGAGTTGTTTTCTGGTAAGGAAAGTCACTATTGCGCTCCCATTTCCATACACAGTGCAAATAGCACTCGCGTCTGTTCCCAGGAATTACAGTGTATTGGACTGAAGCGGAGCTACTGTTCTTGTCAGTTTCCTAAGCAGAGATGAACTAGATATGGCCCATGTGTGTAGGAAGCACAGTTCTTTTGTTCTGAGCAAGCTCACTGTTCAGACTCCCTAGAAAACACAGTAGAGTAGAAGAGTGCTCTTTTCTCAAAAGCAGAGTGTGTTTTTTGTAAGGCGAGATAGCGTTTGTTTCCCAGTCCTAAATGGAGTTGAATCACATGCAGTTTTTGGTCCTACGACCAAGAGTTGTTTTCTGGTAAGGAAAGTCACTATTGCGCTCCCATTTACATACACAGTGCAAATAGCACTCATGTCTGTTCCCAGCAATTACAGTGTATTGGACTGAAGCATAGCTACTGTTCTTGTCAGTTTCCTAAGCAGAGTTGAACTAGATATGGCCCGTGTGTGTAGGAAGCACAGTTCTTTTGTTCTGATCAAGCTCACTATTCGGACCCCATAGGAAACACAGTAGAGTAGAAGAGTGCTCTTTTCTCAAAATCAGAGTGTTTTTCTTGTAAGGCGAGCTAGTGTTTGTTTCCCAGTAAGAAATGGAGTTGAATCCCATGCAGTTTCTGGTCCTATGAGCAAGAGTTGTTTTCTGATAAGAAGAGACACTATTGTGCTCCTATTGCCATACACAGTGCAAATAGCACTCGCGTCTGTTCCCAGCAAGTACAGTGTATTGGACTGAAGAGGAGCTACTGTTCTTGTCAGTTTCCTAAGCAGAGTTGAACTACATATGGTCCGTGTGTAGGAAGCACAGTTCTTTTGTTCTGAGCAAGCTCACCTTTCGGACCCCATAGGAAACACAGTAGAGTAGAAGAGTGCTCTTTTCTCAAAAGCAGAGTGTGTTTCTTGTAAGGCGAGGTAGCATTTGTTTCTCAGTCCTAAATGGAGCTGTATCACATGCAGTTTCTGATCCTACGAGCAAGAGTTGTTTTCTGGTAAGGAAAGTCACTATTGCGCTCCCATTGCATTACACAGTGCCAATAGCACTCGCGTCTGTTCCCAGCAAGTACAGTGTATTGGACTGAAGAGGAGCTACTGTTCTTGTCAGTTTCCTAAGCAGAGTTGAATGAATTATGGCCCCGGTGTGTAGGAAGCACAATTCTTTTGTTCTGAGCAAGCTCACTGTTCCGACCACATAGGATACACAGTAGAGTAGAAGAGTGCTCTTTTCTCAAAAGCAGAGTGTGTTTTTTTAAGGAGAGGTAGCGTTTGTTTTCCAGTCCTAAATGGAGTTGAATCACATACAGTTTCTGGTCCTACGAGCAAGAGTTGTTTTCTGGTAAGAAGAGTCACTATTGTGCTCTCATTGTCATACAGAGGGCAAATAGCCCTGGCGTCTGTTCCCAGCATGTACAGTGTATTGGACTGAAGAGGATCTACTGTTCTTTTAAGTTTCCTAAGCAGAATTGAACTAGATATGGCCATATTTGTAGGAAGCACAGTTCTTTTGTTCTGAGCAAGCTCACTGTTCGGACCCCATAAGAAACACAGTAGAGTAGAAGAGTGCTCTTTTCTCAAAAGCAGAGTGTGTTTCTTGTAAGGCGAGCTAGTGTTTGTTTCCCAGTCAGAAATGGAGTTGAATCCCATGCAGTTTCTTGTCCTATGAGTAAGAGTTGTTTTCTGATAAGAAGAGTGACTATTGTGCTCCTATTGCCATACATAGGGCAAATAGCACTCACGTCTGTTCCCAGCTAGTACAGTGTATTCGACTGAAGAGGAGCTACCGTTCTTGTCAGTTTCCTAAGCAGAGTTGAACTAGATATGGCCCGTGTGTGTAGGAAGCACAGTTCTTTTGTTCTGAGCAAGCTCACTGTTCGGACCCCATAGGAAACACAGTAGAGTAGAAGAGTTTTCTTTTCTCAAAAGCAGAGTGTGTTTCTTGTAAGGCGAGCTAGTGTTTGTTTCCCAGTCAGAAATGGAGTTGAATCCCATGCAGTTTCTGGTCCTACGAGCAAGAGTTTTTTTCTGGTAAGGAAAGTCACTATTGCGCTTCCATTTCCATACACAGTGCAAATAGCACTCGCGTCTGTTCCCAGCAAGTACAGTGTATTGGACTGAAGCGGAGCTACTGTTCTTGTCAGTTTTCTAAGCAGAGATGAACTAGATATGGCCCCTGTGTGTAGGAAGCACAGTTCTTTTGTTCTGAGCAAGCTCACTGTTCAAACCCCCTGGAAAACACAGTAGAGTAGAAGACTGCTCTTTTCTCAAAAGCAGAGTGTGTTTTTTGTAAGGCGAGATAGCGTTTGTTTCCCAATCCTAAATGGAGTTGAATCACATGCAGTTTTTTGTCCTACGACCAAGAGTTGTTTTCTGGTAATAAAGTCACTGTTGCACTCCCATTGCCATACACAGTGTAAATAGCACTCGCATCTGTTCCCAGCAAGTACAGTGTATTGGACTGAAGCGGAGCTACTGTTCTTGTCAGTTTCCTAAGCAGAGTTGAACTAGATATGGCCCGTGTGTGTAGGAAGCCCAGTTCTTTTGTTCTGAGCAAGCTCACTGTTCGGACCCCATAGGATACACAGTCGATTAGAAGAGTGCTCTTTTCTCAAAAGCAGAGTGTGTTTCTTGTTACGTGAGCTAGCGTTTGTTTCCCAGTCCTAAATGGAGTTGAATCACATGCAGTTTCTTGACCTACGAGCAAGAGTTGTTTTCTGGTAATAAGAGTCACTATTGTGCTCCCATTGTCATACACAGGGCAAATAGCATTGGGGTCTGTTCCCAGAATGTACAGTGTATTGCACTGAAAAGGAGCTACGGTTCTTTTCAGTTTCCTAAGCAGAATTGAACTAGATATGGCAGTATTTGTATGAAGCACAGTTCTTTTGTTCTGAGCAAGCTCAATGTTCGGACCCCATAGGAAACACAGTAGAGTAGAAGAGTGCTCTTTTCTCAAAAGCAGAGTGTGTTTCTTGTAAGGCGAGCTAGCGTTTGTTTCCCAGTCCTAAATGGAGTTGAATCACCTGCAGTTTTTGGTCCTACGAGAAGAGTTGTTTTTTGGTAATAAAGTCACTGTTGCACTCCCATTGCCATACACAGTGTAAATAGCACTCGCATCTGTTCCCAGCAAGTATAGTGTATTGGACTGAAGCGGAGCTACTGTTCTTGTCAGTTTCCTAAGCAGAGTTGAACTAGATATGGCCCGTGTGTGTAGGAAGCCCAGTTCTTTTTTTCTGAGCAAGCTCACTGTTCGGACCCCATAGGATACACAGTCGATTAGAAGAGTGCTCTTTTCTCAAAAGCAGAGTGCGTTTCTTGTAAGGTGAGCTAGCGTTTGTTTCCCAGTACTAAATGGAGTTGAATCACATGCAGTTTCTTGACCTACGAGGAAGAGTTGTTTTCTGGTAATAAGAGTCACTATTGTGCTCCCATTGTCATACACAGGGCAAATAGCACTGGCGTCTGTTCCCAGAATGTACAGTGTATTGCACTGAACAGGAGCTACTGTTCTTTTCAGTTTCCTAAGCAGAATTGAACTAGATATGGCAGTATTTGTATGAAGCACAGTTCTTTTGTTCTGAGCTAGCTCACTGTTCTGGCCCTATAGGAAACACAGTAAAGTAGAAGAGTGCTCTTTTCTCAAAAGCAGAGTATGTTTCTTTTAAGGCGAGCTAGCATTTGTTTCCCAGTCCTAAATGGAGTTGAATCACATGCAGTTTTTGGTCCTACGAGCAAGAGTTGTTTTCTGGTAAGGAAAGTCACTATTGCGCTCCCATTTACATACACAGTGCAAATAGCACTCATGTCTGTTCCCAGCAAGTACAGTGTATTGGACTGAAGCGTAGCTACTGTTCTTGTCAGTTTCCTAAGCAGAGTTGTACTAGATATGGCCCATGTGTGTAGGAAGCACAGGTCTTTTGTTCTGTGCAAGCTCACTATTCGGACCCCATAGGAAACACATTAGAGAAGAAGAGTGCTCTTTTCTCAAAAGGAGAGTGTGTTTCTTGTAACGCGAGCTAGTGTTTGTTTTCCAGTCAGAAATGGAGTTGAAACCCATGCAGTTTCTGGTCCTACGAGCAAGAGTTGTTTTCTGGTAAGAGAGTCACTATTGTGCTCCCATTGTCACACACAGGGCAAATAGCTCTGGCGTCTGTTCCCAGCAAGTACAGTGCATTGGACTGAAGTGGAGCTACTGTTCTTGTCAGTTTCCTAAGCAGAGTTGAACTAGATATGGCCCCTGTGTGTAGGAAGCACAGTTCTTTTGTTCTGAGCAAGGTCACTGTTCGGACCCCATAGAAAAGACATTAGAGTAGAAGAGTGCTCTTTTCTCAAAAGCAGAGTGTGTTTCTTATAAGGCCAGCAAGTGTTTGTTTCCCAGTCAGAAATGGAGTTGAATCCCATGCAGTTTCTGGTCCTATGAGCAAGAGGTGTTTTCTGATAATAAAAGTCACTATTGCGCTCCTATTGCCATACACAGTGCAAATAGCACTCGCGTCTGTTCCCACCTAGTACAGTGTATTGGACTGAAGAGGAGCTACCGTTCTTGTCAGTTTCCTAAGCAGAGATGAACTAGATATGGCCCATGTGTGTAGGAAGCACAGTTCTTTTGTTCTGAGCAAGCTCACTGTTCAGACCCCCTAGAAAACACAGTAGAGTAGAAGAGTGCTCTTTTCTCAAAAGCAGAGTGTGTTTTTTGTAAGGCGAGATAGCGTTTGTTTCCCAGTCCTAAATGGAGTTGAATCACATGCAGTTTTTGGTCCTATGACCAAGAGTTGTTTTCTGGTAAGAAGAGTCACTATTGTGCTCCCATTGTCATACAGAGGGCAAATAGCCCTGGCGTCTGTTCCCAGCATGTACAGTGTATTGGACTGAAGAGGATCTACTGTTCTTTTCAGTTTCCTAAGCAGAATTGAACTAGATATGGCCCGTGTGTGTAGGAAGCACAGTTCTTTTGTTCTGAGCAAGCTCACTGTTCGGACCCCATAGGAAACACAGTACAGTAGAAGAGTGCTCTTTTCTCAAAAGCAGAGTGTGTTTCTTGTAAGGCGAGCTAGTGTTTGTTTCCCAGTCAGAAATGGAGTTGAATCCCATGCAGTTTCTGGTCCTACGAGCAAGAGTTGTTTTCTGGTAAGGAAAGTCACTATTGCGCTCCCATTTCCATACACAGTGCAAATAGCACTCGCGTCTGTTCCCAGGAATTACAGTGTATTGGACTGAAGCGGAGCTACTGTTCTTGTGAGATTCCTAAGCAGAGATGAACTAGATATGGCCCATGTGTGTAGGAAGCACAGTTCTTTTGTTCTGAGCAAGCTCACTGTTCAGACCCCCTAGAAAACACAGTAGAGTAGAAGAGTGCTCTTTTCTCAAAAGCAGAGTGTGTTTTTTGTAAGGCGAGATAGCGTTTGTTTCCCAGTCCTAAATGGAGTTGAATCACATGCAGTTTTTGGTCCTACGACCAAGAGTTGTTCTCTGGTAAGGAAAGTCACTATTGCGCTCCCATTTACATACACAGTGCAAATAGCACTCATGTCTGTTCCCAGCAATTACAGTGTATTGGACTGAAGCATAGCTACTGTTCTTGTCAGTTTCCTAAGCAGAGTTGAACTAGATATGGCCCGTGTGTGTAGGAAGCACAGTTCTTTTGTTCTGAGCAAGCTCACTATTCGGACCCCATAGGAAACACAGTAGAGTAGAAGAGTGCTTTTTCTCAAAATCAGAGTGTTTTTCTTGTAAGGCGAGCTAGTGTTTGTTTCCCAGTAAGAAATGGAGTTGAATCCCATGCAGTTTCTGGTCCTATGAGCAAGAGTTGTTTTCTGATAAGAAGAGACACTATTGTGCTCCTATTGCCATACACAGTGCAAATAGCACTTGCGTCTGTTCCCAGCAAGTACAGTGTATTGGACTGAAGAGGAGCTACTGTTCTTGTCAGTTTCCTAAGCAGAGTTGAACTACATATGGTCCGTGTGTAGGAAGCACAGTTCTTTTGTTCTGAGCAAGCTCACCTTTCGGACCCCATAGGAAACACAGTAGAGTAGAAGAGTGCTCTTTTCTCAAAAGCAGAGTGTGTTTCTTGTAAGGCGAGGTAGCATTTGTTTCTCAGTCCTAAATGGAGCTGTATCACATGCAGTTTCTGGTCCTACGAGCAAGAGTTGTTTTCTGGTAAGGAAAGTCACTATTGCGCTCCCATTGCATTACACAGTGCCAATAGCACTCGCGTCTGTTCCCAGCAAGTACAGTGTATTGGACTGAAGAGGAGCTACTGTTCTTGTCAGTTTCCTAAGCAGAGTTGAATGAATTATGGCCCCGGTGTGTAGGAAGCACAATTCTTTTGTTCTGAGCAAGCTCACTGTTCGGACCCCATAGGATACACAGTCGAGTAGAAGAGTGCTCTTTTCTCAAAAGCAGAGTATTTTTCTTTTTAGGCGAGCTAGCGTTTGTTTCCCAATCCTAAATGGAGTTGAATCACATGCAGTTTCTTGTCCTACGAGCAAGAGTTGTTTTCTGGTAAGGAAAGTCACTATTGCACTCCCATTTCCATACACAGTGCAAATAGCACTGGCGTCTGTTCCCAGCATGTACAGTGTATTGGACTGAACAGGAGCTACTGTTCTTTTCAGTTTCCTAAGCAGAATTGAACTATATATGGCAGTATTTGTATGAAGCACAGTTCTTTTGTTCTGAGCAAGCTCACTGTTCTGGCCCAATAGAAAACACACTAGAGTAGAAGAGTGCTCTTTTCTCAAAAGCAGAGTGTGTTTCTTGTAAGGCAAGCTAGCATTTGTTTCCCAGTCCTAAATGGAGATGAATCACATGCAGTTTTTGGTCCTCCGACCAAGAGTTGTTTTCTGGTAAGGAAAGTCACTATTGCACTCCCATTTCCATACACAGTGCAAATAGCACTCGCGTCTGTTCCCAGCAATTACAGTGTATTGGACTGAAGCGGAGCTACTGTTCTTGTCAGTTTCCTAAGCAGAGTTGAACTAGATATGGCCCCTGTGTGTAGGAAGCACAGTTCTTTTGTTCTGAGCAAGCTCACTATTTGGACCCCATAGGAAACACAGTAGAGTAGAAGAGTGCTCTTTTCTCAAAATCAGAGAGTCTTTCTTGTAAGGCGAGCTAGTGTTTGTTTCCCAGTCAGAAATGGAGTTGAATCCCATGCAGTTTCTTGTCCTATGAGTAAGAGTTGTTTTCTGATAAGAAGAGTCACTATTGAGCTCCCATTGCCATACACAGTGCAAATAGCACTCGCATCTTTTCCCAGCAAGTACAGTGTATTGGACTGAAGCGGAGCTACTGTTCTTGTCAGTTTCCTAAGCCGAGTTGAACTAGATATGGCCCGTGAGTGTAGGAAGCACAGTTCTTTTGTTCTGAGCAAGCTCACTGTTCAGGCCCCATAGGAAACACAGTAGAGTAGAAGAGTGCTCTTTTCTCAAAAGCAGAGTGTGTTTCTTGTAAGGCGAGCTAGTGTTTTTTTCCCAGTTAGAAATGGAGTTGAATCCCATGCAGTTTCTGGTCCTACGAGCAAGAGTTGTTTTCTGGTAAAGAAAGTCACAATTGCGCTCACATTTCCACACACAGTGCAAATAGCACTCCTGTCTGTTCCCAGCAAGTTCAGTGTATTGGACTGAAGAGGAGCTAATGTTCTTGTCAGTTTCCTAAGCAGAGTTGAACTAGATATGGCCCGTGTGTGTAGGAAGCACAGTTCTTTTGTTCTGAGCAAGCTCACTATTCGGACCCCATAGGAAACACAGTAGAGTAGAAGAGTGCTTTTTCTCAAAATCAGAGTGTTTTTCTTGTAAGGCGAGCTAGTGTTTGTTTCCCAGTAAGAAATGGAGTTGAATCCCATGCAGTTTCTGGTCCTATGAGCAAGAGTTGTTTTCTGATAAGAAGAGACACTATTGTGCTCCTATTGCCATACACAGTGCAAATAGCACTTGCGTCTGTTCCCAGCAAGTACAGTGTATTGGACTGAAGAGGAGCTACTGTTCTTGTCAGTTTCCTAAGCAGAGTTGAACTACATATGGTCCGTGTGTAGGAAGCACAGTTCTTTTGTTCTGAGCAAGCTCACCTTTCGGACCCCATAGGAAACACAGTAGAGTAGAAGAGTGCTCTTTTCTCAAAAGCAGAGTGTGTTTCTTGTAAGGCGAGGTAGCATTTGTTTCTCAGTCCTAAATGGAGCTGTATCACATGCAGTTTCTGGTCCTACGAGCAAGAGTTGTTTTCTGGTAAGGAAAGTCACTATTGCGCTCCCATTGCATTACACAGTGCCAATAGCACTCGCGTCTGTTCCCAGCAAGTACAGTGTATTGGACTGAAGAGGAGCTACTGTTCTTGTCAGTTTCCTAAGCAGAGTTGAATGAATTATGGCCCCGGTGTGTAGGAAGCACAATTCTTTTGTTCTGAGCAAGCTCACTGTTCGGACCCCATAGGATACACAGTCGAGTAGAAGAGTGCTCTTTTCTCAAAAGCAGAGTATTTTTCTTTTTAGGCGAGCTAGCGTTTATTTCCCAATCCTAAATGGAGTTGAATCACATGCAGTTTCTTGTCCTACGAGCAAGAGTTGTTTTCTGGTAAGGAAAGTCACTATTGCACTCCCATTTCCATACACAGTGCAAATAGCACTGGCGTCTGTTCCCAGCATGTACAGTGTATTGGACTGAACAGGAGCTACTGTTCTTTTCAGTTTCCTAAGCAGAATTGAACTATATATGGCAGTATTTGTATGAAGCACAGTTCTTTTGTTCTGAGCAAGCTCACTGTTCTGGCCCAATAGAAAACACACTAGAGTAGAAGAGTGCTCTTTTCTCAAAAGCAGAGTGTGTTTCTTGTAAGGCAAGCTAGCATTTGTTTCCCAGTCCTAAATGGAGATGAATCACATGCAGTTTTTGGTCCTCCGACCAAGAGTTGTTTTCTGGTAAGGAAAGTCACTATTGCACTCCCATTTCCATACACAGTGCAAATAGCACTCGCGTCTGTTCCCAGCAATTACAGTGTATTGGACTGAAGCGGAGCTACTGTTCTTGTCAGTTTCCTAAGCAGAGTTGAACTAGATATGGCCCCTGTGTGTAGGAAGCACAGTTCTTTTGTTCTGAGCAAGCTCACTATTTGGACCCCATAGGAAACACAGTAGAGTAGAAGAGTGCTCTTTTCTCAAAATCAGAGAGTCTTTCTTGTAAGGCGAGCTAGTGTTTGTTTCCCAGTCAGAAATGGAGTTGAATCCCATGCAGTTTCTTGTCCTATGAGTAAGAGTTGTTTTCTGATAAGAAGAGTCACTATTGAGCTCCCATTGCCATACACAGTGCAAATAGCACTCGCATCTTTTCCCAGCAAGTACAGTGTATTGGACTGAAGCGGAGCTACTGTTCTTGTCAGTTTCCTAAGCCGAGTTGAACTAGATATGGCCCGTGAGTGTAGGAAGCACAGTTCTTTTGTTCTGAGCAAGCTCACTGTTCAGGCCCCATAGGAAACACAGTAGAGTAGAAGAGTGCTCTTTTCTCAAAAGCAGAGTGTGTTTCTTGTAAGGTGAGCTAGTGTTTTTTTCCCAGTTAGAAATGGAGTTGAATCCCATGCAGTTTCTGGTCCTACGAGCAAGAGTTGTTTTCTGGTAAAGAAAGTCACAATTGCGCTCACATTTCCACACACAGTGCAAATAGCACTCCTGTCTGTTCCCAGCAAGTTCAGTGTATTGGACTGAAGAGGAGCTAATGTTCTTGTCAGTTTCCTAAGCAGAGTTGAACTAGATATGGCCCGTGTGTGTAGGAAGCACAGTTCTTTTGTTCTGAGCAAGCTCACTATTCGGACCCCATAGGAAACACAGTAGAGTAGAAGAGTGCTCTTTTCTCAAAATCAGAGTGCCTTTCTTGTAAGGCGAGCTAGTGTTTGTTTCCCAGTCAGAAATGGAGTTGAATCCCATGCAGTTTCTGGTCCTATGAGCAAGAGTTGTTTTCTGATAAGAAGAGACACTATTGTGCTCCTATTGCCATTCACAGTGCAAATAGCACTGGCGTCTGTTCCCAGCAAGTACAGTGTATTGGACTGAATAGGAGCTACTGTTCTTGTTAGTTTCCTAAGCAGAGTTGAACTACATATTGTCAGTGTGTGTAGGAAGCACAGTTCTTTTGTTCTGAGCAAGCTCAATGTTCGGACCCCATAGGAAACACAGTAGAGTAGAAGAGTGCTCTTTTCTCAAAAGCAGAGTGTGTTTCTTGTAAGGCGAGCTAGCATTTGTTTCCCAGTCCTAAATGGAGCTGAATCACATGCAGTTTCTGGTCCTACGAGCAAGAGTTGTTTTCTGGTAAGGAAAGTCACTATTGTGCTCCCAATGCCATACACAGTGCCAATAGCACTCGCGTCTGTTCCCAGCAAGTACAGTGTATTGGACTGAAGAGGAGCTACTGTTCTTGTCAGTTTCCTAAGCAGAGTTGAACTAGATATGGCCCCTGTGTGTAGGAAGCACAGTTTTTTGTTCTGAGCAAGCTCACTGTTCGGACCCCATAGGAAACACAGTAGAGTAGAAGACTGCCTTTTCTCAAAAGCAGAGTGTGTTTCTTGTAAGGCGAGCTAGCGTTTGTTTCCCAGTCCTAAATGGAGTTGAATCACATGCATTTTTTGCTCCTACGAGCAAGAGTTGTTTTCTGGTAATAAAGTCACTGTTGCGCTCCCATTGCCATACACAGTGTAAATAGCACTCGCAACTGTTCCCAGCAAGTACAGTGTATTGGACAGAAGCGGAGCTACTGTTCTTCTCAGTTTGCTTAGCAGAGTTGAACTAGATATGGCCCCTGTGTGTAGGAAGCACAGTTCTTTTGTTCTGAGCAAGCTCACTATTTGGACCCCATAGGAAACACAGTAGAGTAGAAGAGTGCTCTTTTCTCAAAAGCAGAGTGTGTTTCTTGTAAGGCGAGCTAGTGTTTGTTTCCCAGTCAGAAATGGAGTTGAATCCCATGCAGTTTCTGGTCCTACGAGCAAGAGGTGTTTTCTGGTAAGGAAAGTCACTATTGCGCTCCCATTTCCATACACAGTGCAAATAGCTCTCGCGTCTGTTCCCAGCAAGTACAGTGTATTGAACTGAAGCGGAGCTACTGTTCTTGTCAGTTTCCTAAGCAGAGATGAACTAGATATGGCCCGCGTGTGTAGGAAGCACAGTACTTTTGTTTGAGCAAGCTTACTGTTCAGACCCCCAAGAAAACACAATAGAGTAGAAGAGTGCTCTTTTCTCAAAAGCAGAGTGTGTTTTTTGTAAGGCGAGATTGCGTTTGTTTCCCAGTCCTAAATGGAGTTGAATCACATGGAGTTTCCTGTCCTACGACCAAGAGTTGTTTTCTGGTAAGGAAAGTCACTATTGCGCTCCCATTTACATACACAGTGCAAATAGCACTCGCGTCTGTTCCCAGCAAGTACAGTGTATTGGACTGAAGCGTAGCTACTGTTCTTGTCAGTTTCCTAAGCAGAGTTGAACTAGATATGGCCCGTGTGTGTAGGAAGCACAGTTCTTTTGTTCTGAGCAAGCTCACTCTTCTGGCCCTATAGTAAACACAGTAGAGTAGAAGAGTGCTCTTTTCTCAAAAGCAGAGTGTGTTTCTTGTAAGGCGAGCTAGCATTTGTTTGCCATATCTAAACGGAGTTGAATCACATGCTGTTTTTGGTCCTACGAACAAGAGTTGTTTTCTGGTAAGGAAAGTCACTATTGCGCTCCCATTTCCATACTCAGTGCAAATAGCACTCGAGTCTGTTCCCCGCAAGTACAGTGTATTGGACTGAAGCGGAGCTACTGTTCTTGTCAGTTTCCTAAGCTGAGTTGAACTAGATATGGTCCATGTGTGTAGAAAGCACAGTTCTTTTGTTCTGAGCAAATTCACTGTTCTGGCCCAATAGTAAACACACTAGAGTAGAAGAGTGCTCTTTTATCAAAAGCAGAGTGTGTTTCTTGTAATGCGAGCTGGCATTTGTTTCCCAGTCCTAAATGGAGTTGAATCACATGCAGTTTTTGGTCCTATGACCAAGAGTTGTTTTCTGGTTAGGAAAGTCAGTATTGCGCTCCCATTGCAATACACAGTGCAAATAGCACTTTCATCTGTTCCCAGCAAGTACAGTGTATTGGACAGAAGCAGAGCTACTGTTCTTGTCAGTTTCCTAAGCAGATTTGAACGAGATATGGCCCGTGTGTGTAGGAAGCCCAGTTCTTTTGTTCTGAGCAAGCTCACTGTTCGAACTCCATAGGAAACACAGTAGAGTAGAAGAGTGCTCTTTTCTCAAAAGCAGAGTGTGTTTCTTGTTAGGCGAGCTAGCGTTTGTTTCCCAGTCCTAAATGGAGTTGAATCACATGCAGATTCTTGTCCGACAAGCAAGAGTTGTTTTATGGTAAGAAGAGTCACTATTGCGTTCCCATTGTCATACACAGTGCAAATAGCACTGGCGTCTGTTCCCAGCATGTACAGTGTATTGGACTGAACAGGAGCTACTGTTCTTTTCTGTTTCCTAAGCAGAATTGAACTATATATGGCAGTATTTGTAGGAAGCACAGTTCTTTTGTTCTGAGCAAGCTCACTCTTCTGGCCCTATAAGAAACACAGTACAGTAGAAGAGTGCTATTTTCTCAAAAGCAGAGTGTGTTTCTTGTAAGGCGAGCTAGCGTTTCTTTCCCAGTCCTAAATGGAGTTGAATCACATGCAGTTTTTGGTCCTACGAGCAAGAGTTGTTTTCTGGTAATAAAGTCACTATTGCGCTCCCATTGCAATACACAATGCAAATAGCACTCGCATCTGTTCCCAGCAAGTACAGTGTATTGGACTGAAGCGGAGCTACTGTTCTTGTCAGTTTCCTAAGCAGAGTTGAACTAGATATGGCCCATGTGTGTAGGAAGCACAGTTCTTTTGTAATGAGAATGCTCACGGTTCTGGCCTTATAGGAAAGACATTAGAGTAGAAGAGTGCTCTTTTCTCAAAAGCAGAGTGTGTTTCTTGTAAGGCTAGCTAGCGTTTGTTTCCCAGTCCTAAATGGAGTTGAATCACATGCAATTTCTGGTCCTACGAGCAAGAGTTTTTTCTGTTAATAAGAGTCACTATTGCGCTCCCAATGTCATACTCAGGGCAAATAGCACTGGCCTCTGTTCCCAGCATGTACAGTGTATTGGACTGAAGAGGATCTACTGTTCTTGTCAGGTTCCTAAGCAGAGTTGAACTAGATATGGCCCATGGGTGTAGGAAGCGCAGTTCTTTTGTACTCAGCAAGCTCACTGTTCTGGCCTTATAGGAAACACAGTAGAGCAGAAGTGTGCTCTTTCCTCAAAAGCAGAGTCTGTTTCCGGTAAGGCGAGCGAGCGTTTGTTTCGCAGTCCTAAAAGGAGTTGAATCACAAGCAGTTTCTGGTCCTACGAGCAAGAGGTGTTTTCTGGTAAGGAAAGTCACTATTGCGCTCCCATTTCTATACACAGTGCAAATAGCACTCGCGTCTGTTCCCAGCAAGTACAGTGTATTGGACTGAAGCGGAGCTACTGTTCTTGTCAGGTTCCTAAGCAGAGATGAACTAGATAAGGCCCGTGTGTGTAGGAAGCACAGTACTTTTGTTCTGAGCAAGCTCACTGCTCAGACTCCATAGAAAACACAGTAGAGTAGAAGAGTGCTCTTTTCTCAAAAGCAGAGTGTGTTTTTTGTAAGGCGAGCTAGCGTTTGTTTCCCAGTTCTAAATGGAGTTGAATCACATGCAGTTTCTGGTCCTAGGAGCAAGAGTTGTTTTCTGGTAAGGAAAGTCACTATTGCGCTCCCATTTACATACACAGTGCAAATAGCACTCGCGTCTGTTCCCAGCAATTACAGTGTATTGGACTGAAGCAGAGCTACTGTTCTTGTCAGTTTCCTAAGCAGAGTTGAACTAGATATGGCCCCTGTGTGTAGGAAGCACAGTTCTTTTGTTCTGAGCAAGCTCACTATTTGGACCCCTTAGGAAACACAGTAGAGTAGAAGAGTGCTCTTTTCTCAAAATCAGAGAGTCTTTCTTGTAAGGCGAGCTAGTGTTTGTTTCCCAGTCAGAAATGGAGTTGAATCCCATGCAGTTTCTTGTCCTATGAGTAAGAGTTGTTTTCTGATAAGAAGAGTCACTATTGTGCTCCTATTGCCATACACAGGGCAAATAGCACTCACGTCTGTTCCCAGCTAGTACAGTGTATTGGACTTAAGAGGAGCTACCGTTCTTGTCAGTTTCCTAAGCAGAGTTGAACTAGATATGGCCCCTGTGTGTAGGGAGCACAGTTCTTTTGTTCTGAGCAAGCTCACTGTTCGGACCCCATAGGAAACACAGTAGAGTAGAAGACTGCTCTTTTCTCAAAAGCAGAGTGTGTTTCTTGTAAGGCGAGCTAGCCTTTGTTTCCAGTCCTAAATGGAGTTGAATCACATCCAGTTTTTGGTCCTATGAGCAAGAGTTGTTTTCTGGTAAGGAAAGTCACTATTGTGCTCCCATTTCCATACACAGTGCAAATAGCACTCGAGACTGTTCCCAGCAAGTACAGTGTATTGGACTGAAGCGGAGCTACTGTTCTTGTCAGTTTCCTAAGCAGAGTTGAACTAGATATGGCCCCTGTGTGTAGGAAGCACAGTTCTTTTGTTCTGAGCAAGCTCACTATTTGGACCCCATAGGAAACACAGTAGAGTAGAAGAGTGCTCTTTTCTCAAAATCAGAGAGTCTTTCTTGTAAGGCGAGCTAGTGTTTGTTTCCCAGTCAGAAATGGAGTTGAATCCCATGCAGTTTCTTGTCCAATGAGTAAGAGTTGTTTTCTGATAAGAAGAGTCATTATTGTGCTCCTATTGCCATACACAGTGCAAACAGCACTCGTGTCTGTTCCCAGCTCGTACAGTGTATTGGACTGAAGAGGAGCTACCGTTCTTGTCAGTTTCCTAAGCAGAGTTGAACTAGATATGGCCCGTGTGTGTAGGAAGCACAGTTCTTTTGTTCTGAGCAAGCTCACTGTTCGGACCCCATAGGAAACACAGTAGAGTAGAAGAGTGCTCTTTTCTCAAAAGCAGAGTGTGTTTCTTGTAAGTCGAGCTAGCGTTTGTTTTCCAGTCCTAAATGGAGTTGAATCACATGCAGGTTTTGGTCCTACGAGCAAGAGTTGTTTTCTGGTAATAAAGTCACTGTTGAGCTCCCATTGCCATACACAGTGTAAATAGCACTCGCATCTGTTCCCAGCAAGTACAGTGTATTGGACTGAAGCGGAGCTACTGTTCTTGTCAGTTTCCTAAGCAGAGTTGAACTAGATATGGCCCGTGTGTGTAGGAAGCCCAGTTCTTTTGTTCTGAGCAAGCTCACTATTCGGACCCCATAGGATACACAGTCGAGTAGAAGAGTGCTCTTTTCTCAAAAGCAGAGTGTGTTTCTTGTTAGGCGAGCTAGCGTTTGTTTCCCAGTCCTAAATGGAGTTGAATCACATGCAGATTCTTGTCCGACGAGCAAGAGTTGTTTCATGGTAAGAAGAGTCACTATTGCGTTCCCATTGTCATACACAGGGCAAATAGCACTGGCGTCTGTTCCCAGCTTGTACAGTGTATTGGACTGAACAGAAGCTACTGTTCTTTTCTGTTTCCTAAGCAAAATTGAACTATATATGGCAGTATTTGTAGGAAGCACAGTTCTTTTGTTCTGAGCAAGCTCACTCTTCTGGCCCTATAAGAAACACAGTACAGTGGAAGAGTGCTCTTTTCTCAAAAGCAGAGTGTGTTTCTTGTAAGGCGAGCTAGCGTTTGTTTCCCAGTCCTAAATGGAGTTGAATCACATGCAGTTTTTGGTCCTATGAGCAAGAGTTGTTTTCTGGTAATAAAGTCACTATTGGGCTCCCATTGCAATACACAGTGCAAATAGCACTCGCATCTGTTCCCAGCAAGTACAGTGTATTGGACTGAAGCGGAGCTACTGTTCTTGTCAGTTTCCTAAGCAGAGTTGAACTAGATATGGCCCATGTGTGTAGGAAGCTCAGTTCTTTTGTAATGAGAATGCTCACTGTTCTGGCCTTATAGGAAAGACATTAGAGTAGAAGAGTGCTCTTTTCTCAAAAGCAGAGTGTGTTTCTTGTAAGGCGAGCTAGTGTTTGTTTCCCAGTCAGAAATGGAGTTGAATCCCATGCAGTTTCTGGTCCTACGAGCAAGAGGTGTTTTCTGGTAAGGAAAGTCACTATTGCGCTCCCATTTCTATACACAGTGCAAATAGCACTCGCGTCTGTTCCCAGCAAGTACAGTGTATTGGACTGAAGCGGAGCTACTGTTCTTGTCAGTTTCCTAAGCAGAGATGAACTAGATAAGGCCCGTGTGTGTAGGAAGCACAGTACTTTTGTTCTGAGCAAGCTCACTGCTCAGACTCCCTAGAAAACACAGTAGAGTAGAAGAGTGCTCTTTTCTCAAAAGCAGAGTGTGTTTTTTGTAAGGCGAGATAGCGTTTGTTTCCCAGTCCTAAATGGAGTTGAATCACATGCAGTTTCTTGTCCTTTGACCAAGAGTTGTTTTCTGGTAAGGAAAGTCACTATTGTGCTCCCATTTACATACACAGTGCAAATAGCACTCGCGTCTGTTCCCAGCAATTACAGTGTATTGGACTGAAGCGTAGCTACTGTTCTTGTCAGTTTCCTAAGCAGAGTTGAACTAGATATGGCCCCTGTGTGTAGGAAGCACAGTTCTTTTGTTTTGAGCAAGCTCACTATTCGGACCCCATAGGAAACACAGTAGAGTAGAAGAGTGCTCTTTTCTCAAAATCAGAGTGTCTTTCTTGTAAGGCGAGCTAGTGTTTGTTTCCCAGTCAGAAATGGAGTTGAATCCCATGCAGTTTCTGGTCCTATGAGCAAGAGTTGTTTTCTGATAAGATGGGTCACTATTGTGCTCCTATTGCCATACACAGTGCAATTAGCACTCGCGTCTGTTCCCAGCAAGTAAAGTGTATTGGACTGAAGAGGAGCTACTGTTCTTGTCAGTTTCCTAAGCAGAGTTGAACTACATATGGTCCGTGTGTGTAGGAAGCACAGTTCTTTTGTTCTGAGCAAGCTCACTGTTCGGACCCCATAGGAAACACAGTAGTGTAGACGAGTGCTCTTTTCTCAAATGCAGAGTGTGTTACTTGTAAGGCGAGCTAGCATTTGTTTCCCGTCCTAAATGGAGCTGAATCACATGCAGTTTCTGGTCCTAGGAGCAAGAGTTGTTTTCTGGTAAGGAAAGTCACTATTGCGCTCCCTTGCCATACACAGTGCAAATAGCACTCGCGTCTGTTCCCAGCAATTACAGTGTATTGGACTGAAGAGGAGCTACTGTTCTTGTCAGTTTCCTAAGCAGAGTTGAACTAGATATGGCCCGTGTGTGTAGGATGCACAGTTCTTTTGTTCTGAGCAAGCTCAATGTTTGGACCCCATAGGAAACACAGTAGAGTAGAAGACTGCTCTTTTCTCAAAAGCAGAGTGTGTTTCTTGTAAGGCGAGCTAGCGTTTGTTTCCCAGTCCTAAATGGAGTTGAATCACATGCAGTTTTTGTTCCTACGAGCAAGAGTTGTTTTCTGGTAATAAAGTCACTGTTGCGCTCCAATTGCCATACACAGTGTAAATAGCACTCGCATCTGTTCCCAGCAAGTACAGTGTATTGGACTGAAGCGGAGCTACTGTTCTTGTCAGTTTCCTAAGCAGAGTTGAACTAGATATGGCCCCTGTGTGTAGGAAGCACAGTTCTTTTGTTCTGAGCAAGCTCAATGTTCAGATCCCATAGGATACACAGTCGAGTAGAAGAGTGCTCTTTTCTCAAAAGCAGAGTGTGTTTCTTGTTAGGCGAGCTTGCGTATGTTTCCCAGTCCTAAATGGAGTTGAATCACATGCAGTTTCTTGTCCTACGAGCAAGAGTTGTTTTCTGGTAATAAGAGTCACTATTGCGCTCCCATTGTCATACAAAGGGCAAATAGCACTGGCGTCTATTCCCAGCATGTACAGTGTATTGTACTGAACAGGAGCTACTGTTCTTTTCAGTTTCCTAAGCAGAATTGAACTATATATGGCAGTATTTGTATGAAGCACAGTTCTTTTGTTCTGAGCAAGCTCACTGTTCTGGCCCTATAGGAAACACAGTAGAGTAGAAGAGTGCTCTTTTCTCAAAAGCAGAGTGTGTTTTTTGTAAGGCGAGCTAGCGTTTGTTTCCCAGTCCTAAATGGAGTTGAATCACATGCAGTTTTTGGTCCTACGACCAAGAGTTGTTTTCTGGTAAGGAAAGTCACAATTGCGCTCCCATTGTCATACACAGGGCAAATAGCTTTGGCATCTGTTCACAGCATGTACAGTGTATTGGACTGAACAGGAGCTACTGTTCTTGTCAGTTTCCTAAGCAGAATTGAACTAGATATGGCAGTATTTGTAGGAAGCACAGTTCTTTTGTTCTGAGCAAGCTCACTCTTCTGGCCCTATAGTAAACACATTAGAGTAGAAGAGTGCTCTTTTCTCAAAAGCAGAGTGTGTTTCTTGTAAGGCGAGCTACCGTTTGTTTCCCAGTCCTAAATGGAGTTGAATCACATGCAGTTTTTGGTCCTACGAGCAAGAGTTGTTTTCTGGTAATAAAGTCACTATTGCGCTCCCATTGCCATACACAGTGCAAATAGCACTCGCATCTGTTCCCAGCAAGTACAGTGTATTGGACTGAAGCGGAGCTACTGTTCTTGTCAGTTTCCTAAACAGAGTTGAACTAGATATGGCCCGTGTGTGTAGGAAGCACAGTTCTTTTGTTCTGAGCAAGGTCACTGTTCGGACCCCATAGGAAACACAGTAGAGCAGAAGAGTGCTCTTTTCTCAAAAGCAGAGTGTGTTTTTTGTAAGACGAGCTAGTGTTTGTTTCCCAGTCAGAAATGGAGTTGAATCCCATGCAGTTTCTGGTCCTAGGAGCAAGAGGTGTTCTCTGGTAAGGAAAGTCACTATTGCGCTCCCATTTCCATACACAGTTCAAATAGCACTCGCGTCTGTTCCCAGCAAGTACAGTGTATTGGACTGAAGCGGAGCTACTGTTCTTGTCAGTTTCCCAAGCAGAGATGAACTAGATATGGCCCGTGTGTGTAGGAAGCACAGTTCTTTTGTTCTGAGCAAGCTCACTGTTCAGACCCCCTAGGAAACACAGTAGAGTAGAAGAGTGCTCTTTTCTCAAAAGCAGAGTGTGTTTTTTGTAAGGCGAGCTAGCGTTTGTTTCCCAGTCCTAAATGGATTTGAATCACATGCAGTTTTTTGTCCTACGAGCAAGAGGTGTTTTCTGGTAAGGAAAGTCAGTATTGCACTCCCATTTACATACACAGTGCAAATAGCACTCGCGTCTGTTCCCAGCAAGTACAGTGTATTGGACTGAAGCGGAGCTACTGTTCTTGTCAGTTTCCTAAGCAGAGTTGAACTAGATATGGCCCCTGTGTGTAGGAAGCACAGTTCTTTTGTTCTGAGCAATCTCACTGTTCAGACTCCCTTGAAAACACAGTAGAGTAGAAGAGTGCTCTTTTCTCAAAAGCAGAGTGTGTTTTTTGTAAGGCGAGATAGCGTTTGTTTCCCAGTCCTAAAATGAGTTGAATCACATGCAGTTTCTTGTCCTACGACCAAGAGTTGTTTTCTGGTAAGGAAAGTCACTATTGCGCTCCCATTTACATACACAGTGCAAATAAAACTCGCGTCTGTTCCCAGCAAGTACAGTGTATTGGACTGAAGCGTAGCTACTGTTCTTGTCAGTTTCCTAAGCAGAGTTGAGCTAGATATGGCCCCTGAGTGTAGGAAGCACAGTTCTTTTGTTCTGAGCAAGCTCACTATTCGGACACCATAGGAAACACAGTAAAGTAGAAGAGTGCTCTTTTCTCAAAATCAGAGTGTCTTCCTTGTAAGGCGAGCTAGTGTTTGTTTCCCAGTCAGAAATGGAGTTGAATCCCATGCAGTTTCTGGTCCTATGAGCAAGAGTTGTTTTCTGATAAGAAGGGTCACTATTGTGCTCCTATTGCCATACACAGTGCAAATAGCACTCGTGTCTATTCACAGCAAGTACAGTGTATTGGACTGAAGAGGAGCTACTGTTCTTGTCAGTTTCCTAAGCAGAGTTGAACTACATATGGTCCGTGTGTGTAGGAAGCACAGTTCTTTTGTTCTGAGCAAGCTCACTGTTCGGACCCCATAGGAAACACAGTAGTGTAGACGAGTGCTCTTTTCTCAAAAGCAGAGTGTGTTTCTTGTAAGGCGAGCTAGCATTTGTTTCCCGTCCTAAATGGAGCTGAATCACATGCAGTTTCTGGTCCTACGAGCAAGAGTTGTTTTCTGGTAAGGAAAGTCACTATTGCGCTCCCATTGCCATACACAGTGCAAATAGCACTCGCGTCTGTTCCCAGCAAGTACAGTGTATTGGACTGAAGAGGAGCTACTGTTCTTGTCAGTTTCCTAAGCAGAGTTGAACTAGATATGGCCCGTGTGTGTAGGAAGCACAGTTCTTTTGTTCTGAGCAAGCTCAATGTTCGGACCCCATAGGAAACACAGTAGAGTAGAAGACTGCTCTTTTCTCAAAAGCAGAGTGTGTTTCTTGTAAGGCGATCTAGCGTTTGTTTCCCAGTTCTAAATGGAGTTGAATCACATGCAGTTTTTGTTCCTACGAGCAAGAGTTGTTTTCTGGTAATAAAGTCACTGTTTCGCTCCAATTGCCATACACAGTGTAAATAGCACTCGCATCTGTTCCCAGCAAGTACAGTGTATTGGACTGAAGTGGAGCTACTGTTCTTGTCAGTTTCCTAAGCAGAGTTGAACTAGATATGGCCCCTGTGTGTAGGAAGCACAGTTCTTTTGTTCTGAGCAAGCTCACTGTTCGGATCCCATAGGATACACAGTAGAGTAGAAGAGTGCTCTTTTCTCAAAAGCAGAGTGTGTTTCTTGTTAGGCAAGCTAGCGTATGTTTCCCAGTCCTAAATGGAGTTGAATCACATGCAGTTTCTTGTCCGACGAGCAAGAGTTGTTTTCTGGTAATAAGAGTCACTATTGCGCTCCCATTGTCATACACAGGGCAAATAGCTCTGGCATCTGTTCACAGCATGTACAGTGTATTGGACTGAACAGGAGCTACTGTTCTTTTCAGTTTCCTAAGCAGAATTGAACTAGATATGGCAGTATTTGTAGGAAGCACAGTTCTTTTGTTCTGAGCAAGCTCACTCTTCTGGCCCTATAGTAAACACAGTAGAGTAGAAGAGTGCTCTTTTCTCAAAAGCAAAGTGTGTTTCTTGTAAGGCGAGCTACCGTTTGTTTCCCAGTCCTAAATGGAGTTGAATCACATCCAGTTTTTGGTCCTACGAGCAAGAGTTGTTTTCTGGTAAGAAGAGTCACTATTGTGCTCCCATTGTCATACAAAGGGCAAATAGCCCTGGCGTCTGTTCCCAGCATGTACAGTGTATTGGACTGAAGAGGAGCTACTGTTCTTGTCAGTTTCCTAAGCAGAGTTGAACTAGATATGGCCCCTGAGTGTAGGAAGCACAGTTCTTTTGTTCTGAGCAAGCTCACTATTCGGACACCATAGGAAACACAGTAAAGTAGAAGAGTGCTCTTTCCTCAAAATCAGAGTGTCTTCCTTGTAAGGCGAGCTAGTGTTTGTTTCCCAGTCAGAAATGGAGTTGAATCCCATGCAGTTTCTGGTCCTATGAGCAAGAGTTGTTTTCTGATAAGAAGGGTCACTATTGTGCTCCTATTGCCATACACAGTGCAAATAGCACTCGTGTCTATTCACAGCAAGTACAGTGTATTGGACTGAAGAGGAGCTACTGTTCTTGTCAGTTTCCTAAGCAGAGTTGAACTACATATGGTCCGTGTGTGTAGGAAGCACAGTTCTTTTGTTCTGAGTAAGCTCACTGTTCGGACCCCATAGGAAACACAGTAGTGTAGACGAGTGCTCTTTTCTCAAAAGCAGAGTGTGTTTCTTGTAAGGCGAGCTAGCATTTGTTTCCCGTCCTAAATGGAGCTGAATCACATGCAGTTTCTGGTCCTACGAGCAAGAGTTGTTTTCTGGTAAGGAAAGTCACTATTGCGCTCCCATTGCCATACACAGTGCAAATAGCACTCGCGTCTGTTCCCAGCAAGTACAGTGTATTGGACTGAAGAGGAGCTACTGTTCTTGTCAGTTTCCTAAGCAGAGTTGAACTAGATATGGCCCGTGTGTGTAGGAAGCACAGTTCTTTTGTTCTGAGCAAGCTCAATGTTCGGACCCCATAGGAAACACAGTAGAGTAGAAGACTGCTCTTTTCTCAAAAGCAGAGTGTGTTTCTTGTAAGGCGAGCTAGCGTTTGTTTCCCAGTTCTAAATGGAGTTGAATCACATGCAGTTTTTGTTCCTACGAGCAAGAGTTGTTTTCTGGTAATAAAGTCACTGTTGCGCTCCAATTGCCATACACAGTGTAAATAGCACTCGCATCTGTTCCCAGCAAGTACAGTGTATTGGACTGAAGTGGAGCTACTGTTCTTGTCAGTTTCCTAAGCAGAGTTGAACTAGATATGGCCCCTGTGTGTAGGAAGCACAGTTCTTTTGTTCTGAGCAAGCTCACTGTTCGGATCACATAGGATACACAGTCGAGTAGAAGAGTGCTCTTTTCTCAAAAGCAGAGTGTGTTTCTTGTTAGGCAAGCTAGCGTATGTTTCCCAGTCCTAAATGGAGTTGAATCACATGCAGTTTCTTGTCCGACGAGCAAGAGTTGTTTTCTGGTAATAAGAGTCACTATTGCGCTCCCATTGTCATACACAGGGCAAATAGCTCTGGCATCTGTTCACAGCATGTACAGTGTATTGGACTGAACAGGAGCTACTGTTCTTTTCAGTTTCCTAAGCAGAATTGAACTAGATATGGCAGTATTTGTAGGAAGCACAGTTCTTTTGTTCTGAGCAAGCTCACTCTTCTGGCCCTATAGTAAACACAGTAGAGTAGAAGAGTGCTCTTTTCTCAAAAGCAAAGTGTGTTTCCTGTAAGGCGAGCTACCGTTTGTTTCCCAGTCCTAAATGGAGTTGAATCACATCCAGTTTTTGGTCCTACGAGCAAGAGTTGTTTTCTGGTAAGAAGAGTCACTATTGTGCTCCCATTGTCATACAAAGGGCAAATAGCCCTGGCGTCTGTTCCCAGCATGTACAGTGTATTGGACTGAAGAGGAGCTACTGTTCTTGTCAGTTTCCTAAGCAGAGTATAACTAGATATGGCCCCTGTGTGTAGGAAGCACAGTTCTTTTGTTCTGAGCAAGCTCACTGTTCTGGCCCTATAGGAAACACAGTTGAGTAGAAGAGTGCTCTTTTCTCAAAAGGAGAGTGTGTTTCTTGTAAGGCGAGCTAGCGTTTGTTTCCCAGTCCTAAATGGAGTTGAATCACATGCAGTTTTTGGTCCTACGACCAAGAGTTGTTTTCTGGTAAGGAAAGTCACTATTGCGCTCCCATTTACATACACAGTGCAAATAGCACTCGCGTCTGTTCCCAGCAAGTACAGTGTATTGGACTGAAGCAGAGCTACTGTTCTTGTCAGTTTCCTAAGCAGAGTTGAACGAGATATGTCCCGTGTGTGTAGGAATCACAGTTCTTTTTTTCTGAGCAAGCTCACTATTCGGACCCCATAGGAAACACAGTAGAGTAGAAGAGTGCTCTTTTCTCAAAATCAGAGAGTCTTTCTTGTAAGGCTAGCTAGTGTTTGTTTCCCAGTCAGAAATGGAGTTGAATCCCATGCAGTTTCTTGTCCTATGAGTAAGAGTTGTTTTCTGATAAGAAGAGTCACTATTGTGCTCCTATTGCCATACACAGTGCAAATAGCACTCGCGTCTTTTCCCAGCTAGTACAGAGTACTGGACTGAAGAGGAGCTACTGTTCTTGTCAGTTGCCTAAGCAGAGTTGAACTAGATATGGCCGTATTTTTAAGAAGCACAGTTCTTTTGTTCTGAGCAAGCTCACTGTTCGGGCCCTATAGGAAACACAGTAGAGTAGAAGAGTGCTCTTTTCTCAAAAGCAGAGTGTGTTTCTTGTAAGGCGAGCTAGCGTTTGTTTCCAAGTCCTACATGGAAATGAATCACATGCAGTTTTTGGTCCTACGAGCAAGAGTTGTTTTCTGGTAAGGAAAGTCACTATTGTGCTCCCATTTACATACACAGTGCAAATAGCACTCACATATGTTCCAAGCAAGTACAGTGTATTGGACTGAAGCAGAGCTACTGTTCTTGTCAGGTTCCTAAGCAGACTTGAACTAGATATGGCCCCTGTGTGTAGGAAGCACATTTCTTTTGTTCTGAACAAGCTCACTGTTCAGACCCCATAGGAAACACAGAAGAGTAGAAGAGTGCTCTTTTCTCAAAAGCAGAGTGTGTTTCTTGTAAGGAGAGCTAGCGTTTGTTTCCCAGTTCTAAATGGAGTTGAATCACATGCAGTTTCTGTTCCTATGAGCAAGAATTGTTTTCTGGGAAGAAGAGTCACTATTGTGCTCCCATTGCCATACACAGTGCAAAAAGCACTCGCGTCTGTTCCCAGCAAGTACAGTGTATTGGACTAAAGAGGAGCTACTGTTCATGTCAGTTTCCTAAGCAGAGTTGAACTAGATATGGCCCCTGTGTGTAGGAAGCACAGTTCTTTTGTTCTGAGCAAGCTCACTGTTCGGACACCATAGGAAACACAGTAGAGTAGAAGAGTGCTCTTTTCTCAAAAGCAGAGTGTGTTTCTTGTAAGGTGAGCTAGCGTTTGTTTCCCAATCCTAAATGGAGATGAATCACATGCAGTTTCTGGTCCTACGAGCAAGAGTTGTTTTCTGGTAAGAAGAGTCACTATTGCGCTCCCATTGTGATACATAGGGCAAATAGCACTGGCGTCTGTTCCCAGCACGTACAGTGTATTGGACTGAAGAGGATCTACTGTTCTTGTCAGTTTCCTAAGCAGACTTGAACTAGATATGGCCCGTGTGTATAGGAAGCACAGTTCTATTGTTCTGAGAATGCTCTGTTCTGGCCCTATGGGAAATACAGTAGAGTAGAAGAGTGCTCTTTTCTAAAAAGCAGAGTGTGTTTCTTGTAAGGCGAGCTAGCGTTTGTTTCCCAGTCCTAAATGGAGTTGAATCACATGCAGTTTCTGGACCTATGAGCATGAATTGTTTTCTGGTAAGAAGAGTCACTATTGCGCTCCCATTGTCATACACAGGGCAATTAGCACTGGCGTCTGTTCCCAGCATGTAGAGTGTATTGGACTGAAGAGGATCTACTGTTCTTGTCTATTTCCTAAGTAGAATTGAACTAGATATGGCCGTGTGCGTAGGAAGCACAGTTCTTTTGTTCTGAGCAAGCTCACTGTTCTGGCCCTATAAGAAACAAAGTAGAGTAGAAGAGTGATGGTTTCGAAAAAGCAGAGTATCTCTCTTATAAGACGAGCTAGCGTTTGTTTCCCAGTCCTAAATGGAGTTGAATCACATGCAGTTTCTGGTCCTACGAGCAAGAGTTGTTTTCTGGTAAGGAAAGTCACTATGGCGATCCCATTGCCATACACAGTGCAAATAGCACTCGCGTCTGCGCCCAGCAAGTGCAGTGTATTGGACTGAAGAAAGGCTACTGTTCTTGTCAGTTTCCTAAGCAGAGTTGAACTAGATATGGCCCGTGTGTGTAGGAAGCACAGTTCTTTTGTTCTGAGATTGCACACTATTCTGGCCTTATAGGAAAGACATTAGAGTAGAAGAGTGCTCCTTTCTCAAAAGCAGAGTGTGTTTCTTGTAAGTCAAGCTAGCGTTTGTTTCCCAGTCCTAAATGGAGTTGAATCACATGCAGTTTCTGGTCCTACGAGCAAGAGTTGTTTTCTGGTAAGAAGAGTCACTATTGCGCTCCCAATGTCATACTCAGGGCAAATAGCACTGGCCTCTGTTCCCAGCATGTACAGTGTATTGGACTGAAGAGGATCTACTGTTCTTGTCAGGTTCCTAAGCATAATTGAACTAGATATGGCCCGTGTGTGTAGGAAGCACAGTTCTTTTGTTCTGAGCAAGCTCACTGTTCGGGCCCCATAGGAAACACAGTAGAGTAGAAGAGTGCTCTTTTCTCAAAAGCAGAGTGTGTTTCTTGTAAGGCGAGCTAGCGTTTGTTTCCCAGTCCTAAATGGAGTTGAATCACATGCAGTTTCTTGTCCTACGAGCAAGAGTTGTTTTCTGGTAAGAAGAGTCACTATTGCGCTCCCATTGTCATACACAGGGCAAATAGCACTGGCGTCTGTTCCAAGCAAGTACAGTGTATTGGAGTGAAGCAGAGCTGCTGTTCATGTCAGTTTCCTAAGCATAGTTGAACTAGATATGGCCCCTGTGTGTAGGAAGCACAGTTCTTTTGTTCTGAGCAAGCTCACTGTTCGGACCCCATAGGAAACACTGTAGAGTAGAAGAGTGCTCTTTTCTCAAAAGCAGAGTGTGTTTCTTGCAAGGCGAGTTAGCGTTTGTTTCCCTGTCCTAAATGGAGTTGAATCACATACAGTTTCTTGTCCAACGAGCAAGAGTTGTTTTCTGGTAGGAAGAGTCACTATTGCGCTCCCATTGTCATACACAGGGCAAATAGCACTTGCGTCTGTTCCCAGCATGTACAGTGTATTAGACTGAAGAGTATCTACTGTTCTTGTCAGATTCCTAAGCAGAATTGAACTAGATATGGCCGTATTTGTAGAAAGCACAGTTCTTTTGTTCTGAGAAAACTCACTGTTCTAGCCCTATAGGAAACACAGTAGAGTAGAAGAGTGCTCTTTTCTCAAAAGCAGAGTGTGTTTCTTGTAAGGCAAGCTAGCATTTGTTTCCCAGTCCTAAATGGAGCTGAATCACATGCAGTTTTTGGTTCTACGACCAAGAGTTGTTTTCTGGTAAGGAAAGTGTCTATTGTGCTCCCATTTCCACACACAGTGCAAATAGCTCTCGCTTCTGTTCCCAGCAAGTACAGTGTATTGAACTGAAGCGGAGCTACTGTTCTTGTCAGTTTCCTAAGCAGAGTTGAACTAGATATGGCCCGTGTGTGTAGGAAGCACAGTTCTTTTGTTCTGAGAATGCTCACTGTTCTGGCCCTATAGGAAACACAGTAGAGTAGAAGAGTGCTCTTTTCTCAAAAGGAGAGTGTGTTTCTTGTAAGGCGAGGTAGCGTTTGTTTCCCAATCCTAAATGGAGATGAATCACATGCACTTTCTGGTCCTACGAGCAAGAGTTGTTTTCTGGTAAGAAGAGTCACTATTGCGCTCCCATTGTGATACTAGGGCAAATAGAACTGGCGTCTGTTCCCAGCAAGTACAGTGTATTGGAGTGAAGCAGAGCTACTGTTCATGTCAGTTTCCTAAGCATAGTTGAACTAGATATGGCCCCTGTGTGTAGGAAGCACAGTTCTTTTGTTCTGAGCAAGCTCACTGTTCGGACCCCATAGGAAACACTGTAGAGTAGAAGAGTGCTCTTTTCTCAAAAGCAGAGTGTGTTTCTTGCAAGGCGAGTTAGCGTTTGTTTCCCAGTCCTAAATGGAGTTGAATCACATACAGTTTCTTGTCCAACGAGCAAATTGTTTTCTGGTAAGAAGAGTCACTATTGCGCTCCCATTGTCATACACAGGGCAAATAGCACTTGCGTCTGTTCCCAGCATGTACAGTGTATTAGACTGAAGAGTATCTACTGTTCTTGTCAGATTCCTATGCAGAATTAAACTAGATATGGCCGTATTTGTAGAAAGCACAGTTCTTTTGTTCTGAGAAAACTCACTGTTCTAGCCCTATAGGAAACACAGTAGAGTAGAAGAGTGCTCTTTTATCAAAAGCAGAGTGTGTTTCTTGTAAGGCAAGCTAGCGTTTGTTTCCCAGTCCTAAATGGAGTTGAATCACATGCAGTTTTTGGTTCTACGACCAAGAGTTGTTTTCTGGTAAGGAAAGTTTCTATTGTGCTCCCATTTCCACACACAGTGCAAATAGCTCTCGCTTCTGTTCCCAGCAAGTACAGTGTATTGAACTGAAGCGGAGCTACTGTTCTTGTCAGTTTCCTAAGCAGAGTTGAACTAGATATGGCCCGTGTGTGTAGGAAGCACAGTTCTTTTGTTCTGAGAATGCTCACTGTTCTGGCCCTATAGGAAACACAGTAGAGTAGAAGAGTGCTCTTTTCTCAAAAGGAGAGTGTGTTTCTTGTAAGGCGAGGTAGCGTTTGTTTCCCAATCCTAAATGGAGATGAATCACATGCAGTTTCTGGTCCTACGAGCAAGAGTTGTTTTCTGGTAAGAAGAGTCACTATTGCACTCCCATTGTGATACTAGGGCAAATAGCACTGGCGTCTGTTCCCAGCATGTACAGTGTATTGGACTGAAGAGGAGCTACTGTTCATGTCAGTTTCCTAAGCAGAGTTGAACTAGATATGGCCCGTGTGTGGAGGAAGCACATTTCTTTTGTTCTGAGAATGCTCACTTTTCGGGCACCATAGGAAACACAGTAGAGTAGAAGAGTGCTCTTTTCTCAAAAGCAGAGTGTGTTTCTTGTAAGGCGATCTAGCGTTTGTTTCCCAGTCCTAAATGGAGTTGAATCACATGCAGTTTTTGGTCCTACGACCAAGAGATGTTTTCTGGTAAGGAAAGTCACTATTGCGCTCCCATTGCCATACACAGTGCAAATAGCACTCACGTCTGTTCCCAGCAAGAACAGTGTATTGGACTGAAGAGGAGCTACTGTTCTTGTCAGTTTCCAAAGCAGAGTTGAACTAGATATGGCCCGTGTGTGTAGGAAGCACAGTTCTTTTGTTCTGAGCAAGCTCACTGTTCGGACCCCATAGGAAACACAGTCGAGTAGAAGAGTGCAATTTTCTCAAAAGCAGAGTGTGTTTCTTGTAAGGCAAGCTAGCGTTTGTTTCCCAGTCCTAAATGGAGTTGAATCACATGCAGTTTCTTGTCCTACGAGCAAGAGTTGTTTTCTGGTAAGAAGAGTCACTATTGCGCTCCCATTGTCATACACAGGGCAAATAGCACTGGCATCTGTTCCCAGCATGTACAGTGTATTGGACTGAAGAGGATCTACTGTTCTTGTCAGTTTCCTAAGCAGAATTGAACTAGATATGGCCGTATTTGTAGGAAATATAGTTCTTTTGTTCTGAGCAAACTCACTGTTCTGGCCATATAGGAAACACAGTAGAGTAGAAGAGTGCTCTTTTCTCAAAAGCAGAGTGTGTTTCTTGTAAGGTGAGCTAGCATTTGTTTCCCAGTTCTAAATGGAGCTGAATCACATGCAGTTTTTGGTCCTACGAGCAAGAGTTGTTTTCTGGTAAGGAAAGTCACTATTGTGCTCCCATTGCCATACACAGTGCAAATAGCACTCGCGTCTGTTCCCAGCAAGTACAGTGTATTGGACTGAAAAGGAGCTACTGTTCTTGTCAGTTTCCTAAGCAGAGTTGAACTAGATATGGCCCATGTGTGTAGGAAGCACAGTTCTTTTGTTCTGAGCAAGCTCACTGTTCAGACACCATAGGAAACACAGTAGAGTAGAAGAGTGCTCTTTTCTCAAAAGCAGAGTATGTTTCTTGTAAGGCGAGCTCGCGTTTGTTTCCCAATATTAAATGGAGTAGAATCACATGCAGTTTCTGGTCTTACCAGCAAGAGTTTTTTTCTGGTAAGAAGAGTCACTATTGTGCTCCCATTGTCATACACAGGGCAAATAGCACTGGCATCTGTTCCCAGCATGTACAGTGTATCAGACTGAAGAGGATCTACTGTTCTTTTCAGTTTCCTAAGCAGAGTTGAACTAGATATGGACCGTGTGTGTAGGTAGCACAGTTCTTTTGTTCTGCGAATGCTCACTGTTCTGGCACTATAGGAAGCACATTAGAGTAGATGACTGCTCTTTTCTCAAAAGCAGAGTGTGCTTCTTGTAAGTCGAGCTAGCGTTTGTTTCCCAGTCCTAAATGGAGTTGAATCACATGCAGTTTCTGGTACTACCAGCAAGAGTTCTTTTCTGGTAAGAAGAGTCACTATTGTGCTCCCATTGTCATACACAAGGCAAATAGCACTGGCGTCTAATCCCAGCAAGTACAGTGTATTGGACTGAAGAGGATCTACCTTTCTTGTCAGTTTCCTAAGCAGAGTTGAACTAGATGTGGCCCGTGTGTGTAGGAAGCACAGTTTTTTTGTTCTGAGCAAGCTCACTTTTCGGAACCCATAGGAAACACAGTAGAGAAGAAGACTGCTCTTTTCTCAAAAGCAGAGTGTGTTTCTTGTAAGGCGAGCTAGCGTTTGTTTCCCTGACCCAAATGGAGTTGAATCACATCCTGTTTTTGGTCTTACGTGCAAGAGTTGTTCTCTGGTAAGGAAAGTCACTCTTGCACTCCCATTGCCAGACACAGTGCAAATAGCACTCACGTCTGTTCCAAGCAAGTACAGTGTATTGGACTGAAGAGGAGCTACTGTTCTTGTCAGTTTCCTAAGCAGAGTTGAACTAGATATGGCCCCTGTGTGTAGGAAGCACAGTTGTTTTGTTCTGAGCAAGCTCACTGTTCGGACCCCATAGGAAACACAGCAGAGTAGAAGAGTGCTCTTTTCTCAAAAGCAGTGTGTGTTTCTTGTAAGGTGAGCTAGCGTTTGTTTCCCAGTTCTAAATGGAGTTGAATCACATGCAGTTTCTGTTCCTATGAGCAAGAATTGTTTTCTGGAAAGAAGAGTCACTATTGTGCTCCCATTGCCATACACAGTGCAAATAGCACTCGCGTCTGTTCCCAGCAAGTACAGTGTATTGGAATGAAGAGGAGCTACTGTTCATGTCAGTTTCCTAAGTAGAGATGAACTAATTATGGCCCCTGTGTGTAGGAAGCACAGTTCTTTTGTTCTGAGCAAGCTCACTGTTCGGACACCATAGGAAACACAGTAGAGTAGAAGAGTGCTCTTTTCTCAAAAGCAGAGTGTGTTTCTTGTAAGGTGAGCTTGCGTTTGTTTCCCAATCCTAAATGGAGATGAATCACATGCAGTTTCTTGTCCTACCAGCAAGAGTTGTTTTCTGGTAAGAAGAGTCACTATTGCGCTCAAATTGTGATACATAGGGCAAATAGCACTGGCGTCTGTTAACAGCACGTACAGTGTATTGGACTGAAGAGGATCTACTGTTCTTGTCAGTTTCCTAAGCAGACTTAAACTAGATATGGCCCGTGTGTATAGGAAGCACAGTTCTATTGTTCTGAGAATGCTCACTGTTCTGGCCCTATGGGAAATACAGTAGAGTAGAAGAGTGCTCTTTTCTAAAAAGCAGAGTGTGTTTCTTGTAAGGCGAGCTAGCGTTTGTTTCCCAGTCCTAAATGGAGTTGAATCACATGCAGTTTCTGGACCTATGAGCATGTATTGTTTTCTGGTAAGAAGAGTCACTATTGCGCTCCCATTGTCATACACAGGGCAATTAGCACTGGCGTCTGTTCCCAGCAAGTAGAGTGTATTGGACTGAAGAGGATCTACTGTTCTTGTCAGTTTCCTAAGTAGAATTGAACTAGATATGGCCGTGTGCGTAGGAAGCACAGTTCTTTTGTTCTGAGCAAGCTCACTGTTCTGGCCCTATAAGAAACAAAGTAGAGTAGAAGAGTGATGGTTTCGAAAAAGCAGAGTATCTCTCTTATAAGACGAGCTAGCGTTTGTTTCCCAGTCCTAAATGGAGTTGAATCACATGCAGTTTCTGGTCCTACGAGCAAGAGTTGTTTTCTGGTAAGGAAAGTCACTATGGCGATCCCATTGCCATACACAGTGCAAATAGCACTCGCGTCTGCTCCCAGCAAGTGCAGTGTATTGGACTGAAGAAGCGCTACTGTTCTTGTCAGTTTCCTAAGCAGAGTTGAACTAGATATGGCCCGTGTGTGTAGGAAGCACAGTTCTTTTGTTCTGAGATTGCTCACTATTCTGGCCTTATAGGAAAGACATTAGAGTAGAAGAGTGCTCCTTTCTCAAAAGCAGAGTGTGTTTCTTGTAAGTCAAGCTAGCGTTTGTTTCCCAGTCCTAAATGGAGTTGAATCACATGCAGTTTCTGGTCCTACGAGCAAGAGTTGTTTTCTGGTAAGAAGAGTCACTATTGCGCTCCCAATGTCATACTCAGGGCAAATAGCACTGGCCTCTGTTCCCAGCATGTACAGTGTATTGGACTGAAGAGGATCTACTGTTCTTGTCAGGTTCCTCAGCATAATTGAACTAGATATGGCCCGTGTGTGTAGGAAGCACAGTTCTTTTGTTCTGAGCAAGCTCACTGTTTGGGCCCCATAGGAAACACAGTAGAGTAGAGGAGTGCTCTTTTCTCAAAAGCAGAGTGTGTTTCTTGTAAGGTGAGCTAGTGTTTGTTTCCCAATCAGAAATGGAGTTGAGTCACATCCAGTTTTTGGTCCTACGAGCAAGAGTTGTTTTCTGGCAAGGAAAGTCACTATTGTGGTCCCAATGTCATACACAGTGCAAATAGCACTCGCGTCTGTTCCCAGCAAGAACAGTGTATTGGACTGAAGAGGATCTACTGTTCTTTTCAGTTTCCTAAGCAGAGTTGAACTAGATATAGCCCGTGTGTAGGAAGCACAGTTCTTTTGTTCTGAGCAAGCTCACTGTTGGGACCCCATAGGAAAGACAGTAGAGTAGAAGAGTGCTCTTTTCTCAAAAGCAGAGTGTGTTTCTTGTAAGGCGAGCTAGCGTTTGTTTCCCAGTCCCAAATGGAGTTGAATCACATGCAGTTTCTTGTCCTACGAGCAAGAGTTGTTTTCTGGTAAGAAGAGTCACTATTGCGCTCCCATTGTCATACACAGGGCAAATAGCACTGGCGTCTGTTCCAAGCAAGTACAGTGTATTGGAGTGAAGCAGAGCTACTGTTCATGTCAGTTTCCTAAGCATAGTTGAACTAGATATGGCCCCTGTGTGTAGGAAGCACAGTTCTTTTGTTCTGAGCAAGCTCACTGTTCGGACCCCATAGGAAACACAGTAGAGTAGAAGAGTGCTCTTTTCTCAAAAGCAGAGTGTGTTTCTTGCAAGGCGAGTTAGCGTTTGTTTCCCAGTCCTAAATGGAGTTGAATCACATACAGTTTCTTGTCCAACGAGCAAGAGTTGTTTTCTGGTAAGAAGAGTCACTATTGCGCTCCCATTGTCATACACAGGGCAAATAGCACTTGCGTCTGTTCCCAGCATGTACAGTGTATTAGACTGAAGAGTATCTACTGTTCTTGTCAGATTCCTAAGCAGAATTGAACTAGATATGGCCGTATTTGTAGAAAGCACAGTTCTTTTGTTCTGAGAAAACTCACTGTTCTAGCCCTATAGGAAACACAGTAGAGTAGAAGAGTGCTCTTTTCTCAAAAGCAGAGTGTGTTTCTTGTAAGGCAAGCTAGCGTTTGTTTCCCATTCCTAAATGGAGTTGAATCACATGCAGTTTTTGGTTCTACGAGCAAGAGTTGTTTTCTGGTAAGGAAAGTGTCTATTGTGCTCCCATTTCCACACACAGTGCAAATAGCTCTCGCTTCTGTTCCCAGCAAGTACAGTGTATTGAACTGAAGCGGAGCTACTGTTCTTGTCAGTTTCCTAAGCAGAGTTGAACTAGATATGGCCCGTGTGTGTAGGAAGCACAGTTCTTTTGTTCTGAGAATGCTCACTGTTCTGGCCCTATAGGAAACACAGTAGAGTAGAAGAGTGCTCTTTTCTCAAAAGGAGAGTGTGTTTCTTGTAAGGCGAGGTAGTGTTTGTTTCCCAATCCTAAATGGAGATGAATCACATGCAGTTTCTGGTCCTACGAGCAAGAGTTGTTTTCTGGTAAGAAGAGTCACTATTGCGCTCCCATTGTGATACTAGGGCAAATAGCACTGGCGTCTGTTCCCAGCATGTACAGTGTATTGGACTGAAGAGGAGCTACTGTTCATGTCAGTTTCCTAAGCAGAGTTGAACTAGATATGGCCCGTGTGTGTAGGAAGCACATTTCTTTTGTTCTGAGAATGCTCACTTTTCGGGCACCATAGGAAACACAGTAGAGTAGAAGAGTGCTCTTTTCTCAAAAGCAGAGTGTGTTTCTTGTAAGGCGATCTAGCGTTTGTTTCCCAGTCCTAAATGGAGTTGAATCACATGCAGTTTTTGGTCCTACGACCAAGAGATGTTTTCTGGTAAGGAAAGTCACTATTGCGCTCCCATTGCCATACACAGTGCAAATAGCACTCACGTCTGTTCCCAGCAAGAACAGTGTATTGGACTGAAGAGGAGCTACTGTTCTTGTCAGTTTCCAAAGCAGAGTTGAACTAGATATGGCCCGTGTGTGTAGGAAGCACAGTTCTTTTGTTCTGAGCAAGCTCACTGTTCGGACCCCATAGGAAACACAGTCGAGTAGAAGAGTGCAATTTTCTCAAAAGCAGAGTGTGTTTCTTGTAAGGCAAGCTAGCGTTTGTTTCCCAGTCCTAAATGGAGTTGAATCACATGCAGTTTCTTGTCCTACGAGCAAGAGTTGTTTTCTGGTAAGAAGAGTCACTATTGCGCTCCCATTGTCATACACAGGGCAAATAGCACTGGCGTGTGTTACCAGCATGTACAGTGTATTGGACTGAAGAGGATCTACTGTTCTTGTCAGTTTCCTAAGCAGAATTGAACTAGATATGGCCGTATTTGTAGGAAATATAGTTCTTTTGTTCTGAGCAAACTCACTGTTCTGGCCATATAGGAAACACAGTAGAGTAGAAGAGTGCTCTTTTCTCAAAAGCAGAGTGTGTTTCTTGTAAGGTGAGCTAGCATTTGTTTCCCAGTTCTAAATGGAGCTGAATCACATGCAGTTTTTGGTCCTACGAGCAAGAGTTGTTTTCTGGTAAGGAAAGTCACTATTGTGCTCCCATTGCCATACACAGTGCAAATAGCACTCGCGTCTGTTCCCAGCAAGTACAGTGTATTGGACTGAAAAGGAGCTACTGTTCTTGTCAGTTTCCTAAGCAGAGTTGAACTAGATATGGCCCATGTGTGTAGGAAGCACAGTTCTTTTGTTCTGAGCAAGCTCACTGTTCAGACACCATAGGAAACACAGTAGAGTAGAAGAGTGCTCTTTTCTCAAAAGCAGAGTATGTTTCTTGTAAGGCGAGCTCGCGTTTGTTTCCCAATATTAAATGGAGTAGAATCACATGCAGTTTCTGGTCTTACCAGCAAGAGTTTTTTTCTGGTAAGAAGAGTCACTATTGTGCTCCCATTGTCATACACAGGGCAAATAGCACTGGCATCTGTTCCCAGCATGTACAGTGTATCAGACTGAAGAGGATCTACTGTTCTTTTCAGTTTCCTAAGCAGAGTTGAACTAGATATGGACCGTGTGTGTAGGTAGCACAGTTCTTTTGTTCTGCGAATGCTCACTGTTCTGGCACTATAGGAAGCACATTAGAGTAGATGACTGCTCTTTTCTCAAAAGCAGAGTGTGCTTCTTGTAAGTCGAGCTAGCGTTTGTTTCCCAGTCCTAAATGGAGTTGAATCACATGCAGTTTCTGGTCCTACCAGCAAGAGTTCTTTTCTGGTAAGAAGAGTCACTATTGTGCTCCCATTGTCATACACAAGGCAAATAGCACTGGCGTCTAATCCCAGCAAGTACAGTGTATTGGACTGAAGAGGATCTACCTTTCTTGTCAGTTTCCTAAGCAGAGTTGAACTAGATGTGGCCCGTGTGTGTAGGAAGCACAGTTTTTTTGTTCTGAGCAAGCTCACTTTTCGGAACCCATAGGAAACACAGTAGAGAAGAAGACTGCTCTTTTCTCAAAAGCAGAGTGTGTTTCTTGTAAGGCGAGCTAGCGTTTGTTTCCCTGACCCAAATGGAGTTGAATCACATCCTGTTTTTGGTCTTACGTGCAAGAGTTGTTCTCTGGTAAGGAAAGTCACTATTGCACTCCCATTGCCAGACACAGTGCAAATAGCACTCACGTCTGTTCCAAGCAAGTACAGTGTATTGGACTGAAGAGGAGCTACTGTTCTTGTCAGTTTCCTAAGCAGAGTTGAACTAGATATGGCCCCTGTGTGTAGGAAGCACAGTTGTTTTGTTCTGAGCAAGCTCACTGTTCGGACCCCATAGGAAACACAGCAGAGTAGAAGAGTGCCCTTTTCTCAAAAGCAGTGTGTGTTTCTTGTAAGGTGAGCTAGCGTTTGTTTCCCAGTTCTAAATGGAGTTGAATCACATGCAGTTTCTGTTCCTATGAGCAAGAATTGTTTTCTGGGAAGAAGAGTCACTATTGTGCTCCCATTGCCATACACAGTGCAAATAGCACTCGCGTCTGTTCCCAGCAAGTACAGTGTATTGGAATGAAGAGGAGCTACTGTTCATGTCAGTTTCCTAAGTAGAGATGAACTAATTATGGCCCCTGTGTGTAGGAAGCACAGTTCTTTTGTTCTGAGCAAGCTCACTGTTCGGACACCATAGGAAACACAGTAGAGTAGAAGAGTGCTCTTTTCTCAAAAGCAGAGTGTGTTTCTTGTAAGGTGAGCTAGCGTTTGTTTCCCAATCCTAAATGGAGATGAATCACATGCACTTTCTTGTCCTACGAGCAAGAGTTGTTTTCTGGTAAGAAGAGTCACTATTGCGCTCAAATTGTGATACATAGGGCAAATAGCACTGGCGTCTGTTCCCAGCACGTACAGTGTATTGGACTGAAGAGGATCTACTGTTCTTGTCAGTTTCCTAAGCAGACTTAAACTAGATATGGCCCGTGTGTATAGGAAGCACAGTTCTATTGTTCTGAGAATGCTCACTGTTCTGGCCCTATGGGAAATACAGTAGAGTAGAAGAGTGCTCTTTTCTAAAAAGCAGAGTGTGTTTCTTGTAAGGCGAGCTAGCGTTTGTTTCCCAGTCCTAAATGGAGTTGAATCACATGCAGTTTCTGGACCTATGAGCATGAATTGTTTTCTGGTAAGAAGAGTCACTATTGCGCTCCCATTGTCATACACAGGGCAATTAGCACTGGCGTCTGTTCCCAGCATGTAGAGTGTATTGGACTGAAGAGGATCTACTGTTCTTGTCAGTTTCCTAAGTAGAATTGAACTAGATATGGCCGTGTGCGTAGGAAGCACAGTTCTTTTGTTCTGAGCAAGCTCACTGTTCTGGCCCTATAAGAAACAAAGTAGAGTAGAAGAGTGATGGTTTCGAAAAAGCAGAGTATCTCTCTTATAAGACGAGCTAGCGTTTGTTTCCCAGTCCTAAATGGAGTTGAATCACATGCAGTTTCTGGTCCTACGAGCAAGAGTTGTTTTCTGGTAAGGAAAGTCACTATGGCGATCCCATTGCCATACACAGTGCAAATAGCACTCGCGTCTGCTCCCAGCAAGTGCAGTGTATTGGACTGAAGAAGCGCTACTGTTCTTGTCAGTTTCCTAAGCAGAGTTGAACTAGATATGGCCCGTGTGTGTAGGAAGCACAGTTCTTTTGTTCTGAGATTGCTCACTATTCTGGCCTTATAGGAAAGACATTAGAGTAGAAGAGTGCTCCTTTCTCAAAAGCAGAGTGTGTTTCCTGTAAGTCAAGCTAGCGTTTGTTTCCCAGTCCTAAATGGAGTTGAATCACATGCAGTTTCTGGTCCTACGAGCAAGAGTTGTTTTCTGGTAAGAAGAGTCACTATTGCGCTCCCAATGTCATACTCAGGGCAAATAGCACTGGCCTCTGTTCCCAGCATGTACAGTGTATTGGACTGAAGAGGATCTACTGTTCTTGTCAGGTTCCTCAGCATAATTGAACTAGATATGGCCCGTGTGTGTAGGAAGCACAGTTCTTTTGTTCTGAGCAAGCTCACTGTTTGGGCCCCATAGGAAACACAGTAGAGTAGAGGAGTGCTCTTTTCTCAAAAGCAGAGTGTGTTTCTTGTAAGGTGAGCTAGTGTTTGTTTCCCAATCAGAAATGGAGTTGAGTCACATCCAGTTTTTGGTCCTACGAGCAAGAGTTGTTTTCTGGCAAGGAAAGTCACTATTGTGGTCCCAATGTCATACACAGTGCAAATAGCACTCGCGTCTGTTCCCAGCAAGAACAGTGTATTGGACTGAAGAGGATCTACTGTTCTTTTCAGTTTCCTAAGCAGAGTTGAACTAGATATAGCCCGTGTGTAGGAAGCACAGTTCTTTTGTTCTGAGCAAGCTCACTGTTGGGACCCCATAGGAAAGACAGTAGAGTAGAAGAGTGCTCTTTTCTCAAAAGCAGAGTGTGTTTCTTGTAAGGCGAGCTAGCGTTTGTTTCCCAGTCCCAAATGGAGTTGAATCACATGCAGTTTCTTGTCCTACGAGCAAGAGTTGTTTTCTGGTAAGAAGAGTCACTATTGCGCTCCCATTGTCATACACAGGGCAAATAGCACTGGCGTCTGTTCCAAGCAAGTACAGTGTATTGGAGTGAAGCAGAGCTACTGTTCATGTCAGTTTCCTAAGCATAGTTGAACTAGATATGGCCCCTGTGTGTAGGAAGCACAGTTCTTTTGTTCTGAGCAAGCTCACTGTTCGGACCCCATAGGAAACACAGTAGAGTAGAAGAGTGCTCTTTTCTCAAAAGCAGAGTGTGTTTCTTGCAAGGCGAGTTAGCGTTTTTTTCCCAGTCCTAAATGGAGTTGAATCACATACAGTTTCTTGTCCAACGAGCAAGAGTTGTTTTCTGGTAAGAAGAGTCACTATTGTGCTCCCATTGTCATACACAGGGCAAATAGCACTTGCGTCTGTTCCCAGCATGTACAGTGTATTAGACTGAAGAGTATCTACTGTTCTTGTCAGATTCCTAAGCAGAATTGAACTAGATATGGCCGTATTTGTAGAAAGCACAGTTCTTTTGTTCTGAGAAAACTCACTGTTCTAGCCCTATAGGAAACACAGTAGAGTAGAAGAGTGCTCTTTTCTCAAAAGCAGAGTGTGTTTCTTGTAAGGCAAGCTAGCGTTTGTTTCCCAGTCCTAAATGGAGTTGAATCACATGCAGTTTTTGGTTCTACGAGCAAGAGTTGTTTTCTGGTAAGGAAAGTGTCTATTGTGCTCCCATTTCCACACACAGTGCAAATAGCTCTCGCTTCTGTTCCCAGCAAGTACAGTGTATTGAACTGAAGCGGAGCTACTGTTCTTGTCAGTTTCCTAAGCATAGTTGAACTAGATATGGCCCCTGTGTGTAGGAAGCACAGTTCTTTTGTTCTGAGCAAGCTCACTGTTCGGACCCCATAGGAAACACAGTAGAGTAGAAGAGTGCTCTTTTCTCAAAAGCAGAGTGTGTTTCTTGCAAGGCGAGTTAGCGTTTGTTTCCCAGTCCTAAATGGAGTTGAATCACATACAGTTTCTTGTCCAACGAGCAAGAGTTGTTTTCTGGTAAGAAGAGTCACTATTGCGCTCCCATTGTCATACACAGGGCAAATAGCACTTGCGTCTGTTCCCAGCATGTACAGTGTATTAGACTGAAGAGTATCTACTGTTCTTGTCAGATTCCTAAGCAGAATTGAACTAGATATGGCCGTATTTGTAGAAAGCACAGTTCTTTTGTTCTGAGAAAACTCACTGTTCTAGCCCTATAGGAAACACAGTAGAGTAGAAGAGTGCTCTTTTCTCAAAAGCAGAGTGTGTTTCTTGTAAGGCAAGCTAGCGTTTGTTTCCCAGTCCTAAATGGAGTTGAATCACATGCAGTTTTTGGTTCTACGAGCAAGAGTTGTTTTCTGGTAAGGAAAGTGTCTATTGTGCTCCCATTTCCACACACAGTGCAAATAGCTCTCGCTTCTGTTCCCAGCAAGTACAGTGTATTGAACTGAAGCGGAGCTACTGTTCTTGTCAGTTTCCTAAGCAGAGTTGAACTAGATATGGCCCGTGTGTAGGAAGCACAGTTCTTTTGTTCTGAGAATGCTCACTGTTCTGGCCCTATAGGAAACACAGTAGAGTAGAAGAGTGCTCTTTTCTCAAAAGCAGAGTGTGTTTCTTGTAAGGCGATCTAGCGTTTGTTTCCCAGTCCTAAATGGAGTTGAATCACATGCAGTTTTTGGTCCTACGACCAAGAGATGTTTTCTGGTAAGGAAAGTCACTATTGCGCTCCCATTGCCATACACAGTGCAAATAGCACTCACGTCTGTTCCCAGCAAGAACAGTGTATTGGACTGAAGAGGAGCTACTGTTCTTGTCAGTTTCCAAAGCAGAGTTGAACTAGATATGGCCCGTGTGTGTAGGAAGCACAGTTCTTTTGTTCTGAGCAAGCTCACTGTTCGGACCCCATAGGAAACACAGTCGAGTAGAAGAGTGCAATTTTCTCAAAAGCAGAGTGTGTTTCTTGTAAGGCAAGCTAGCGTTTGTTTCCCAGTCCTAAATGGAGTTGAATCACATGCAGTTTCTTGTCCTACGAGTAAGAGTTGTTTTCTGGTAAGAAGAGTCACTATTGCGCTCCCATTGTCATACACAGGGCAAATAGCACTGGCGTCTGTTCCCAGCATGTACAGTGTATTGGACTGAAGAGGATCTACTGTTCTTGTCAGTTTCCTAAGCAGAATTGAACTAGATATGGCCGTATTTGTAGGAAATATAGTTCTTTTGTTCTGAGCAAACTCACTGTTCTGGCCATATAGGAAACACAGTAGAGTAGAAGAGTGCTCTTTTCTCAAAAGCAGAGTGTGTTTCTTGTAAGGTGAGCTAGCATTTGTTTCCCAGTTCTAAATGGAGCTGAATCACATGCAGTTTTTGGTCCTACGAGCAAGAGTTGTTTTCTGGTAAGGAAAGTCACTGTTGTGCTCCCATTGCCATACACAGTGCAAATAGCACTCGCGTCTGTTCCCAGCAAGTACAGTGTATTGGACTGAAAAGGAGCTACTGTTCTTGTCAGTTTCCTAAGCAGAGTTGAACTAGATATGGCCCATGTGTGTAGGAAGCACAGTTCTTTTGTTCTGAGCAAGGTCACTGTTCAGACACCATAGGAAACACAGTAGAGTAGAAGAGTGCTCTTTTCTCAAAAGCAGAGTATGTTTCTTGTAAGGCGAGCTCGCGTTTGTTTCCCAATATTAAATGGAGTAGAATCACATGCAGTTTCTGGTCTTACCAGCAAGAGTTTTTTTCTGGTAAGAAGAGTCACTATTGTGCTCCCATTGTCATACACAGGGCAAATAGCACTGGCATCTGTTCCCAGCATGTACAGTGTATCAGACTGAAGAGGATCTACTGTTCTTTTCAGTTTCCTAAGCAGAGTTGAACTAGATATGGACCGTGTGTGTAGGTAGCACAGTTCTTTTGTTCTGCGAATGCTCACTGTTCTGGCACTATAGGAAGCACATTAGAGTAGATGACTGCTCTTTTCTAAAAAGCAGAGTGTGCTTCTTGTAAGTTGAGCTAGCGTTTGTTTCCCAGTCCTAAATGGAGTTGAATCACATGCAGTTTCTGGTCCTACCAGCAAGAGTTCTTTTCTGGTAAGAAGAGTCACTATTGTGCTCCCATTGTCATACACAAGGCAAATAGCACTGGCGTCTAATCCCAGCAAGTACAGTGTATGGGACTGAAGAGGATCTACCTTTCTTGTCAGTTTCCTAAGCAGAGTTGAACTAGATGTGGCCCGTGTGTGTAGGAAGCACAGTTTTTTTGTTCTGAGCAAGCTCACTTTTCGGAACCCATAGGAAACACAGTAGAGAAGAAGACTGCTCTTTTCTCAAAAGCAGAGTGTGTTTCTTGTAAGGCGAGCTAGCGTTTGTTTCCCTGACCCAAATGGAGTTGAATCACATCCTGTTTTTGGTCTTACGTGCAAGAGTTGTTTTCTGGTAAGGAAAGTCACTATTGCACTCCCATTGCCAGACACAGTGCAAATAGCACTCACGTCTGTTCCAAGCAAGTACAGTGTATTGGACTGAAGAGGAGCTACTGTTCTTGTCAGTTTCCTAAGCAGAGTTGAACTAGATATGGCCCCTGTGTGTAGGAAGCACAGTTGTTTTGTTCTGAGCAAGCTCACTGTTCGGACCCCATAGGAAACACAGCAGAGTAGAAGAGTGCTCTTTTCTCAAAAGCAGTGTGTGTTTCTTGTAAGGTGAGCTAGCGTTTGTTTCCCAGTTCTAAATGGAGTTGAATCACATGCAGTTTCTGTTCCTATGAGCAAGAATTGTTTTCTGGGAAGAAGAGTCACTATTGTGCTCCCATTGCCATACACAGTGCAAATAGCACTCGCGTCTGTTCCCAGCAAGTACAGTGTATTGGAATGAAGAGGAGCTACTGTTCATGTCAGTTTCCTAAGTAGAGATGAACTAATTATGGCCCCTGTGTGTAGGAAGCACAGTTCTTTTGTTCTGAGCAAGCTCACTGTTCGGACACCATAGGAAACACAGTAGAGTAGAAGAGTGCTCTTTTCTCAAAATCAGAGTGTCTTTCTTGTAAGGTGAGCTAGTGTTTGTTTCCAGTCAAAAATGGAGTTGAATCCCATGCAGTTTCTGGTCCTATGAGCAAGAGTTGTTTTCTGATAAGAAGAGTCACTATTGTGCTCCTATTGCCATACACAGTGCAAATAGCACTCGCGTCTGTTCCCAGCTAGTACAGTGTATTGGACTGAAAAGGAGCTGCCGTTCTTGTCAGGTTCCTAAGCAGAGTTGAACTAGATATGGCCCGTGTGTGTAGGAAGCACAGTTCTTTTTTTCTGAGCAAGCTCACTGTTCGGACCCCATAGGAAACACAGTAGAGTAGAAGAGTGCTCTTTTCTCAAAGCAGAGTGTGTTTCTTGTAAGGCAAGCTAGAGTTTGTTTCCCATTCCTAAATGGAGTTGAGTCACATCCAGTTTTTGGTCCTATGAGCAAGAGTTGTTTTCTGGTAAGGAAAGTCACTATTGTGGTCCCAATGCCATACACAGTGCAAATAGCACTCGCGTCTGTTCCCAGCAAGAACAGTGTGTTAAACTGAAGAGGAGCTACTGTTCTTGTCAGTTTCCTAAGCAGAGTTGAACTAGATATGGCCCGTGTGTGTAGCAAGCACAGTTCTTTTGTTCTGAGCAAGCTCACTGTTGGGACCACATAGGAAAGACAGTAGAGTAGAAGAGTGCTCTTTTCTCAAAAGCAGAGTGTGTTTCTTGTAAGGCGAGCTAGCGTTTGTTTCCCAGTCCTAAATGGAGTTGAATCACATGCAGTTTTTTGTCCTACGAGCAAGAGTTGTTTTCTGGTAAGAAGAGTCACTATTGCGCTCCCATTGTCATACACAGGGCAAATAGCACTGGCGTCTGTTCCCAGCATGTACAGTGTATTGGACTGAAGAGGATCTACTGTTCTTGTCAGTTTCCTAAGCAGAATTGAACTAGATATGGCCGTATTTGGAGGAAGCACAGTTCTTTTGTTCTGAGCAAACTCACTGTTCTGGCCATATAGGAAACACAGTAGAGTAGAAGAGTGCTCTTTTCTCAAAAGCAGAGTGTGTTTCTTGTAAGGTGAGCTAGCGTTTTTTTCCCAGTCCTAAATGGAGTTGAATCACATGCAGTTTTTGGTCCTACGAGCAAGAGTTGTTTTCTGGTAAGGAAAGTCACTATTGCCCTCCCCTTGCCATACACAGTGCAAATAGCACTCGTATCTGTTCCCAGCAAGTACAGTGTATTGTACTGAAGTGGAGCTACTGTTCTTGTCAGTTTCCTAAGCAGAGTTGAACTAGATATGGCCCCTGTGTGTAGGAAGCACAGTTCTTTTGTTCTGAGAATGCTCACTCTTCTGGCCCTATAGGAAACAAAGTAGAGTAGAAGAGTGATGGTTTCGAAAAAGCAGAGTGTCTTTCTTGTAAGACGAGCTAGCGTTTGTTTCCCAGTCCTAAATGGAGTTGAATCACATGCAGTTTCTGGTCCTACGAGCAAGAGTTGTTTTCTGGTAAGGAAAGTCACTATTGCGCTCCCATTGCCATACACAGTGCAAATAGCACTCGCGTCTGTTCCCAGCAAGTGCAGTGTATTGGACTGAAGAAGAGCTACTGTTCTTGTCAGTTTCCTAAGCAGAGTTGAACTAGATATGGCCCATGTGTGTAGGAAACACAGTTCTTTTGTTCTGAGCAATCTCTCTGTACGGACCTCATAAGAAACACAGTAGAGTAGAAGACTGCTCTTTTCTCAAAAGCAGAGTGTGTTTCTTGTAAGGCGAGCTAGCGTTTGTTTCCCAATCCTAAATGGAGATGAATCACATGCAGTTGCTTTTCCTTCAAGTAAGAGATGTTTTCTAGTAAGAAGAGTCACTATTGCGCTCCCATTGTCATACACAGGGCAAATAGCACTGGCGTGTGTTCCCAGCATGTACAGTGTATTGGACTGAAGAGCATCTACTGTTCTTCTCAGTTTCCTAAGCAGAGTTGAAGTAGATATGGCCCGTGTGTGTAGGAAGCACATTTCTTTTGTTCTGAGATTGCTCACTGTTCCATCCTTATAGGAAAGACATTAGAGTAGAAGAGTGCTCCTTTCTCAAAAGCAGAGTGTGTTTCTTGTAAGTCAAGCTAGCGTTTGTTTCCAAGTCCTAAATGGAGTTGAATCACATGCAGTTTCTGGTCCTACGAGCAAGAATTGTTATCTGGTAAGAAGAGTCACTATTGCGATTCCATTGTCATAAACGGGGCAAATAGCACTGGCATCTGTTCCCACCAAGTACAGTGTATTGGAATGAAGAGGAGCTGCTGTTCTTGTCAGTTTCCTAAGCATAATTGAACTAGATATGGCCCGTGTGTGTAGGAAGCACAGTTCTTTTGTTCTGAGCAAGCTCACTGTTCGGACCCCATAGGAAACACAGTAGAGTAGAAGAGTGCTCCTTTCTCAAAAGCAGAGTGTGTTTCTTGTAAGGAAAGCTAGCATTTGTTTCCCAGTCCTAAATGGAGTTGAATCACATCCTGTTTTTGGTCCTACGAGCAAGATTTGTTTTCTGGTAATAAAGTCACTGTTGTGCTCCCATTGCCATACACTGTATAAATAGCACTCGCATCTGTTCCCAGCAAGTACAGTGTATTGGACTGAAGAGGAGCTACTGTTCTTGTCAGTTTCCTAAGCAGAGTTGAACTAGATATGGCCCGTGTGTGTAGGAAGCACAGTTCTTTTGTTCTGAGCAAGCTCATTGTTCGGACCCCTTATGAACCACAGTAGAATAGAAGACTGCTCTTTTCTCAAAAGCAGAGTGTGTTTCTTGTAAGGGGAGCTAGCGTTTGTTTCCCAGTCCTAAATGGATTTGAATCACATGCAGTTTTTGGTCCTACGAGCAAGAGTGGTTTTCTGGAAAGGAAAGTCACTATTGTGCTCCCATTTACATACACAGTGCAAATAGCACTCGCATCTGTTCCCAGCAAGTACAGTGTATTGGACTGAAGCGGAGCTACTGTTCTTGTCAGTTTCCTAAGCAGAGTTGAATTAGATATGGCCCCTGTGTGTAGGAAGCACAGTTCTTTTGTTCTGAGCAAGCTCACTGTTCGGACCCCATAGGAAACACAGTAGAGTAGAAGAGCGCTGTTTTCTCAAAAGCAGTGTGTGTTTCTTGTAAGGCGAGCTAGCGTTTGTTTCCCAGTTCTAAATGGAGTTGAATCACATGCAGTTTCTGTTCCTATGAGCAAGAATTGTTTTCTGGGAAGAAGAGTCACTATTGTGCTCCATTGCCATACACACTGCAAATAGCACTCGCGTCTGTTCCCAGCAAGTACAGTGTATTGGACTGAAGAGGAGCTACTGTTCCTGTCAGTTTCCTAAGCAGAGTTGAACTAATTATGGCCCCTGTGTGTAGGAAGCACAGTTCATTTGTTCTGAGCAAGCTCACTGTTCGGACACCATAGGAAACACAGTAGAGTAGAAGAGTGCTCTTTTCTCAAAAGCAGAGTGTGTTTCTTGCAAGGTGAGCTAGCGTTTGTTTCCCAATCCTAAATGGAGATGAATCACATGCAGTTTCTTGTCCTACGAGCAAGAGTTGTTTTCTGGTAAGAAGAGTCACTATTGCGCTCCCATTGTGATACATAGGGCAAATAGCACTGGCGTCTGTTCTCAGCATGTACAGTGTATTGGACTGAGGTGGATCTACTGTTCTTGTCAGTTTCCTAAGCAGACTTGAACTAGATATGGCCCGTGTGTATAGGAAGCACAGTTCTATTGTTCTGAGAATGCTCACTGTTCTGGCCCTTTGGGAAACACAGTAGAGTAGAAGAGTGCTCTTTTCTAAAAAGCAGAGTGTGTTTCTTGTAAGGCGAGCTAGCGTTTGTTTCCCAGTCCTAAATGGAGTTGAATCACATGCAGTTTCTGGACCTATGAGCATGAATTGTTTTCTGGTAAGAAGAGTCACTATTGCGCCCCCTTTGTCATACACAGAGCAATTAGCACTGGCGTCTGTTCCCAGCATGTACAGTGTATTGGACTGAAGAGGATCTACTGTTCTTGTCAGTTTCCTAAGTAGAATTGAACTAGATATGGCCGTGTGCGTAGGAAGCACAGTTCTTTTGTTCTGAGCAAGCTCACTGTTCTGGCCCTATAAGAAACAAAGTAGAGTAGAAGAGTGATGGTTTCGAAAAAGCAGAGTGTCTTTCTTGTAAGAAGAGCTAGCGTTTGTTTCCCAGTCCTAAATAGAGTTGAATCACATGCAGTTTCTGGTCCTACGAGCAAGAGTTGTTTTCTGGTAAGGAAAGTCACTATTGCGATCCCATTGCCATACACAGTGCAAATAGCACTCGCGTCTGCTCCCAGCAAGTGCAGTGTATTGGACTGAAGAAGAGCTACTGTTCTTGTCAGTTTCCTAAGCAGAGTTGAACTAGATATGGCCCATGTGTGTAGGAAACACAGTTCTTTTGTTCTGAGCAAGCTCACTGTACGGACCCCATAAGAAACACAGTAGAGTAGAAGACTGCTCTTTTCTCAAAAGCAGAGTGTGTTTCTTGTAAGGCGAGCTAGCATTTGTTTCCCAATCCTAAATGGAGATGAATCACATGCAGTTTCTTGTGCTACGAGTAAGAGATGTTTTCTGGTGAGAAGAGTCACTATTGCGCTACCATTGTCATACACAGGGCAAATAGCACTGGCGTCTGTTCCCAGCATGTACAGTGTATTGGATTGAAGAGCATCTACTGTTCTTGTCAGTTTCCTAAGCAGAGTTGAACTAGATATGGCCCGTGTATGCTAGGAAGCACAGTTCTTAGGTTCTGAGAATGCTCACTGTTCTCGCCTTATAGGAAAGACATTAGAGTAGAAGAGTGCTCCTTTCTCAAAAGCAGAGTGTGTTTCTTGTAAGGCGAGCTAGCGTTTGTTTCCCAGTCCTAAATGGAGTTGAATCACATGCAGTTTTTTGTCCTACGAGCAAGAGTTGTTTTCTGGTAAGAAGAGTCACTATTGCGCTCCCATTGTCATACACAGGGCAAATAGCACTGGCGTCTGTTCCCAGCATGTACAGTGTATTGGACTGAAGAGGATCTACTGTTCTTGTCAGTTTCCTAAGCAGAATTGAACTAGATATGGCCGTATTTGGAGGAAGCACAGTTCTTTTGTTCTGAGCAAACTCACTGTTCTGGCCATATAGGAAACACAGTAGAGTAGAAGAGTGCTCTTTTCTCAAAAGCAGAGTGTGTTTCTTGTAAGGTGAGCTAGCGTTTTTTTCCCAGTCCTAAATGGAGTTGAATCACATGCAGTTTTTGGTCCTACGAGCAAGAGTTGTTTTCTGGTAAGGAAAGTCACTATTGCGCTCCCCTTGCCATACACAGTGCAAATAGCACTCGTATCTGTTCCCAGCAAGTACAGTGTATTGTACTGAAGTGGAGCTACTGTTCTTGTCAGTTTCCTAAGCAGAGTTGAACTAGATATGGCCCCTGTGTGTAGGAAGCACAGTTCTTTTGTTCTGAGAATGCTCACTCTTCTGGCCCTATAGGAAACAAAGTAGAGTAGAAGAGTGATGGTTTCGAAAAAGCAGAGTGTCTTTCTTGTAAGACGAGCTAGCGTTTGTTTCCCAGTCCTAAATGGAGTTGAATCACATGCAGTTTCTGGTCCTACGAGCAAGAGTTGTTTTCTGGTAAGGAAAGTCACTATTGCGCTCCCATTGCCATACACAGTGCAAATAGCACTCGCGTCTGTTCCCAGCAAGTGCAGTGTATTGGACTGAAGAAGAGCTACTGTTCTTGTCAGTTTCCTAAGCAGAGTTGAACTAGATATGGCCCATGTGTGTAGGAAACACAGTTCTTTTGTTCTGAGCAATCTCTCTGTACGGACCTCATAAGAAACACAGTAGAGTAGAAGACTGCTCTTTTCTCAAAAGCAGAGTGTGTTTCTTGTAAGGCGAGCTAGCGTTTGTTTCCCAATCCTAAATGGAGATGAATCACATGCAGTTGCTTTTCCTTCAAGTAAGAGATGTTTTCTAGTAAGAAGAGTCACTATTGCGCTCCCATTGTCATACACAGGGCAAATAGCACTGGCGTGTGTTCCCAGCATGTACAGTGTATTGGACTGAAGAGCATCTACTGTTCTTCTCAGTTTCCTAAGCAGAGTTGAAGTAGATATGGCCCGTGTGTGTAGGAAGCACATTTCTTTTGTTCTGAGATTGCTCACTGTTCCATCCTTATAGGAAAGACATTAGAGTAGAAGAGTGCTCCTTTCTCAAAAGCAGAGTGTGTTTCTTGTAAGTCAAGCTAGCGTTTGTTTCCAAGTCCTAAATGGAGTTGAATCACATGCAGTTTCTGGTCCTACGAGCAAGAATTGTTATCTGGTAAGAAGAGTCACTATTGCGATTCCATTGTCATAAACGGGGCAAATAGCACTGGCATCTGTTCCCACCAAGTACAGTGTATTGGAATGAAGAGGAGCTGCTGTTCTTGTCAGTTTCCTAAGCATAATTGAACTAGATATGGCCCGTGTGTGTAGGAAGCACAGTTCTTTTGTTCTGAGCAAGCTCACTGTTCGGACCCCATAGGAAACACAGTAGAGTAGAAGAGTGCTCCTTTCTCAAAAGCAGAGTGTGTTTCTTGTAAGGAAAGCTAGCATTTGTTTCCCAGTCCTAAATGGAGTTGAATCACATCCTGTTTTTGGTCCTACGAGCAAGATTTGTTTTCTGGTAATAAAGTCACTGTTGTGCTCCCATTGCCATACACTGTATAAATAGCACTCGCATCTGTTCCCAGCAAGTACAGTGTATTGGACTGAAGAGGAGCTACTGTTCTTGTCAGTTTCCTAAGCAGAGTTGAACTAGATATGGCCCGTGTGTGTAGGAAGCACAGTTCTTTTGTTCTGAGCAAGCTCATTGTTCGGACCCCTTATGAACCACAGTAGAATAGAAGACTGCTCTTTTCTCAAAAGCAGAGTGTGTTTCTTGTAAGGGGAGCTAGCGTTTGTTTCCCAGTCCTAAATGGATTTGAATCACATGCAGTTTTTGGTCCTACGAGCAAGAGTGGTTTTCTGGAAAGGAAAGTCACTATTGTGCTCCCATTTACATACACAGTGCAAATAGCACTCGCATCTGTTCCCAGCAAGTACAGTGTATTGGACTGAAGCGGAGCTACTGTTCTTGTCAGTTTCCTAAGCAGAGTTGAATTAGATATGGCCCCTGTGTGTAGGAAGCACAGTTCTTTTGTTCTGAGCAAGCTCACTGTTCGGACCCCATAGGAAACACAGTAGAGTAGAAGAGCGCTGTTTTCTCAAAAGCAGTGTGTGTTTCTTGTAAGGCGAGCTAGCGTTTGTTTCCCAGTTCTAAATGGAGTTGAATCACATGCAGTTTCTGTTCCTATGAGCAAGAATTGTTTTCTGGGAAGAAGAGTCACTATTGTGCTCCATTGCCATACACACTGCAAATAGCACTCGCGTCTGTTCCCAGCAAGTACAGTGTATTGGACTGAAGAGGAGCTACTGTTCCTGTCAGTTTCCTAAGCAGAGTTGAACTAATTTTGGCCCCTGTGTGTAGGAAGCACAGTTCTTTTGTTCTGAGCAAGCTCACTGTTCGGACACCATAGGAAACACAGTAGAGTAGAAGAGTGCTCTTTTCTCAAAAGCAGAGTGTGTTTCTTGTAAGGCGAGCTAGCGTTTGTTTCCCAGTTCTAAATGGAGTTGAATCACATGCAGTTTCTGTACGTATGAGCAAGAATTGTTTTCTGGGAAGAAGAGTCACTATTGTGCTCCCATTGCCATACACACTGCAAATAGCACTCGCGTCTGTTCCCAGCAAGTACAGTGTATTGGACTGAAGAGGAGCTACTGTTCCTGTCAGTTTCCTAAGCAGAGTTGAACTAATTATGGCCCCTGTGTGTAGGAAGCACAGTTCTTTTGTTCTGAGCAAGCTCACTGTTCGGACACCATAGGAAACACAGTAGAGTAGAAGAGTGCTCTTTTCTCAAAAGCAGAGTGTGTTTCTTGCAAGGTGAGCTAGCGTTTGTTTCCCAATCCTAAATGGAGATGAATCACATGCAGTTTCTTGTCCTACGAGCAAGAGTTGTTTTCTGGTAAGAAGAGTCACTATTGCGCTCCCATTGTGATACATAGGGCAAATAGCACTGGCGTCTGTTCTCAGCATGTACAGTGTATTGGACTGAGGTGGATCTACTGTTCTTGTCAGTTTCCTAAGCAGACTTGAACTAGATATGGCCCGTGTGTATAGGAAGCACAGTTCTATTGTTCTGAGAATGCTCACTGTTCTGGCCCTTTGGGAAACACAGTAGAGTAGAAGAGTGCTCTTTTCTAAAAAGCAGAGTGTGTTTCTTGTAAGGCGAGCTAGCGTTTGTTTCCCAGTCCTAAATGGAGTTGAATCACATGCAGTTTCTGGACCTATGAGCATGAATTGTTTTCTGGTAAGAAGAGTCACTATTGCGCCCCCTTTGTCATACACAGAGCAATTAGCACTGGCGTCTGTTCCCAGCATGTACAGTGTATTGGACTGAAGAGGATCTACTGTTCTTGTCAGTTTCCTAAGTAGAATTGAACTAGATATGGCCGTGTGCGTAGGAAGCACAGTTCTTTTGTTCTGAGCAAGCTCACTGTTCTGGCCCTATAAGAAACAAAGTAGAGTAGAAGAGTGATGGTTTCGAAAAAGCAGAGTGTCTTTCTTGTAAGAAGAGCTAGCGTTTGTTTCCCAGTCCTAAATAGAGTTGAATCACATGCAGTTTCTGGTCCTACGAGCAAGAGTTGTTTTCTGGTAAGGAAAGTCACTATTGCGATCCCATTGCCATACACAGTGCAAATAGCACTCGCGTCTGCTCCCAGCAAGTGCAGTGTATTGGACTGAAGAAGAGCTACTGTTCTTGTCAGTTTCCTAAGCAGAGTTGAACTAGATATGGCCCATGTGTGTAGGAAACACAGTTCTTTTGTTCTGAGCAAGCTCACTGTACGGACCCCATAAGAAACACAGTAGAGTAGAAGACTGCTCTTTTCTCTAAAGCAGAGTGTGTTTCTTGTAAGGTGAGCTAGCATTTGTTTCCCAATCCTAAATGGAGATGAATCACATGCAGTTTCTTGTGCTACGAGTAAGAAATGTTTTCTGGTGAGAAGAGTCACTATTGCGCTACCATTGTCATACACAGGGCAAATAGCACTGGCGTCTGTTCCCAGCATGTACAGTGTATTGGATTGAAGAGCATCTACTGTTCTTGTCAGTTTCCTAAGCAGAGTTGAACTAGATATGGCCCGTGTATGCTAGGAAGCACAGTTCTTAGGTTCTGAGAATGCTCACTGTTCTGGCCTTATAGGAAAGACATTAGAGTAGAAGAGTGCTCCTTTCTCAAAAGCAGAGTGTGTTTCTTGTAAGTCAAGCTAGCGTTTGTTTCCCAGTTCTAAATGGAGTTGAATCACATGCAGTTTCTGGTCCTACGAGCAAGAGTTGTTTTCTGGTAAGAAGAGTCACTATTGCGCTCCCATTGTCATAAACTTGGCAAATAGCACTGGCATCTGTGTACAGATGTATTGGACTGAAGAGGATCTGCTGTACTTGTCAGTTTCCTAAGCATAATTGAACTAGATATGGCCCGTGTGTGTAGGAAGCACAGTTCTTTTGTTCTGAGCAAGCTCACTGTTCGGACCCCATAGGAAACACAGTAGAGTAGAGGAGTGCTCTTTTCTCAAAAGCAGAGTGTGTTTCTTGTAAGGTGAGCTAGTGTTTGTTTCCCAATCAGAAATGGAGTTGAATCCCATGCAGTTTCTGGTCCTACGAACAAGAGGTGTTTTCTGATGAGAAGAGTCACTATTGCACTCCTATTGCCATACACAGTGCAAATAGCACGCGCGTCTGTTCCCAGCTAGTACAGTGTATTGGACTGAAGAGGAGCTACCGTTCTTGTCAGTTTCCTAATTAGAGTTGAACTAGATATCGCCCGTGTGTAGGAAACACAGTTCTTTTGTTCTGAGCAAGCTCACTGTTCAGACCCCATAGGAAACACAGTAGAGAAGAAGAGTGCTCTTTTTTCAAAAGCTGAGTGTGTTTCTTGTAAGGCAAGCTAGCATTTGTTTCCCAGTCATAAATGGAGTTGAATCACATGCAGTTTTTGGTCCTACGAGCAAGAGTTGTTTTCTGGTAAGGAAAGTCACTATTGCACTCCCATTGCCATACACAGTGCAAATAGCACTCGCGTCTGTTCCCAGCATGTACAGTGTATTGGACTGAAGCGGAGCTACTGTTCTTGTCAGTTTCCTAAGCAGACTTGAACTAGATATGGCCCGTGTGTATAGGAAGCACAGTTCTATTGTTCTGAGAATGCTCACTGTTCTGGCCCTATGGGAAACACAGTAGAGTAGAAGAGTGCTCTTTTCTAAAAAGCAGAGTGTGTTTCTTGTAAGGCGAGCTAGCGTTTGTTTCCCAGTCCTAAATGGAGTTGAATCACATGCAGTTTCTGGACCTATGAGCATGAATTGTTTTCTGGTAAGAAGAGTCACTATTGTGCTCCCATTGTCATACACAGGGCAATTAGCACTGGCATCTGTTCCCAGCATGTACAGTGTATTGGACTGAAGAGGATCTACTGTTCTTGTCAGTTTCCTAAGTAGAATTGAACTAGATATGGCCGTGTGCGTAGGAAGCACAGTTCTTTTGTTCTGAGCAAGCTCACTGTTCTGGCCCTATAAGAAACAAAGTAGAGTAGAAGAGTGATGGTTTCGAAAAAGGAGAGTGTCTTTCTTGTAAGAAGAGCTAGCGTTTGTTTCCCAGTCCTAAATGGAGTTGAATCACATGCAGTTTCTGGTCCTACGAGCAAGAGTTGTTTTCTGGTAAGGAAAGTCACTATTGCGATCCCATTGCCATACACAGTGCAAATAGCACTCGCGTCTGTTCCCAGCAATTACAGTGTATTGGACTAAAGGGGAGCTACTGTTCTTGTCAGTTTCCTAAGCAGAGTTGAACTGGATATGGCCCGTGTGTGTAGGAAGCACAGTTCTTTTGTTCTGAGCAAGCTCACTGTTCGGATACCATAGGAAACACAGTAGAGTAGAAGAGTGCTCTTTTCTTAAAAGCAGTGTGTGTGTCTTGTAAGGTGAGCTAGCGTTTGTTTCCCAATCCTAAATGGAGATGAATCACAAGCAGATTCTCGTCCTACGAGCAAGAGTTGTTTTCTGGTAAGAAGAGTCACTATTGCGCTCCCATTGTCATACACAGGGCAATTAGCACTGGCGTCTGTTCGTAGCATGTACAGTGTATGGGACTGAAGAGGATCTACTGTTCTTGTCAGTTTCCTAAGCAGAATTGAACTATATATGGCCGTGTGTGTAGGAAGCACAGTTTTTTGTTCTGAGCAAGCTCACTGTTCTGGCCCTATAGGAAACAAAGTAGAGTAGAAGAGTGATGGTTTCGAAAAAGCAGAGTGTTTTTCTTGTAAGACGAGCTAGCGTTTGTTTCCCAGTCCTAAATGGAGTTGAATCACATGCAGTTTCTGGTCCTACGAGCAAGAGTTGTTTTCTGGTAAGGAAAGTCACTATTGCGCTCCCATTGCCATACACAGTGCAAATAGCACTCGCGTCTGTTCCCAGCAAGTTCAGTGTATTGAACTGAAGAAGAGCTACTGTTCTTGTCAGTTTCCTAAGCAGAGTTGAACTAGATATGGCCCATGTGTGTAGGAAACACAGTTCTTTTGTTCTGAGCAAGCTGTCTGTACGGACCTCATAAGAAACACAGTAGAGTAGAAGACTGCTCTTTTCTCAAAAGCACAGTGTGTTTCTTGTAAGGCGAGCTAGCGTTTGTTTCCCAATCCTAAATGGAGATGAATCACATGCAGTTGCTTTTCCTTCAAGTAAGAGATGTTTTCTAGTAAGAAGAGTCACTATTGCGCTCCCATTGTCATACACAGGGCAAATAGCACTGGCGTCTGTTCCCAGCATGTACAGTGTATTGGACTGAAGAGCATCTACTGTTCTTCTCAGTTTCCTAAGCAGAGTTGAACTAGATATGGCCCGTGTGTGTAGGAAGCACAGTTCTTTTGTTCTGAGATTGCTCACTGTTCATCCTTATATTAAAGACATTAGAGTAGAAGAGTGCTCCTTTCTCAAAAGCAGAGTGTGTTTCTTGTAAGTCAAGCTAGCGTTTGTTTCCAAGTCCTAAATGGAGTTGAATCACATGCAGTTTCTGGTCCTACGAGCAAGAATTGTTATCTGGTAAGAAGAGTCACTATTGCGATTCCATTGTCATAAACGGGGCAAATAGCACTGGCATCTGTTCCCACCAAGTACAGTGTATTGGAATGAAGATGAGCTGCTGTTCTTGTCAGTTTCCTAAGCATAATTGCACTAGATATGGCCCGTGTGTGTAGGAAGCACAGTTCTTTTGTTCTGAGCAAGCTCACTGTTCGGACCCCATAGGAAACACAGTAGAGTAGAGGAGTGCTCCTTTCTCAAAAGCAGAGTGTGTTTCTTGTAAGGCAAGCTGGCATTTGTTTCCCAGTCCTAAATGGAGTTTAATCACATCCTGTTATTGGTCCTACGAGCAAGATTTGTTTTCTGGTAATAAAGTCACTGTTGTGCTCCCATTGCCATACACAGTATAAATAGCACTCGCATCTGTTCCCAGAAAGTACAGTGTACTGGACTGAAGCAGAGCTACTGTTCTTGTCAGTTTCCTAAGCAGAGTTGAACTAGATATGGCCCGTGTGTGCAGGAAGCACAGTTCTTTTGTTCTGAGCAAGCTCATTGTTCGGACCCCTTATGAACCACAGTAGAATAGAAGACTGCTCTTTTCTCAAAAGCAGAGTGTGTTTCTTGTAAGGCGAGCTAGCGTTTGTTTCCCAGTCCTAAATGGATTTGAATCACATGCAGTTTTTGGTTCTACGAGCAAAAGTTGTTTTCTGGAAAGGAAAGTCACTATTGTGCTCCCATTTACATACACAGTGCAAATAGCACTAGCATCTGTTCCCAGCAAGTACAGTGTATTGGACTGAAGCGGAGCTACTGTTCTTGTCAGTTTCCTAAGCAGAGTTGAACTAGATATGGCCCATGTGTGTAGGAAACACAGTTCTTTTGTTCTGAGCAAGCTCACTGTACGGACACCATAAGAAACACAGTAGAGTAGAAGACTGCTCTTTTCTCAAAAGCAGAGTGTGTTTCTTGTAAGGCGAGCTAGCATTTGTTTCCCAATCCTAAATGGAGATGAATCACATGCAGTTTCTTGTGCTACGAGTAAGAGATGTTTTCTGGTGAGAAGAGTCACTATTGCGCTACCATTGTCATACACAGGGCAAATAGCACTGGCGTCTGTTCCCAGCATGTACAGTGTATTGGATTGAAGAGCATCTACTGTTCTTGTCAGTTTCCTAAGCAGAGTTGAACTAGATATGGCCCGTGTATGCTAGGAAGCACAGTTCTTAGGTTCTGAGAATGCTCACTGTTCTGGCCTTATAGGAAAGACATTAGAGTAGAAGAGTGCTCCTTTCTCAAAAGCAGAGTGTGTTTCTTGTAAGTCAAGCTAGCGTTTGTTTCCCAGTTCTAAATGGAGTTGAATCACATGCAGTTTCTGGTCCTACGAGCAAGAGTTGTTTTCTGGTAAGAAGAGTCACTATTGTGCTCCCATTGTCATAAACTTGGCAAATAGCACTGGCATCTGTGTACAGATGTATTGGACTGAAGAGGATCTGCTGTACTTGTCAGTTTCCTAAGCATAATTGAACTAGATATGGCCCGTGTGTGTAGGAAGCACAGTTCTTTTGTTCTGAGCAAGCTCACTGTTCGGACCCCATAGGAAACACAGTAGAGTAGAGGAGTGCTCTTTTCTCAAAAGCAGAGTGTGTTTCTTGTAAGGTGAGCTAGTGTTTGTTTCCCAATCAGAAATGGAGTTGAATCCCATGCAGTTTCTGGTCCTACGAGCAAGAGGTGTTTTCTGATAAGAAGAGTCACTATTGCACTCCTATTGCCATACACAGTGCAAATAGCACGCGCGTCTGTTCCCAGCTAGTACAGTGTATTGGACTGAAGAGGATCTACTGTTCTTGTCAGTTTCCTAAGTAGAATTGAACTAGATATGGCCGTGTGCGTAGGAAGCACAGTTCTTTTGTTCTGAGCAAGCTCACAGTTCTGGCCCTATAAGAAACAAAGTAGAGTAGTAGAGTGATGGTTTCGAAAAAGCAGAGTGTCTTTCTTGTAAGAAGAGCTAGCGTTTGTTTCCCAGTCCTAAATGGAGTTGAATCACATGCAGTTTCTGGTCCTACGAGCAAGAGTTGTTTTCTGGTAAGAAAAGTCACTATTGCGATCCCATTGCCATACACAGTGCAAATAGCACTCGCGTCTGCTCCCAGCAAGTGCAGTGTATTGGACTGAAGAAGAGCTACTGTTCTTGTCAGTTTCCTAAGCAGAGTTGAACTAGATATGGCCCATGTGTGTAGGAAACACAGTTCTTTTGTTCTGAGCAAGCTCACTGTACGGACCCCATAAGAAACACAGTAGAGTAGAAGACTGCTCTTTTCTCTAAAGCAGAGTGTGTTTCTTGTAAGGCGAGCTAGCATTTGTTTCCCAATCCTAAAAGGAGATGAATCACATGCAGTTTCTTGTCCTACGAGTAAGAGATGTTTTCTGGTGAGAAGAGTCACTATTGCACTACCATTGTCATACACAGGGCAAATAGCACTGGCGTCTGTTCCCAGCATGTACAGTGTATTGGACTGAAGAGCATCTACTGTTCTTGTCAGTTTCCTAAGCAGAGTTGAACTAGATATGGCCCGTGTGTGCTAGGAAGCACAGTTCTTAGGTTCTGAGAATGCTCACTGTTCTGGCCTTATAGGAAAGACATTAGAGTAGAAGAGTGCTCCTTTCTCAAAAGCAGAGTGTGTTTCTTGTAAGTCAAGCTAGCGTTTGTTTCCCAGTCCTAAATGGAGTTGAATCACATGCAGTTTCTGGTCCTACGAGCAAGAGTTGTTTTCTGGTAAGGAAAGTCACTATTGCGCTCCCATTGCCATACACAGTGCAAATAGCACTCGCGTCTGTTCCCAGCAAGTGCAGTGTATTGAACTGAAGAAGAGCTACTGTTCTTGTCAGTTTCCTAAGCAGAGTTGAACTAGATATGGCCCATGTGTGTAGGAAACACAGTTCTTTTGTTCTGAGCAAGCTCTCTGTACGGACCTCATAAGAAACACAGTAGAGTAGAAGACTGCTCTTTTCTCAAAAGCAGAGTGTGTTTCTTGTAAGGCGAGCTAGCGTTTGTTTCCCAATCCTAAATGGAGATGAATCACATGCAGTTGCTTTTCCTTCAAGTAAGAGATGTTTTCTAGTAAGAAGAGTCACTATTGCGCTCCCATTGTCATACACAGGGCAAATAGCACTGGCGTCTGTTCCCAGCATGTACAGTGTATTGGACTGAAGAACATCTACTGTTCTTCTCAGTTTCCTAAGCAGAGTTGAACTAGATATGGCCCGTGTGTGTAGGAAGCACAGTTCTTTTGTTCTGAGATTGCTCACTGTTCATCCTTATATTAAAGACATTAGAGTAGAAGAGTGCTCCTTTCTCAAAAGCAGAGTGTGTTTCTTGTAAGTCAAGCTAGCGTTTGTTTCCCAGTTCTAAATGGAGTTGAATCACATGCAGTTTCTGGTCCTACGAGCAAGAATTGTTATCTGGTAAGAAGAGTCACTATTGCGATTCCATTGTCATAAACGGGGCAAATAGCACTGGCATCTGTTCCCACCAAGTACAGTGTATTGGAATGAAGATGAGCTGCTGTTCTTGTCAGTTTCCTAAGCATAATTGAACTAGATATGGCCCGTGTGTGTAGGAAGCACAGTTCTTTTGTTCTGAGCAAGCTCACTGTTCGGACCCCATAGGAAACACAGTAGAGTAGAGGAGTGCTCCTTTCTCAAAAGCAGAGTGTGTTTCTTGTAAGGCAAGCTGGCATTTGTTTCCCAGTCCTAAATGGAGTTGAATCACATCCTGTTTTTGGTCCTACGAGCAAGATTTGTTTTCTGGTAATAAAGTCACTGTTGCGCTCCCATTGCCATACACAGTATAAATAGCTCTCGCATCTGTTCCCAGCAAGTACAGTGTACTGGACTGAAGCAGAGCTACTGTTCTTGTCAGTTTCCTAAGCAGAGTTGAACTAGATATGGCCCCTGTGTGTAGGAAGCACAGTTCTTTTGTTCTGAGCAAGCTCACTGTTCGGACACCATAGGAAACACAGTAGAGTAGAAGAGTGCACTTTTCTCAAAAGCAGAGTGTGTTTCTTGTAAGGTGAGCTAGCGTTTGTTTCCCAATCCTAAATGGAGAAGAATCACATGCAGTTTCTTGTCCTACGAGCAAGAGTTGTTTTCTGGTAAGAAGAGTCACTATTGCGCTCCCTTTGTGATACATAGGGCAAATAGCACTGGCGTCTGTTCCCAGCATGTACAGTGTATTGGACTGAGGAGGATCTACTGTTCTTGTCAGTTTCCTAAGCAGACTTGAACTAGATATGGCCCGTGTGTATAGGAAGCACAGTTCTATTGTTCTGAGCAAGCTCACTGTTCTGGCCCTATGGGAAACACAGTAGAGTAGAAGAGTGCTCTTTTCTCAAAAGCAGAGTGTGTTTCTTGTAAGGCGAGCTAGCGTTTGTTTCCCAGTCCTAAATAGAGTTGAATCCCATGCAGTTTCTGGACCTATGAGCATGAATTGTTTTCTGGTAAGAAGAGTCACTACTGCGCTCCCCTTGTCATACACAGGGCAAATAGCACTGGCTTCTGTTCCCAGCATGTACAGTGTATTGGACTGAAGAGGATCTACTGTTCTTGTCAGTTTCCTAAGCAGAGTTGAACTAGATATGGACCGTGAGTGTAGGAAGCACAGTTCTTTTGTTCTGCGAATGCTCACTGTTTGGCCCTATAGGAAACACATTAGAGTAGAAGACTGCTCATTTCTCAAAAGCAGAGTGTGTTTCTTGTAAGTCGAGCTAGCGTTTGTTTCCCAGTCCTAAATGGAGTTGAATCACATGCAGTTTCTGGTCCTACCAGCAAGAGTTCTTTTCTGGTAAGAAGAGTCACTATTGTGTTCCCATTGTCATACACAAGGCAAATAGCACTGGCGTCTAATCCCAGCAAGTACAGTGTATTGGACTGAAGAGGATCTACCTTTCTTGTCAGTTTCCTAAGCAGAGTTGAATTAGATATGGCCCATGTGTGTAGGAAGCACAGTTCTTTTGTTCTGAGCAAGCTCACTGTTCGGACCCCATAGGAAACACAGTAGAGTAGAAGAGTGCTCTTTTCTCAAAAGCAGAGTGTGTTTCTTGTAAGGCGAGCTAGCATTTGTTTCCCAATCCTAAATGGAGATGAATCACATGCAGTTTCTTGTCCTACGAGTAAGAGATGTTTTCTGGTAAGAAGAGTCACTATTGCGCTACCATTGTCATACACAGGGCAAATAGCACTGGCGTCTGTTCCCAGCATGTACAGTGTATTGGACTGAAGAGCATCTACTGTTCTTGTCAGTTTCCTAAGCAGAGTTGAACTAGATATGGCCCGTGTGTGCTAGGAAGCACAGTTCTTTTGTTCTGAGAATGCTCACTGTTCTGGCCTTATAGGAAAGACATTAGAGTCGAAGAGTGCTCCTTTGTCAAAAGCAGAGTGTGTTTCTTGTAAGTCAAGCTAGCGTTTGTTTCCCAGTTCTAAATGGAGTTGAATCACATGCAGTTTCTGGTCCTACGAGCAAGAGTTGTTTTCTGGTAAGAAGAGTCACTATTGTGCTCCCATTGTCATAAACGGGGCAAATAGCACTGGCATCTGTGTACAGATGTATTGGACTGAAGAGGATCTGCTGTTCTTGTCAGTTTCCTAAGCATAATTGAACTAGATACGGCCCGTGTGTGTAGGAAGCACAGTTCTTTTGTTCTGAGCAAGCTCACTGTTCGGACCCCATGGGAAACACAGTAGAGTAGAGGAGTGCTCTTTTCTCAAAAGCAGAGTGTGTTTCTTGTAAGGTGAGCTGGTGTTTGTTTCCCAATCAGAAATGGAGTTGAATCCCATGCAGTTTCTGGTCCTACGAGCAAGAGGTGTTTTCTGATAAGAAGAGTCACTATTGCACTCCTATTGCCATACACAGTGCAAATAGCACGCGCGTCTGTTCCCAGCTAGTACAGTGTATTGGCCTGAAGAGGAGCTACCGTTCTTGTCAGTTTCCTAATTAGAGTTGAACTAGATATGGCCCGTGTGTGTAGGAAACACAGTTCTTTTGTTCTGAGGAAGCTCACTGTTCAGACCCCATAGGAAACACAGTAGAGTAGAAGAGTGCTCTTTTTTCAAAAGCTGAGTGTGTTTCTTGTAAGGCAAGCTAGCATTTGTTTCCCAGTCCTAAATGGAGTTGAATCACATGCAGTTTTTGGTCCTACGAGCAAGAGTTGTTTTCTGGTAAGGAAAGTCACTATTGCACTCCCATTGCCATACACAGTGCAAATAGCACTCGTGTCTGTTCCCAGCATGTACAGTGTATTGGACTGAAGCGGAGCTACTGTTCTTGTCAGTTTCCTAAGTAGAGTTGCTCTAGATATGGCCCCTGTGTGTAGGAAGCACATTTCTTTTGTTCTGAGCAAGCTCACTATTCCGACCCCATAGGAAACACAGTAGAGTAGAAGAGTGCTCTTTTCTCAAAATCAGAGTGTCTTTCTTGTAAGGTGAGCTAGTGTTTGTTTCCCAGTCAGAAATGGAGTTGAATCCCATGCAGTTTCTGGTCCTATGAGCAAGAGTTGTTTTCTGATGAGAAGGGTCACTATTGTGTTCCTATTGCCATACACAGTGCAAATAGCACTCGCCTCTGTTCCCAGCAAGTACAGTGTATTGGACTGAAGAGGAGCTACTGTTCTTGTCAGTTTCCTAAGCAGAGTTGAACTAGATATGGCCCGTGTGTGTAGGAAGCACAGTTCTTTTGTTCTGAGCATGCTCACTGTTGGGACCCCATAGGAAAGACTGTAGAGTAGAAGAGTGCTCTTTTCTCAAAAGCAGAGTGTGTTTCTTGTAAGGCGAGGTAGCGTATGTTTCCCAGTCATAAATGGAGTTGAATCACATGCAGTTTCTTGTCCTACGAGCAAGAGTTGTTTTCTGGTAAGAAGATTCACTATTGCGCTCCCATTGTCATACACAGGGCAATTAGCACTGCCGTCTGTTCCCAGCATGTACAGTGTATTGGACTGAAGAGGATCTACTGTTCTTGTCAGTTTCCTAAGCAAAATTGATCTAGATATGGCCGCGTTTGTAGGAAGCACAGTTCTTTTGTTCTGAGCAAACTCACTGTTCTGGCCCTATAGGAAACACAGTAGAGTAGAAGAGTGCTCTTTTCTCAAAAGCAGATTGTGTTTCTTGTAAGGTGAGCTAGCGTTTTTTTCCCAGTCCTAAATGGAGTTGAATCACATGCAGTTTTTGGTCCTACGAGCAAGAGTTGTTTTCTGGTAAGGAAAGTCACTATTGCACTCCCATTGCCATACACAGTGCAAATAGCCCTCGTGTCTGTTCCCAGCAAGTACAGTGTATTGGACTGAAGCAGAGCTACTGTTCTTGTCAGTTTCCTAAGCAGAGTTGAACTAGATATGGCCCCTGTGTGTAGGAAGCACAATTCTTTTGTTCTGAGCAAGCTCACTGTTCGGACCCCATAGGAAACACAGTCGAGTAGAAGAGTGCACTTTTCTCAAAAGCAGAGTGTGTTTCTTGTAAGGCAAGCTAGCGTTTGTTTCCCAATCCTAAATGGAGATGAATCACATGCAGTTTCTGGTCCTACGATCAAGAGTTGTTTTCTGGTAAGAAGAGTCACTATTGCGCTCCCATTGTGATACTACGGCAAATAGCACTGGCGTCTGTTCCCAGCATGTACAGTGTATTGGACTGAAGAGGAGCTACTTTTCATGTCAGTTTCCTAAGCAGAGTTGAACTAGATATGGCCCGTGTGTGTAGGAAGCACAGTTCTTTTGTTCTGAGAATGCTCACTCTTCGGGCATTATAGGAAAAACAGTAGAGTAGAAGAGTGCTCTTTTCTCAAAAGCAGAGTGTGTTTCTTGTAAGGCGAGCTAGCGTTTGTTTCCCAGTCCTAAATGGAGTTGAATCACATGCAGTTTTTGGTCCTACGACCAAGAGATGTTTTCTGGTAAGGAAAGTCACTATTGCGCTCCCATTGCCATACACAGTGCAAATAGCACTCACGTCTGTTCCCAGCAAGAACAGTGTATTGGACTGAAGAGGAGCTACTGTTCTTGTCAGTTTCCAAAGCGGAGTTGAACTAGATATGGCCCGTGTGTGTAGGAATAACAGTTCTTTTGTTCTGAGCAAGCTCACTGTTCGGACCCCATTAGGAAACACATTCGAGTGGAAGAGTGCACTTTTCTCAAAAGCAGAGTGTGTTTCTTGTAAGGCGAGCTAGCGTTTGTTTCCCAAGCCTAAATGGAGATGAATCACATGCAGTTTCTGGTCCTACGAGCAAGAGTTGTTTTCTGGTAAGAAGAGTCACTATTGCGCTCCCATTGTGATACTACGGCAAATAGCACTGGCGTCTGTTCCCAGCATGTACAGTGTATTGGACTGAAGAGTAGCTACTTTTCATGTCAGTTTCCTAAGCAGAGTTGAACTAGATATGGCCCGTGTGTGTAGGAAGCACAGTTCTTTTGTTCTGAGAATGCTCACTCTTCGGGCACCATAGAAAACACAGTAGAGTAGAAGAGTGCTCTTTTCTCAAAAGCAGAGTGTGTTTCTTGTAAGGCTTACTAGCGTTTGTTTCCCAGTCCTAAATGGAGTTGAATCACATGCAGTTTCTTGTCCTACGAGCAAGAGTTGTTTTCTGGTAAGAAGAGTCACTATTGCGCTCCAATTGTGGTACTAGGGCAAATAGCACTGGCGTCTGTTCCCAGCATATACAGTGTATTGGACTGAAGAGGATCTACTGTTCCTGTCAGTTTCCTAAGCAGTATTGAACTAGATATGGCCGTGTGTGTAGGAAGCACAGTTCTTTTGTTCTGAGGAAGCTCACTGTTCTGGCCCTATAGGAAACAAAGTAGAGTAGAAGAGTGATGTTTTGAAAAAGCAGGGTGTCTTTCTTTTTTTCTTTTTTTTTTTTTTGGTTTTTCGAGACAGGGTTTCTCTGTCTAGTTTTGTGCCTTTCCTGGAGCTCACTTTGGAGACCAGGCTGGCCTCGAACTCACAGAGATCCACCTGCTTCTGCCTCCCAAGTGCTGGGACTAAAGGCATGCGCCACCACTGCCCGGTAGAGTGTATTTCTTGTAAGGCGAGCTAACGTTTGTTTCCCAGTCCTGAATGGAGTTGAATCACATGCAGTTTCTTGTCCTACGAGCAAAAGTAGTTTTCTGTTAAGAAGAGTCCCTATTGCGCTCCCATTATCATACACAGGGCAAATAGCACTGTCGTCGTTTCCCAGCATGTACAGTGTATTGGACTGAAGAGGATCTACTGTTCTTGTCAGTTTCCTAAGCAGAACTGAACTAGATAAGGCGGTATTTGTAGGAAGCACAGTTCTTTTGTTCTGAGAAAACTCACTGTTCTGGCCCCATAGGAAACAAAGTAGAGTAGAAGAGTCCTCTTTTCTCAAAAGCAGAGTGTGTTTCTTGTAAGGTGAGCTAGCGTTTGTTTTCCAGTCCTAAATGGAGTTGAATCACATGCAGTTTTTGGTCCTACGAGCAAGAGTTGTTTTCTGGTAAGGAAAGTCACTATTGCGCTCCCATTTGCATACACAGTGCAAATAGCATCCCGTCTGTTCCCTGCAAGTACAGTGAATTGGACTGAAGAGGAGAAACTGTTCTTGTCAGTTTCCTAAGCAGAGTTGAACTAGATATGGCCCGTGTTTGTAGGAAGCACAGTTCTTTTGTTCTGAGCAAGCTCACTGTTCGGACCCCATAGGAAACACAGTAGAGTAGAAGAATGCTCTTTTCTCAAAAGCAGAGTGTGTTTCTTGTAAGTCGAGCTAGCATTTGTTTCCCAGTCCTAAATGGAGTTGAATCCCATGATGTTTCTTGTACTATGAGCAAGAGTTGTTTTCTGGTAAGAAGAGTCACTATTGTGCTCCCATTGTGATACTAGGGCAAATAGCACTGGCGTCTGTTCCCAGCATGTACAGTGTATTGGACTGAAGAGGAGCTACTGTTCATGTCAGTTTCCTAAGCAGAGTTGAACTAGATATGGCCCGTGTGTGTAGGAAGCACACTTCTTTTGTTCTGAGAATGCTCACTCTTCGGGCACCATAGGAAACACAGTAGAGTAGAAGAGTGCTCTTTTCTCAAAAGCAGAGTGTGTTTCTTGTAAGGCGAGCTAGTGTTTGTTTCCCAGTCCTAAATGGAGTTGAATCACATGCAGTTTTTGGTCCTACGACCAAGAGATGTTTTCTGGTAAGGAAAGTCACTATTGCGCTCCCATTGCCATACACAGTGCAAATAGCACTCACGTCTGTTCCCAGCAAGAACAGTGTATTGGACTGAAGAGGAGCTACTGTTCTTGTCAGTTTCCAAAGCGGAGTTGAACTAGATATGGCCCGTGTGTGTAGGAATAACAGTTCTTTTGTTCTGAGCAAGCTCACTGTTCGGACCCCATAGGAAACACAGTCGAGTAGAAGAGTGCAATTTTCTCAAAAGCAGAGTGTGTTTCTTGTAAGGCGAGCTAGCGTTTGTTTCCCAGTCCTAAATGGAGTTGAATCACATGCAGTTTCTTGTCCTATGAGCAAGAGTTGTTTTCTGGTAAGAAGAGTCACTACTGCGCTCCCCCTGTCATACACAGGGCAAATAGCACTGGCGTCTGTTCCCAGCATGTACAGTGTATTGGACTGAAGAGCATCTACTGTTCTTGTCAGTTTCCTAAGCAGAGTTGAACTAGATATGGCCCCTGTGTGTAGGAAGCACAGTTCTTTTCTTCTGAGAATGCTCACTGTTCTGGCCCTGTAGGAAACACAGTAGAGTAGAAGAGTGCTCTTTTCTCAAAAGCAGAGTGTGTTTCTTGTAAGGCGAGCTAGCGTTTGTTTCCCAATCCTAAATGGAGATGAATCACATGCAGTTTCTGGTCCTACGAGCAAGAATTGTTTTCTGGTAAGAAGAGTCACTATTGCGCTCCCATTGTGATACTAGGGCAAATAGCACTGGCGTCTGTTCCCAGCATGTACAGTGTATTGGACTGAAGAGGAGCTACTGTTCATGTCAGTTTCCTAAGCAGAGTTGAACTAGATATGGCCCGTGTGTGTAGGAAGCACAGTTCTTTTGTTCTGAGAATGCTCACTCTTCGGGCACCACAGGAAACACAGTAGAGTAGAAGAGTGCTCTTTTCTCAAAAGCAGAGTGTGTTTCTTGTAAGGCGTGCTAGCGTTTGTTTCCCAGTCCTAAATGGAGTTGAATCACATGCAGTTTCTTGTCCTACGAGCAAGAGTTGTTTTCTGGTAAGAAGAGTCACTATTGCGCTCCAATTGTGGTACTAGGGCAAATAGCACTGGCGTCTGTTCCCAGCATATACAGTGTATTGTACTGAAGAGGATCTACTGTTCTTGTCAGTTTCTAAGCAGAATTTAACTAGATATGGCCGTGTGTGTAGGAAGCACAGTTCTTTTGTTCTGAGGAAGCTCACTGTTCTGGCCCTATAGGAAACAAAGTAGAGTAGAAGAGTGATGTTTTGAAAAAGCAGGGTGTCTTTCTTTTTTTCTTTTTTTTTTTTTTTTTGGTTTTTCGAGACAGGATTTCTCTGTGTAGTTTTGCGCCTTTCCTGGAACTCACTTTGGAGACCAGGCTGGCCTCGAACTCACAGAGATCCACCTGCCTCTGCCTCCCAAGTGCTGGGACTAAAGGCATGCGCCACCACTGCCCGGCAGAGTGTGTTTCTTGTAAGGCGAGCTAGCGTTTGTTTCCCAGTCCTGAATGGAGTTGAATCACATGCAGTTTTTGGTCCTACGAGCAAGAGTTGTTTTCTGGTAAGGAAAGTCACTATTGCACTCCCATTGCCATACACAGTGCAAATAGCACTCGTGTCTGTTCCCAGCATGTACAGTGTATTGGACTGAAGCGGAGCTACTGTTCTTGTCAGTTTCCTAAGTAGAGTTGATCTAGATATGGCCCCTGTGTGTAGGAAGCACATTTCTTTTGTTCTGAGCAAGCTCACTATTCCGACCCCATAGGAAACACAGTAGAGTAGAAGAGTGCTCTTTTCTCAAAATCAGAGTGTCTTTCTTGTAAGGTGAGCTAGTGTTTGTTTCCCAGTCAGAAATGGAGTTGAATCCCATGCAGTTTCTGGTCCTATGAGCAAGAGTTGTTTTCTGATGAGAAGGGTCACTATTGTGTTCCTATTGCCATACACAGTGCAAATCGCACTCGCCTCTGTTCCCAGCAAGTACAGTGTATTGGACTGAAGAGGAGCTACTGTTCTTGTCAGTTTCCTAAGCAGAGTTGAACTAGATATGGCCCGTGTGTGTAGGAAGCACAGTTCTTTTGTTCTGAGCATGCTCACTGTTGGGACCCCATAGGAAAGACAGTAGAGTAGAAGAGTGCTCTTTTCTCAAAAGCAGAGTGTGTTTCTTGTAAGGCGAGGTAGCGTTTGTTTCCCAGTCATAAATGGAGTTGAATCACATGCAGTTTCTTGTCCTACGAGCAAGAGTTGTTTTCTGGTAAGAAGATTCACTATTGCGCTCCCATTGTCATACACAGGGCAATTAGCACTGCCGTCTGTTCCCAGCATGTACAGTGTATTGGACTGAAGAGGATCTACTGTTCTTGTCAGTTTCCTAAGCAAAATTGATCTAGATATGGCCGCGTTTGTAGGAAGCACAGTTCTTTTGTTCTGAGCAAACTCACTGTTCTGGCCCTATAGGAAACACAGTAGAGTAGAAGAGTGCTCTTTTCTCAAAAGCAGATTGTTTTTCTTATAAGGTGAGCTAGCGTTTTTTTCCCAGTCCAAAATGGAGTTGAATCACATGCAGTTTTTGATCCTACGAGCAAGAGTTGTTTTCTGGTAAGGAAAGTCACTATTGCGCTCCCATTGCCATACACAGTGCAAATAGCCCTCGTGTCTGTTCCCAGCAAGTACAGTGTATTGGACTGAAGCGGAGCTACTGTTCTTGTCAGTTTCCTAAGCAGAGTTGAACTAGATATGGCCCCTGTGTGTAGGAAGCACAATTCTTTTGTTCTGAGAATGCTAACTGTTCTGGCCCTATAGGAAACACAGTAGAGTAGAAGAGTGCTCTTTTCTCAAAAGCAGAGTGTGTTTCTTTTAAGGCGAGCTAGCGATTGTTTCCCAATCCTAAATGGAGATGAATCACATGCAGTTTCTGGTCCTACGAGCAAGAGTTGTTTTCTGGTAAGAAGAGTCACTATTACGCTCCCATTGTGATACTAGGGCAAATAGCACTGGCGTCTGTTCCCAGCATGTACAGTGTATTGGACTGAAGAGGAGCTACTGTTCATGTCAGTTTCCTAAGCAGAGTTGAACTAGATATGGCCCGTGTGTGTAGGAAGCACAGTTCTATTGTTCTGAGAATGCTCACTGTTCGGGCACCATAGGAAACACAGTAGAGTAGAAGAGTGCTCTTTTCTCAAAAGCAGAGTGTGTTTGCTGTAAGGCGAGCTAGCGTTTGTTTCCCAGTCCTAAATGGAGTTGAATCACATGCAGTTTTTGGTCCTACGACCAAGAGAGGTTTTCTGGTAAGGAAAGTCACTATTGCGCTCCCATTGCCATACACAGTGCAAATAGCACTCACGTCTGTTCCCAGCAAGAACAGTGTATTGGACTGAAGAGGAGCTACTGTTCTTGTCAGTTTCCAAAGCGGAGTTGAACTAGATATGGCCCGTGTGTGTAGGAATGACAGTTCTTTTGTTCTGAGCAAGCTCACTGTTCGGACCCCATAGGAAACACAGTCGAGTAGAAGAGTGCACTTTTCTCAAAAGCAGAGTGTGTTTCTTGTAAGGCGAGCTAGCGTTTGTTTCCCAGTCCTAAATGGAGTTGAATCACATGCAGTTTCTTGTCCTACGAGCAAGAGTTGTTTTCTGGTAAGAAGAGTCACTACTCCGCTCCCCTTGTCATACACAGGGCAAATAGCACTGGCATCTGTTCCCAGCATGTACAGTGTATTGGACTGAAGAGGATCTACTGTTCTTGTCAGTTTCCTAAGCAGAGTTGAACTAGATATGGACCGTGTGTGTAGGAAGCGCAGTTCTTTTGTTCTGCGAATACTCACTGTTCTGGCCCTATAGGAAACTCATTAGAGTAGAAGACTGCTCTTTTCTCAAAAGCAGAGTGTGTTTCTTGTAAGTCGAGCTAGCGTTTGTTTCCCAGTCCTAAATGGAGTTGAATCCCATGCAGTTTCTGGTCCTACCAGCAAGAGTTCTTTTCTGGTAAGAAGAGTCACTATTGTGCTCCCATTGTCATACACAAGGCAAATAGCACTGGCGTCTAATCCCTGCAAGTACAGTGTATTGGACTGAAGAGGATCTACCTTTCTTGTCAGTTTCCTAAGCAGAGTTGAATTAGATATGGCCCGTGTGTGTAGGAAGCACAGTTCTTTTGTTCTGAGCAAGCTCACTGTTCGGACCCCATAGGAAACACAGTAGAGTAGAAGAGTGCTCTTTTCTCAAAAGCAGAGTGTGTTTCTTGTAAGGCAAGCTAGCATTTGTTTCCCTGTCCTAAATGGAGTTGAATCACATCCTGTTTTTGGTCTTACGAGCAAGAGTTGTTTTCTGGTAAGGAAAGTCACTATTGCACTCCCATTGCCAGACACAGTGCAAATAGCACTCACGTCTGTTCCAAGCAAGTACAGTGTATTGGACTGAACAGGAGCTACTGTTCTTGTCAGTTTCCTAAGTAGAGTTGAACTAGATTGGCCCCTGTGTGTAGGAAGCACAGTTCTTTTGTTCTGAGAATGCTCACTGTTCTGGCCCTATAGGAAACACAGTAGAGTAGAAGAGTGCTCTTTTCTCAAAAGCAGAGTGTGTTTCTTGTAAGGCGAGGTAGCGTTTGTTCCCCAATCCTAAATGGAGATGAATCACATGCAGTTTCTGGTCCTACGAGCAAGAGTTGTTTTCTGGTAAGAAGAGTCACTATTGCGCTCCCATTGTGATACTAGGGCAAATAGCACTGGCGTCTGTTCCCAGCATGTACAGTGTATTGGACTGAAGAGGAGCTACTGTTCATGTCAGTTTCCTAAGCAGAGTTGAACTAGATATGGCCCGTGTGTGTAGGAAGCACAGTTCTTTTATTCTGAGAATGCTCACTCTTCGGGCACCATAGGAAACACAGTAGAGTAGAAGAGTACTCTTTTCTCAAAAGCAGAGTGTGTTTCTTGTAAGGCGAGCTAGCGTTTGTTTCCCAGTCCTAAATGGAGTTGAATCACATGCAGTTTCTTGTCCTACGAGCAAGAGTTGTTTTCTGGTAAGAAGAGTCACTATTGCGCTCCCATTGTGGTACTAGGGCAAATAGCACTGGCGTCTGTTCCCAGCATATACAGTGTATTGGACTGAAGAGGATCTACTGTTCTTGTCAGTTTCCTAAGCAGAATTGAACTAGATATGGCCGTGTGTGTAGGAAGCACAGTTCTTTTGTTCTGAGCAAGCTCACTGTTCTGGCCCTATAGGAAACAAAGTAGAGTAGAAGAGTGCTCTTTTCTCAAAAGCAGAGTGTGTTTCCTTTTTTCTTTTTTTTTTTTTTTTTTTTGGTTTTTCGAGACAGGGTTTCTCTGTGTAGTTTTGCGCCTGTCCTGGAACTCACTTTGGAGACCAGGCTGGCCTCGAACTCACAGAGATCCACCTGCCTCTGCCTCCCAAGTGCTGGGACTAAAGGCATGCGCCACCACTGCCCGGCAGAGTGTGTTTCTTGTAAGGCGAGCTAGCGTTTGTTTCCCAGTCCTGAATGGAGTTGAATCACATGCAGTTTCTTGTCCTACGAGCAAGAGTAGTTTTCTGTTAAGAAGAGTCCCTATTGCGCTCCCATTATCATACACAGGGCAAATAGCACTGTCGTCGTTTCCCAGCATGTACAGTGTATTGGACTGAAGAGGATCTACTGTTCTTGTCAGTTTCCTAAGCAGAACTGAACTAGATAAAGCGGTATTTGTAGGAAGCACAGTTCTTTTGTTCTGAGCAAACTCACTGTTCTGGCCCCATAGGAAACAAAGTAGAGTAGAAGAGTCCTCTTTTCTCAAAAGCAGAGTGTGTTTCTTGTAAGGTGAGCTAGCGTTTGTTTCCCAGTCCTAAATGGAGTTGAATCACATGCAGTTTTTGGTCCTACGAGCAAGAGTTGTTTTCTGGTAAGGAAAGTCACTATTGCGCTCCCATTCGCATACACAGTGCAAATAGCATCGCGTCTGTTCCCAGCAAGTACAGTGAATTGGACTGAAGAGGAGAAACTGTTCTTGTCAGTTTCCTAAGCAGAGTTGAATTAGATATGGCCCGTGTTTGTAGGAAGCACAGTTCTTTTGTTCTGAGCAAGCTCACTGTTCGGACCCCATAGGAAACACAGTAGAGTAGAAGAGTGCTCTTTTCTCAAAAGCAGAGTGTGTTTCTTGTAAGGCAAGCTAGCATTTGTTTCCCTGTCCTAAATGGAGTTGAATCACATCCTGTTTTTGGTCTTACGAGCAAGAGTTGTTTTCTGGTAAGGAAAGTCACTATTGCACTCCCATTGCCAGACACAGTGCAAATAGCACTCACGTCTGTTCCAAGCAAGTACAGTGTATTGGACTGAACAGGAGCTACTGTTCTTGTCAGTTTCCTAAGTAGAGTTGAACTAGATTGGCCCCTGTGTGTAGGAAGCACAGTTCTTTTGTTCTGAGAATGCTCACTGTTCTGGCCCTATAGGAAACACAGTAGAGTAGAAGAGTGCTCTTTTCTCAAAAGCAGAGTGTGTTTCTTGTAAGGCGAGGTAGCGTTTGTTCCCCAATCCTAAATGGAGATGAATCACATGCAGTTTCTGGTCCTACGAGCAAGAGTTGTTTTCTGGTAAGAAGAGTCACTATTGCGCTCCCATTGTGATACTAGGGCAAATAGCACTGGCGTCTGTTCCCAGCATGTACAGTGTATTGGACTGAAGAGGAGCTACTGTTCATGTCAGTTTCCTAAGCAGAGTTGAACTAGATATGGCCCGTGTGTGTAGGAAGCACAGTTCTTTTATTCTGAGAATGCTCACTCTTCGGGCACCATAGGAAACACAGTAGAGTAGAAGAGTACTCTTTTCTCAAAAGCAGAGTGTGTTTCTTGTAAGGCGAGCTAGCGTTTGTTTCCCAGTCCTAAATGGAGTTGAATCACATGCAGTTTCTTGTCCTACGAGCAAGAGTTGTTTTCTGGTAAGAAGAGTCACTATTGCGCTCCCATTGTGGTACTAGGGCAAATAGCACTGGCGTCTGTTCCCAGCATATACAGTGTATTGGACTGAAGAGGATCTACTGTTCTTGTCAGTTTCCTAAGCAGAATTGAACTAGATATGGCCGTGTGTGTAGGAAGCACAGTTCTTTTGTTCTGAGCAAGCTCACTGTTCTGGCCCTATAGGAAACAAAGTAGAGTAGAAGAGTGCTCTTTTCTCAAAAGCAGAGTGTGTTTCCTTTTTTCTTTTTTTTTTTTTTTTTTGGTTTTTCGAGACAGGGTTTCTCTGTGTAGTTTTGCGCCTGTCCTGGAACTCACTTTGGAGACCAGGCTGGCCTCGAACTCACAGAGATCCACCTGCCTCTGCCTCCCAAGTGCTGGGACTAAAGGCATGCGCCACCACTGCCCGGCAGAGTGTGTTTCTTGTAAGGCGAGCTAGCGTTTGTTTCCCAGTCCTGAATGGAGTTGAATCACATGCAGTTTCTTGTCCTACGAGCAAGAGTAGTTTTCTGTTAAGAAGAGTCCCTATTGCGCTCCCATTATCATACACAGGGCAAATAGCACTGTCGTCGTTTCCCAGCATGTACAGTGTATTGGACTGAAGAGGATCTACTGTTCTTGTCAGTTTCCTAAGCAGAACTGAACTAGATAAAGCGGTATTTGTAGGAAGCACAGTTCTTTTGTTCTGAGCAAACTCACTGTTCTGGCCCCATAGGAAACAAAGTAGAGTAGAAGAGTCCTCTTTTCTCAAAAGCAGAGTGTGTTTCTTGTAAGGTGAGCTAGCGTTTGTTTCCCAGTCCTAAATGGAGTTGAATCACATGCAGTTTTTGGTCCTACGAGCAAGAGTTGTTTTCTGGTAAGGAAAGTCACTATTGCGCTCCCATTCGCATACACAGTGCAAATAGCATCGCGTCTGTTCCCAGCAAGTACAGTGAATTGGACTGAAGAGGAGAAACTGTTCTTGTCAGTTTCCTAAGCAGAGTTGAACTAGATATGGCCCGTGTTTGTAGGAAGCACAGTTCTTTTGTTCTGAGCAAGCTCACTGTTCGGACCCCATAGGAAACACAGTAGAGTAGAAGAATGCTCTTTGCTCAAAAGCAGAGTGTGTTTCTTGTAAGTCGAACTAGCATTTGTTTCCCAGTCCTAAATGGAGTTGAATCCCATGATGTTTCTTGTACTATGAGCAAGAGTTGTTTTCTGGTAAGAAGAGTCACTATTGTGCTCGTATTGTGATACTAGGGCAAATAGCACTGGCGTCTGTTCCCAGCATGTACAGTGTATTGGACTGAAGAGGAGCTACTGTTCATGTCAGTTTCCTAAGCAGAGTTGAACTAGATATGGCCCGTGTGTGTAGGAAGCACACTTCTTTTGTTCTGAGAATGCTCACTGTTCGGGCATTATAGGAAAAACAGTAGAGTAGAAGAGTGCTCTTTTCTCAAAAGCAGAGTGTGTTTCTTGTAAGGCGAGCTAGCGTTTGTTTCCCAGTCCTAAATGGAGTTGAATCACATGCAGTTTTTGGTCCTACGACCAAGAGATGTTTTCTGGTAAGGAAAGTCACTATTGCGCTCCCATTGCCATACACAGTGCAAATAGCACTCACGTCTGTTCCCAGCAAGAACAGTGTATTGGACTGAAGAGGAGCTACTGTTCTTGTCAGTTTCCAAAGCGGAGTTGAACTAGATATGGCCCGTGTGTGTAGGAATAACAGTTCTTTTGTTCTGAGCAAGCTCACTGTTCGGACCCCATAGGAAACACAGTCGAGTAGAAGAGTGCACTTTTCTCAAAAGCAGAGTGTGTTTCTTGTAAGGCGAGCTAGCGTTTGTTTCCCAATCCTAAATGGAGATGAATCACATGCAGTTTCTGGTCCTACGATCAAGAGTTGTTTTCTGGTAAGAAGAGTCACTATTGCGCTCCCATTGTGATACTATGGCAAATAGCACTGGCGTCTGTTCCCAGCATGTACAGTGTATTGGACTGAAGAGGAGCTACTTTTCATGTCAGTTTCCTAAGCAGAGTTGAACTAGATATGGCCCGTGTGTGTAGGAAGCACAGTTCTTTTGTTCTGAGAATGCTCACTCTTCGGGCACCATAGAAAACACAGTAGAGTAGAAGAGTGCTCTTTTCTCAAAAGCAGAGTGTGTTTCTTGTAAGGCGTTCTAGCGTTTGTTTCCCAGTCCTAAATGGAGTTGAATCACATGCAGTTTCTTGTCCTACGAGCAAGAGTTGTTTTCTGGTAAGAAGAGTCACTATTGCGCTCCAATTGTGGTACTAGGGCAAATAGCACTGGCGTCTGTTCCCAGCATATACAGTGTATTGGACTGAAGAGGATCTACTGTTCTTGTCAGTTTCCTAAGCAGAATTGAACTAGATATGGCCGTGTGTGTAGGAAGCACAGTTCTTTTGTTCTGAGGAAGCTCACTGTTCTGGCCCTATAGGAAACAAAGTAGAGTAGAAGAGTGATGTTTTGAAAAAGCAGGGTGTCTTTCTTTTTTTCTTTTTTTTTTTTTTTTTTGGTTTTTCGAGACAGGATTTCTCTGTGTAGTTTTGCGCCTTTCCTGGAACTCACTTTGGAGACCAGGCTGGCCTCGAACTCACAGAGATCCACCTGCCTCTGCCTCCCAAGTGCTGGGACTAAAGGCATGCGCCACCACTGCCCGGCAGAGTGTGTTTCTTGTAAGGCGAGCTAGCGTTTGTTTCCCAGTCCTGAATGGAGTTGAATCACATGCAGTTTCTTGTCCTACGAGCAAGAGTAGTTTTCTGTTAAGAAGAGTCCCTATTGCGCTCCCATTATCATACACAGGGCAAATAGCACTGTCGTCGTTTCCCAGCATGTACAGTGTATTGGACTGAAGAGGATCTACTGTTCTTGTCAGTTTCCTAAGCAGAACTGAACTAGATAAGGCGGTATTTGTAGGAAGCACAGTTCTTTTGTTCTGAGCAAACTCACTGTTCTGGCCCCATAGGAAACAAAGTAGAGTAGAAGAGTCCTCTTTTCTCAAAAGTAGAGTGTGTTTCTTGTAAGGTGAGCTAGCGTTTGTTTCCCAGTCCTAAATGGAGTTGAATCACATGCAGTTTTTGGTCCTACGAGCAAGAGTTGTTTTCTGGTAAGGAAAGTCACTATTGCGCTCCCATTCGCATACACATTGCAAATAGCACTCGCGTCTGTTCCCAGCAAGTACAGTGAATTGGACTGAAGAGGAGAAACTGTTCTTGTCAGTTTCCTAAGCAGAGTTGAACTAGATATGGCCCGTGTTTGTAGGAAGCACAGTTCCTTTGTTCTGAGCAAGCTCACTGTTCGGACTCCATAGGAAACACAGTAGAGTAGAAGAGTGCTCTTTTCTCAAAAGCAGAGTGTGTTTCTTGTAAGGCAAGCTAGCATTTGTTTCCCTGTCCTAAATGGAGTTGAATCACATCCTGTTTTTGGTCTTACGAGCAAGAGTTGTTTTCTGGTAGGGAAAGTCACTATTGCACTCCCATTGCCAGACACAGTGCAAATAGCACTCACGTCTGTTCCAAGCAAGTACAGTGTATTGGACTGAAGTGGAGCTACTGTTCTTGTCAGTTTCCTAAGTAGAGTTGAACTAGATATGGCCCGTGTGTGTAGGAAGCACAGTTCTTTTGTTCGGAGCAAGCTCACTGTTCGGATCCCATAGGATACAGTAGAGTAGAAGAGTGCTCTTCTCTCAAAAGCAGAGTGTGTTTCTTGTAAGGCGAACTACCGTTTGTTTCCCAGTCCTAAATCGAGTTGAATCACATGCAGTTTCTTGTCCTATGAGCAAGAGTTGTTTTCTGGTAAGAAGAGTCACTATTTCGCTCCCATTGTCATACACAGGGCAAATAGCACTTGCGTCTGTTCCCAGCATGTACAGTGTATTGGACTGAAGAGGATCTACTGTTCTTGTCAGTTTCCTAAGCAGAATTGAACTAGATATGGCCGTGTGTGTAGGAAGCACAGTTCTTTTTTTCTGAGCAAGCTCAATGTTCTGGCCCTTTAGGAAACACAATAGAATAGAAGAGTGCTCTTGTCTCAAAAACAGAGTGTGTTTCTTGTAAGGCGAGCTAGCGTTTGTTTCCAAGACCTAAATGGAGTTGAATCACATGCAGTTTTTGGTCCTACCAGCAAGAGTTGTTTTCTGGTAAGAAGAGTCACTATTGTGCTCCCATTGTCATACACAAGGCAAATATACTGGCGTCTAATCCCAGCAAGTACAGTGTATTGGACTGAAGAGGATCTACCTTTCTTGTCAGTTTCCTAAGCAGAGTTGAACTATATATGGCCCGTGTAGTTAGGAAGCACAGTTCTTTTGTTCTGAGGAAGGTCACTGTTCGGACCCCATAGGAAACACAGTAGAGTAGAACAGTGCTCTTTTCTCAAAAGCAGAGTGTGTTTCTTGTATGGCAAGCTAGCGTTTGTTTCCCTGTCCTAAATGGAGTTGAATCACATCCTGTTTTTGGTCCTACGAGCAAGAGTTGTTTTCTGGTAAGGAAAGTCACTATTGCACTCCCATTGCCATACACAGTGCAAATAGCACTCACGTCTGTTCCAAGCAAGTACAGTGTTTGGACTGAAGAGGAGCTACTGTTCTTGTCAGTTTCCTAAGTAGAGTTGAACTAGACATGGCCCGTTTGTGTAGGAAGCATAGTTCTTTTGTTCTGAGCAAGCTCACTGTTCAGATACCATAGGATACACAGTAGAGTAGAAGAGTGCTCTTTTCTCAAAAGCAGAGTGTGTTTCTTGTAAGGCGAGCTAGCGTTTGTTTCCCAGTCCTAAATGGAGTTGAATCCCATGCAGTTTCTTGTCCTACGAGCAAGAGTTGTTTTCTGGTAAGAAGAGTCACTATTGCGCTCCCTTTGTCATACACAGGGCAAATAGCACTGGCGTCTGTTCACAGCATGTACAGTGTATTGGACTGAAGAGGATCTACTGTTCTTGTCAGTTTCCTAAGCATAATTGAACTAGGTATGGCCCGTGTGTGTAGGAAGCACAGTTCTTTTGTTCTGAGCAAGCTAACTGTTTTGGCCCTATAGGAAACACAGTAGAGTAGAAGAGTGATCATTTCTCAAAAGCAGAATGTGTTTCTTGTAAGGCGAGCTAGCGTTTGTTTCCCAGTCCTAAATGGAGTTGAATCTCATGCAGTTTTTGGTCCTACGAGCAAGAGTTGTTTTCTGGTAAGGAAAGTCACTATTGTGCTCCCATTGCCATACACAGTGCAAATAGCACTCGCGTCTGTTCCCAGGAAGTACAGTGTATTGGACTGAAGAGGAGCTACTGTTCTTGTCAGTTTCCTAAGCAGAGTTGAACTAGATATGGCCCTTGTGTGTAGGAAGCACAGTTCTTTTGTTCTGAGCAAGCTCACTGTTCGGACCCCATAGGATACACAGTAGAGTAGAAGAGTGCTCTTTTCTCAAAGGCAGAGTGTGTTTCTTGTAAGGCCAGCTAGCGTTTGTTTCCCAGTCCTAAATGGAGTTGAATCACATGCAGTTTCTTGTCCTACGATCAAGAGATGTTTTCTGGTAAGAAGAGTCACTATTGCGCTCCCATTGTGGTACTAGGGCAAATAGCACTGGCGTCTGTTCCCAGCATGTACAGTGTATTGGACTGAAGAGGATCTACTGTTCTTGTAGTTTCCTAAGCAGAATTGAACTAGATATGGCTGTATTTGTAGGAAGCACAGTTCTTTTGTTCTGAGCAAACTCACTGTTCTGGCCCTATTGGAAACACAGTAGAGTAGAAGAGTGCTCTTTTCTCAAAAGCAGAGTGTGTTTCTTGTAAGGCGAGCTAGCATTTGTTTCCCAGTCCTAAATGGAGTTATCACATTCAGTTTCTTGTCCTACGAGCAAGAGTTGTTTTCTGGTAATAAGAGTCACTAATGCGCTCCCATTGTCATACACAGGGCAAATAGCACTGGCGTCTGTTCCCAGCATGTACAGTGTATTGGACTGAAGAGGATCTACTGTTCTTGTCACTTTCCTAAGCAGAATTGAACTATATAAGGCAATATTTGTAGGAAGCAGAGTTCTTTTGTTCTGAGCAAACTCACTGTTCTGGCACTATGGGAAACACAGTAGAGTAGAAGAGTGCTCTTTTCTCAAAAGCAGAGTGTGTTTCTTGTAAGGCGAGCTAGAGTTTGTTTCCCAGTCCTAAATGGTGTTGAATCACATGCAATTTCTGGTCCTATGAGCATGAATTTTTTCTGGTAAGAAGAGTCACTATTGCGCTCCCATTGTCATACACAGGGCAAATAGCACTGGCGTCTGTTCCCAGCATGTACAGTGTATTGGACTGAAGAGGATCTACTGTTCTTGTCAGTTTCCTAAGCAGAATTGAACTAGATATGGCCGTATTTGTAGGAAGCACAGTTGTTGTTCTGAGCAAAGTCACTGTTCTGGCCCTATAGGAAATACAGTAGAGTAGAACAGTGCTCTTTTCTCAAAAGCAGAGTGTGTTTCTTGTAAGGCGAGCTAGCGTTTGTTTCCCAGTCCTAAATGGAGTTGAATCACATGCTGTTTCTTTTCCTACGAGCAAGAGTTGTTTTCTGGTAAGGAAAGTCACTATTGTGCTCCCATTGCCATACACAGTGCAAATAGCACTCGCGTCTGTTCCCAGCAAGTACAGTGAATTAGACTGAAGTGGAGCTAATGTTCTTGTCAGTTTCCTAAGCAGAGTTGAACTAGATATGGCCCCTGTTTGTAGGAAGCACAGTTCTTTTATTCTGAGCAAGCTCACTATTTAGACACCATAGGAAACACAGTCGTGTAGAAGAGTGCTCTTTTCTCAAAAGCAGAGTGTTTTTCTTGTAAGGGGAGCTAGTGTTTGTTACCCAGTCCTAAATGGAGTTGAATCCCATGCAGTTTCTTGTCCTACGAGCAAGAGTTGTTTTCTGGTAAGAAGAGTCACTATTGTGCTCCCATTGTCATACACAGGGCAAATAGCACTGGCGTCTGTTCACAGCATGTACAGTGTACTGGACTGAAGAGGATCTACTGTTTTTGTCAGTTTCTTAAGCAGAATTGGACTAGATATGGCCGTGTGTGTAGGAAGCACAGTTCTTTTTTTCTGAGCAAGCTCAATGTTCCGGCCCTATAGGAAACACAGTAGAGTAGAAGAGTGCTCTTTTCTCAAAAGCAGAGTGTGTTTCTTGTAAGGCAAGCTAGCGTTTGTTTCCCAGTCCTAAATGGAGTTGAATCCCATGCAGTTTCTTGTCCTAGGAGCAAGAGTTGTTTTCTGTTAAGAAGAGTCACTATTGCGCTCCCATTGTCATACACAGGGCAAATAGCACTGGCATCTGTTCCCAGGATGTACAGTGTATTGGACTGAAGAGGATCTACTGTTCTTGTCAGTTTCCTAAGCAGAATTGAACTAGATATGGCCGTATTTGTAGGAAGCACAGTTGTTGTTCTGAGCAAAGTCACTGTTCTGGCCCTATGGGAAACACAGTAGAGTAGAACAGTGCTCTTTTCTCAAAAGCAGAGTGTGTTTCTTGTAAGGCGAGCTAGCGTTTGTTTCCCAGTCCTAAATGGAGTTGAATCACATGCTGTTTCTTGTCCTACGAGCAAGAGTTGTTTTCTGGTAAGGAAAGTCACTATTGTGCTCCCATTGCCATACACAGTGCAAATAGCACTCGCGTCTGTTCCCAGCAAGTACAGTGAATTAGACTGAAGTGGAGCTAATGTTCTTGTCAGTTTCCTAAGCAGAGTTGAACTAGATATGGCCCCTGTTTGTAGGAAGCACAGTTCTTTTATTCTGAGCAAGCTCACTGTTTAGACACCATAGGAAATACAGTCGAGTAGAAGAGTGCTCTTTTCTCAAAAGCAGAGTGTTTTTCTTGTAAGGGGAGCTAGTGTTTGTTACCCAGTCCTAAATGGAGTTGAATCCCATGCAGTTTCTTGTCCTACGAGCAAGAGTTGTTTTCTGGTAAGAAGAGTCACTATTGTGCTCCCATTGTCATACACAGGGCAAATAGCACTGGCGTCTGTTCACAGCATGTACAGTGTACTGGACTGAAGAGGATCTACTGTTCTTGTCAGTTTCTTAAGCAGAATTGAACTAGATATGGCCGTGTGTGTAGGAAGCACAGTTCTTTTTTTCTGAGCAAGCTCACGGTTCTGGCCCTATAGGAAACACAGTAGAGTAGAAGAGTGCTCTTTTCTCAAAAGCAGAGTGTGTTTCTTGTAAGGCAAGCTAGCGTTTGTTTCCCAGTCCTAAATGGAGTTGAATCCCATGCAGTTTCTTGTCCTACGAGCAAGAGTTGTTTTCTAGTAAGAAGAGTCACTATTGCGCTCCCTTTGTCATACACAGGGCAAATAGCACTGGCGTCTGTTCACAGCATGTACAGTGTATTGGACTGAAGAGGATCTACTGTTCTTGTCAGTTTCCTAAGCAGAATTGAACTAGATATGGCCGTGTGTGTAGGAAGCACAGTTCTTTTTTTCTGAGCAAGCTCAATGTTCTGGCCCTTTACGAAACACAATAGAATAGAAGAGTGCTCTTGTCTCAAAAACAGAGTGTGTTTCTTGTAAGGCGAGCTAGCGTTTGTTTCCAAGTCCTAAATGGAGTTGAATCACATGCAGTTTCTGGTCCTACCAGCAAGAGTTGTTTTCTGGTAAGAAGAGTCACTATTGTGCTCCCATTGTCATACACAAGGCAAATATACTGGCGTCTAATCCCAGCAAGTACAGTGTATTGGACTGAAGAGGATCTACCTTTCTTGTCAGGTTCCTAAGCAGAGTTGAACTATATATGGCCCGTGTAGTTAGGAAGCACAGTTCTTTTGTTCTGAGGAAGGTCACTGTTCGGACCCCATAGGAAACACAGTAGAGCAGAACAGTGCTCTTTTCTCAAAAGCAGAGTGTGTTTCTTGTATGGCAAGCTAGCGTTTGTTTCCCTGTCCTAAATGGAGTTGAATCACATCCTGTTTTTGGTCCTACGAGCAAGAGTTGTTTTCTGGTAAGGAAAGTCACTATTGCACTCCCATTGCCATACACAGTGCAAATAGCACTCACGTCTGTTCCAAGCAAGTACAGTGTTTGGACTGAAGAGGAGCTACTGTTCTTGTCAGTTTCCTAAGTAGAGTTGAACTAGACATGGCCCGTTTGTGTAGGAAGCATAGTTCTTTTGTTCTGAGCAAGCTCACTGTTCAGATACCATAGGATACACAGTAGAGTAGAAGAGTGCTCTTTTCTCAAAAGCAGAGTGTGTTTCTTGTAAGGCGAGCTAGCGTTTGTTTCCCAGTCCTAAATGGAGTTGAATCCCATGCAGTTTCTTGTCCTACGAGCAAGAGTTGTTTTCTGGTAAGAAGAGTCACTATTGCGCTCCCTTTGTCATACACAGGGCAAATAGCACTGGCGTCTGTTCACAGCATGTACAGTGTATTGGACTGAAGAGGATCTACTGTTCTTGTCAGTTTCCTAAGCATAATTGAACTAGGTATGGCCCGTGTGTGTAGGAAGCACAGTTCTTTTGTTCTGAGCAAGCTAACTGTTTTGGCCCTATAGGAAACACAGTAGAGTAGAAGAGTGATCATTTCTCAAAAGCAGAGTGTGTTTCTTGTAAGGCGAGCTAGCGTTTGTTTCCCAGTCCTAAATGGAGTTGAATCTCATGCAGTTTTTGGTCCTACGAGCAAGAGTTGTTTTCTGGTAAGGAAAGTCACTATTGCGCTCCCATTGCCATACACAGTGCAAATAGCACTCGCGTCTGTTCCCAGGAAGTGCAGTGTATTGGACTGAAGAGGAGCTACTGTTCTTGTCAGTTTCCTAAGCAGAATTGAACTAGATATGGCCCTTGTGGGTAGGAAGCACAGTTCTTTTGTTCTGAGCAAGCTCACTGTTCGGACCCCATAGGATACACAGTAGAGTAGAAGAGTGCTCTTTTCTCAAAGGCAGAGTGTGTTTCTTGTAAGGCCAGCTAGCGTTTGTTTCCCAGTCCTAAATGGAGTTGAATCACATGCAGTTTCTTGTCCTACGAGCAAGAGATGTTTTCTGGTAAGAAGAGTCACTATTGCGCTCCCATTGTGGTACTAGGGCAAATAGCACTGGCGTCTGTTCCCAGCATGTACAGTGTATTGGACTGAAGAGGATCTACTGTTCTTGTAGTTTCCTAAGCAGAATTGAACTAGATATGGCTGTATTTGTAGGAAGCACAGTTCTTTTGTTCTGAGCAAACTCACTGTTCTGGCCCTATTGGAAACACAGTAGAGTAGAAGAGTGCTCTTTTCTCAAAAGCAAAGTGTGTTTCTTGTAAGGCGAGCTAGCATTTGTTTCCCAGTCCTAAATGGAGTTATCACATTCAGTTTCTTGTCTTACGAGCAAGAGTTGTTTTCTGGTAATAAGAGTCACTAATGCGCTCCCATTGTCATACACAGGGCAAATAGCCCTGGCGTCTGTTGCCAGCATGTACAGTGTATTGGACTGAAGAGGATCTACTGTTCTTGTCACTTTCCTAAGCAGAATTGAACTATATAAGGCGATATTTGTAGGAAGCAGAGTTCATTTGTTCTGAGCAAACTCACTGTTCTGGCACTATGGGAAACACAGTAGAGTAGAAGAGTGCTCTTTTCTCAAAAGCAGAGTGTGTTTCTTGTAAGGCGAGCTAGAGTTTGTTTCCCAGTCCTAAATGGTTTTGAATCACATGCAATTTCTGGTCCTATGAGCATGAATTTTTTCTGGTAAGAAGAGTCACTATTGCGCTCCCATTGTCATACACAGGGCAAATAGCACTGGCGTCTGTTCCCAGCATGTACAGTGTATTGGACTGAAGAGGATCTACTGTTCTTCTCAGTTTCCTAAGCAGAATTGAACTAGATATGGCCGTATTTGTAGGAAGCACAGTTGTTGTTCTGAGCAAAGTCACTGTTCTGGCCCTATAGGAAACACAGTAGAGTAGAACAGTGCTCTTTTCTCAAAAGCAGAGTGTGTTTCTTGCAAGGCGAGCTAGCGTTTGTTTCCCATTCCTAAATGGAGTTGAATCACATGGAGTTTCTGGTCCTACAAGCCAGAGTTATTTTCTTGTAAGAAGAGTCACTATTGCGCTCCCATTGTCATACACACGGCAAATAGCACTGGCGTCTGTTCCCTGCAAGTACAGTGTATTGGACTGAAGCGGAGCTACTCTTCATGTCAGTTTCCTAAGCATAGTTGAACTAGATATGGCCCCTGTGTGTAGGAAGCACAGTTCTTTTGTTCTGAGCAAGCTCACTGTTCGGACCCCATTGGAAACACAGTGGAGTAGAAGAGTGCTCTTTTCTCAAAAGCAGAGTATGTTTCTTGTAAGATGAGCTAGCGTTTGTTTCCCTGTCCTAATTGGAGTTGAATCACATGCAGTTTTTGGTCCTACGAACAAGAGTTTTTTTCTGGTAAGGAAAGTCACTATTGCTTTCCCATTGCCATACACAGTGCTAATAGCACTCGCGTCTGTTCCCAGCCAGTACAGTGTATTGGACTGAACAGGAGCTAATGTTCTTGTCAGTTTCCTAAGCAGAGTTGAACTAGATATGGCCGTATTTGTAGGAAGCACAGTTCTTTTGTTCTGAGCAAACTCACTGTTCTGGCCCTATAGGAAACACAGTAGAGTAGAAGAGTGCTCTTTTCTCAAAAGCAGAGTGTGTTTCTTGTAAGTTGAGCTAGCCTTTGTTTCCAAGTCCTAAATGGAGTTGAATCACATGCAGTTTCTGGTCCTACCAGCAAGAGTTGTTTTCTGGTAAGAAGAGTCACTATTGTGCTCCCATTGTCATACACAATGCAAATAGCACTGGCGTCTAATCCCAGCAAGTACAGTGTATTGGACTGAAGAGGATCTACCTTTCTTGTCAGTTTCTTACGCAGAGTTGAACTATATATGGCCCGTGTGTGTAGGAAGCACAGTTCTTTTGTTCTGAGCAAGCTCACTGTTCGGACCCCATAGGAAACACAGTAGAGTAGAAGAGTGCTCTTTTCTCAAAAGCAGAGTGTGTTTCTTGTATGGCAAGCTAGCGTTTGTTTCCCTGTCCTAAATGGAGTTGAATCACATGCAGTTTTTGGTCCTACGAACAAGAGATTTTTTCTGGTAAGGAAAGTCACTATTGCACTCCCATTGCCATACACAGTGCAAATAGCACTCACGTCTGTTCCAAGCAAGTACAGTGTATGGACTGAAGAGGAGCTACTGTTCTTGTCAGTTTCCTAAGTAGAGTTGAACTAGACATGGCCCGTTTGTGTAGGAAGCATAGTTCTTTTGTTCTGAGCAAGCTCACTGTTCAGATACCATAGGATACACAGTAGAGTAGAAGAGTGCTCTTTTCTCAAAAGCAGAGTGTGTTTCTTGTAAGGCGAGCTAGCGTTTGTTTCCCAGTCCTAAATGGAGTTGAATCCCATGCAGTTTCTTGTCCTACGAGCAAGAGTTGTTTTCTGGTAAGAAGAGTCACTATTGCGCTCCCATTGTCATACACAGGGCAAATTGCACTGGCGTCTGTTCCCAGCATGTACAGTGTATTGGACTGAAGAGGATCTACTGTTCTTGTCAGTTTCCTAAGCAGAATTGAACTAGATATGGCCGTGTGTGTAGGAAGCACAGTTATTTTTTTCTGAGCAAGCTCAATGTTCTGGCCCTATAGGAAACACAATAGAATAGAAGAGTGCTCTTGTCTCAAAAGCAGAGTGTGTTTCTTGTAAGGCAAGCTAGCGTTTGTTTCCCAGTCCTAAATGTATTTGAATCACATGCAGTTTTTCGTCCTATGAGCAAGAGTTTTTTTCTGGTAAGGAAAGTAACTATTGCTCTCCCACCGCCATACACAGTGCAAATAGCACTGGCGTGTGTTCCCAGCAAGTACAGTGTATTGGACTGAAGAGGAGCTACCGTTCTTGTCAGTTTCCTAAGCAGAGTTGAACTAGATATGGCCGTGTGTGTAGGAAGCACATTTCTTTTGTTCTGAGGAAGCTCACTCTTCGGACCCCATTGGAAACACAGTAAAGTAGAAGAGTCCTGTTTTTTCAAAAGCAGAGTGTGTTTCTTGTAAGGAGAGCTAGCATTTGTTTCCCAATCAGAAATGGAGTTGAATCCCATGCAGTTTCTGGTCCTATGAGCAAGAGTTGTTTTCTGAAAAGAAGAGTCACTATTGCGCTCCTATTGCCATACACAGTGCAAATAGCACTCGCGTCTGTACCCAGCAAGTACAGTGTAATGGACTGAAGAGGAGCTACTGTTCTTGTCAGTTTCATAAGCAGAGTTGAACTAGATATGGCCCGTGTGTGTAGGAAGCACAGTTCTTTTGTTCTGAGCAAGCTCACTGTTCGGACCCCATAGGAAACACAGTAGAGAAGAGGGGCCTTTTCTCAAAAGCAGAGTGTGTTTCTTGTAAGGCGAGCTAGCATTTGTTTCCCAATCCTAAATGGAGATGAATCACATGCAGTTTCAGGTCCTACGAGCAAGAGTTGTTTTCTGGTAAGAAGAGTCACTATTGCGCTCCCATTGCCATACACAGTGCAAATAGCACTTGTGTCTGTTCCCAGCAAGTACAGTGTATTGGACTGAAGAGGAGCTACTGTTCTTGTCAGTTTCCAAAGCAGAGTTGAACTAGATATGGCCCGTGTGGGTAGGAATCACAGTTCTTTTGTTCTGAGCAAGCTCACTGTTCGGACCCCATAGGAAACACAGTCGAGTAGAAGAGTGCTCTTTTCTCAAAAGCAGAGTGTGTTTCTTGCAAGGCGAGCTAGCGTTTGTTTCCCATTCCTAAATGGAGTTGAATCACATGTAGTTTCTGGTCCTACGAGCCAGAGTTATTTTCTTGTAAGAAGAGTCACTATTGCGCTCCCATTGTCATACACACGGCAAATAGCACTGGCGTCTGTTCCCTGCAAGTACAGTGTATTGGACTGAGCGGAGCTACTCTTCATGTCAGTTTCCTAAGCATAGTTGAACTAGATATGGCCCCTGTGTGTAGGAAGCACAGTTCTTTTGTTCTGAGCAAGCTCACTGTTCGGACCCCATTGGAAACACAGTGGAGTAGAAGAGTGCTCTTTTCTCAAAAGCAGAGTATGTTTCTTGTAAGATGAGCTAGCGTTTGTTTCCCTGTCCTAATTGGAGTTGAATCACATGCAGTTTTTGGTCCTACGAACAAGAGTTTTTTTCTGGTAAGGAAAGTCACTATTGCTTTCCCATTGCCATACACAGTGCTAATAGCACTCGCGTCTGTTCCCAGCCAGTACAGTGTATTGGACTGAACAGGAGCTAATGTTCTTGTCAGTTTCCTAAGCAGAATTGAACTAGATATGGCCGTATTTGTAGGAAGCACAATTCTTTTGTTCTGAGCAAACTCACTGTTCTGGCCCTATAGGAAACACAGTAGAGTAGAAGAGTGCTCTTTTCTCAAAAGCAGAGTGTGTTTCTTGTAAGTTGAGCTAGCCTTTGTTTCCAAGTCCTAAATGGAGTTGAATCACATGCAGTTTCTGGTCCTACCAGCAAGAGTTGTTTTCTGGTAAGAAGAGTCACTATTGTGCTCCCATTGTCATACACAATGCAAATAGCACTGGCGTCTAATCCCAGCAAGTACAGTGTATTGGACTGAAGAGGATCTACCTTTCTTGTCAGTTTCCTAAGCAGAGTTGAACTATATATGGCCCGTGTGTGTAGGAAGCACAGTTCTTTTGTTCTGAGCAAGCTCACTGTTCGGACCCCATAGGAAACACAGTAGAGTAGAAGAGTGCTCTTTTCTCAAAAGCAGAGTGTGTTTCTTGTATGGCAAGCTAGCGTTTGTTTCCCTGTCCTAAATGGAGTTGAATCACATGCAGTTTTTGGTCCTACGAACAAGAGATTTTTTCTGGTAAGGAAAGTCACTATTGCACTCCCATTGCCATACACAGTGCAAATAGCACTCACGTCTGTTCCAAGCAAGTACAGTGTATGGACTGAAGAGGAGCTACTGTTCTTGTCAGTTTCCTAAGTAGAGTTGAACTAGACATGGCCCGTTTGTGTAGGAAGCATAGTTCTTTTGTTCTGAGCAAGCTCACTGTTCAGATACCATAGGATACACAGTAGAGTAGAAGAGTGCTCTTTTCTCAAAAGCAGAGTGTGTTTCTTGTAAGGCGAGCTAGCGTTTGTTTCCCAGTCCTAAATGGAGTTGAATCCCATGCAGTTTCTTGTCCTACGAGCAAGAGTTGTTTTCTGGTAAGAAGAGTCACTATTGCGCTCCCATTGTCATACACAGGGCAAATTGCACTGGCATCTGTTCCCAGCATGTACAGTGTATTGGACTGAAGAGGATCTACTGTTCTTGTCAGTTTCCTAAGCAGAATTGAACTAGATATGGCCGTGTGTGTAGGAAGCACAGTTATTTTTTTCTGAGCAAGCTCAATGTTCTGGCCCTATAGGAAACACAATAGAATAGAAGAGTGCTCTTGTCTCAAAAGCAGAGTGTGTTTCTTGTAAGGCAAGCTAGCGTTTGTTTCCCAGTCCTAAATGTATTTGAATCACATGCAGTTTTTCGTCCTATGAGCAAGAGTTTTTTTCTGGTAAGGAAAGTAACTATTGCTCTCCCACCGCCATACACAGTGCAAATAGCACTGGCGTGTGTTCCCAGCAAGTACAGTGTATTGGACTGAAGAGGAGCTACCGTTCTTGTCAGTTTCCTAAGCAGAGTTGAACTAGATATGGCCGTGTGTGTAGGAAGCACAGTTCTTTTGTTCTGAGCAAGCTCACTCTTCGGACCCCATAGGAAACACAGTAAAGTAGAAGAGTCCTGTTTTTTCAAAAGCAGAGTGTGTTTCTTGTAAGGAGAGCTAGCATTTGTTTCCCAATCAGAAATGGAGTTGAATCCCATGCAGTTTCTGGTCCTATGAGCAAGAGTTGTTTTCTGAAAAGAAGAGTCACTATTGCGCTCCTATTGCCATACACAGTGCAAATAGCACTCGCGTCTGTACCCAGCAAGTACAGTGTAATGGACTGAAGAGGAGCTACTGTTCTTGTCAGTTTCATAAGCAGAGTTGAACTAGATATGGCCCGTGTGTGTAGGAAGCACAGTTCTTTTGTTCTGAGCAAGCTCACTGTTCGGACCCCATAGGAAACACAGTAGAGAAGAGGGGTCTTTTCTCAAAAGCAGCGTGTGTTTCTTGTAAGGCGAGCTAGCATTTGTTTCCCAATCCTAAATGGAGATGAATCACATGCAGTTTCTGGTCCTATGAGCAAGAGTTGTTTTCTGGTAAGAAGAGTCACTATTGCGCTCCCATTGCCATACACAGGGCAAATAGCACTTGTGTCTGTTCCCAGCAAGTACAGTGTATTGGACTGAAGAGGAGCTACTGTTCTTGTCAGTTTCCAAAGCAGAGTTGAACTAGATATGGCCCGTGTGGGTAGGAATCACAGTTCGTTTGTTCTGAGCAAGCTCACTGTTCGGACCCCATAGGAAACACAGTCGAGTAGAAGAGTGCTCTTTTCTCAAAAGCAGAGTGTGTTTCTTGCAAGGCGAGCTAGCGTTTGTTTCCCATTCCTAAATGGAGTTGAATCACATGGAGTTTCTGGTCCTACGAGCCAGAGTTATTTTCTTGTAAGAAGAGTCACTATTGCGCTCCCATTGTCATACACACGGCAAATAGCACTGGCGTCTGTTCCCTGCAAGTACAGTGTATTGGACTGAAGCGGAGCTACTCTTCATGTCAGTTTCCTAAGCATAGTTGAACTAGATATGGCCCCTGTGTGTAGGAAGCACAGTTCTTTTGTTCTGAGCAAGCTCACTGTTCGGACCCCATTGGAAACACAGTGGAGTAGAAGAGTGCTCTTTTCTCAAAAGCAGAGTATGTTTCTTGTAAGATGAGCTAGCGTTTGTTTCCCTGTCCTAATTGGAGTTGAATCACATGCAGTTTTTGGTCCTACGAACAAGAGTTTTTTTCTGGTAAGGAAAGTCACTATTGCTTTCCCATTGCCATACACAGTGCTAATAGCACTCGTGTCTGTTCCCAGCCAGTACAGTGTATTGGACTGAACAGGAGCTAATGTTCTTGTCAGTTTCCTAAGCAGAATTGAACTAGATATGGCCGTATTTGTAGGAAGCACAGTTCTTTTGTTCTGAGCAAACTCACTGTTCTGGCCCTATAGGAAACACAGTAGAGTAGAAGAGTGCTCTTTTCTCAAAAGCAGAGTGTGTTTCTTGTAAGTTGAGCTAGCCTTTGTTTCCAAGTCCTAAATGGAGTTGAATCACATGCAGTTTCTGGTCCTACCAGCAAGAGTTGTTTTCTGGTAAGAAGAGTCACTATTGTGCTCCCATTGTCATACACAATGCAAATAGCACTGGCGTCTAATCCCAGCAAGTACAGTGTATTGGACTGAAGAGGATCTACCTTTCTTGTCAGTTTCTTACGCAGAGTTGAACTATATATGGCCCGTGTGTGTAGGAAGCACAGTTCTTTTGTTCTGAGCAAGCTCACTGTTCGGACCCCATAGGAAACACAGTAGAGTAGAAGAGTGCTCTTTTCTCAAAAGCAGAGTGTGTTTCTTGTATGGCAAGCTAGCGTTTGTTTCCCTGTCCTAAATGGAGTTGAATCACATGCAGTTTTTGGTCCTACGAACAAGAGATTTTTTCTGGTAAGGAAAGTCACTATTGCACTCCCATTGCCATACACAGTGCAAATAGCACTCACGTCTGTTCCAAGCAAGTACAGTGTATGGACTGAAGAGGAGCTACTGTTCTTGTCAGTTTCCTAAGTAGAGTTGAACTAGATATGGCCCGTGTGTGTAGGAAGCACAGTTCTTTTGTTCTGAGCAAGCTCACTGTTCAGATCCCATAGGATACACAGTAGAGTAGAAGAGTGCTCTTTTCTCAAAAGCAGTGTGTGTTTCTTGTAAGGCGAGCTAGCGTTTGTTTCCCAGGCCTAAATGGAGTTGAATCGCATGCAGTTTCTTGTCCTACGAGCAAGAGTTGTTTTCTGGTAAGAAGAGTCACTATTGCGCTCCCATTGCCATACACAGTGCAAATAGCACTTGCGTCTGTTCCCAGAAAGTACAGTGTATTGGACTGAAGCGGAGCTACTGTTCTTGTCAGTTTCCTAAGCAGAGTTGAACTAGATATGGCCCGTGTGTGTAGGAAGCACAGTTCTTTTATTCTGAGCAAGCTCACTGTTCGGATTCCATATGAAACACAGTAGAGTAGAAGAGTGCTCTTTTCTCCAAAGCAGACTGCGTTTCTTGTAAGATGAGCTAGTGTTTGTTTCTCATTCCTAAATGGAGTTGAATCACATGCAGTTTCTGGTCCTATGAGCAAGAGATGTTTTCTGGTAAGAAGAGTCACTATTGTGGTCCCATTGCCATACACAGTACAAATAGCACTCGCGTCTGTTCCCAGCAAGTGCAGTGTATTGGACTGAAGAGGAGCTACTGTTCTTGTCAGTTTCCTAAGCAGAGTTGAACTAGATATGACCCATGTGTGTAGGAAACACAGTTCTTTTGTTCAGTGCTATTTGCACTGTGTAATGCAAAGGGTACGCAATAGTGACTTCCCTAACCAGAAAACAACTCTTGCTCGTAGGACCCAAAACTGCATGTTATTCAACTCCATTTACGACTGGGAAATAAACGCTAGCTCGCCTTACAAGAAACACACTCTGCTTTTGAGAAAAGAGCACTCTTCTCCTCTACTGTGTTTCCTATAGAGCCAGAAGAGTGAGCTTGCTCAGAACAAAAGAACTGTGCTTCCTACACACACGGGCTATATCTAGTTCAACTCTGCTTAGGAAACTGACAAGAACTGTAGCTCTTCTACAGTCCAATACACTGTACTTGCTAGGAAAAGACACGAGTGCTATTTACACTGTGTACAGCAATGGGAGCACAATAGTGTCTCTTCTTACCAGAACACAACTCTTGCTCTTAGGACCAGAAACTGCATGTGATTCAACGTCACTTAGGACTGGGAAACAAACGCTAGCTCACCTTACAAGAAACAAGCTCTGCTTTTGAGAAAAGAGCACTCTTCTACTCTACTGTGTTTCCTATAGGGAAAGTTGAGTGAGCTTGCTCAGAACAAAAGAACTGTGCTTCGACACACATGGCCATATCCAGTTCAATTCTGCTTAGGAAACTGACATGAACATTAGCTCCTCTTCAGTCCAATAAACTCTACATGCTGGGAACAGACGCCAGTGCTATTTGCCCTGTGTATGACAATGGGAGCAAAATAGTGTCTCTTCTTACCAGAAAACGACTCTTGTTCGTAGTACCAGAAACTGCATGGGATTCAACTTCATTTAGGACTGGGAAACAAACGCTAGCTCGCCTTACAAAAAACACACTCTGCTTTTGAGAAAAGAGCACTCTTCTACTCTACTGTGTTTCCTATAGCGCCAGAATAGTGAGCTTGCTCAGAACAAAAGACCTGTGCTTCCTACACACACGGGCCATATCTAGTTCAACTCTGCTTAGGAAACTGACTAGAACAGTAGCTCCTCTTCAGTCCAGTACACTGTACTTGCTGGGAACAGACGCGAGTGCTATTTGCACTGTGTACAGCAATGGGAGTGCAATAGTGACTCTTCTTACCAGAAAAGAACTCTTGCTCGTAGGACCAGAAACTGCATGTGATTCAACTCCACTTAAGACTGGGAAACAAACGCTAGCTCGCTTTACTCGAAACACACTCTGCTTTTGAGAAAAGAGCACACTTCTACTCTACTGTGTTTCGTATGTGGTCCGAACAGTGATCTTGCTCAGAACAAAAGATCTGTGCTTCCTACACACACATGGCCATATCTAGTTCAACTCTGCTTAGGAAACTGACAAGAACAGTAGCTCCTCTTCAGTCCAATACACTGTACTTGCTGAGAGCAGACACGAGAGCTATTTGCACTGTGTATGGCAATGGGAACTCAATAGTGACTTTCCTTACCAGAAAAAAACTCTTGCTCGTAGGACCAAAAACTGCATGTGATTCAACTCCATTTAGGACTGGGAAACAAACACTAGCTCGCCTTACAAGAAACACACTCTGCTTTTGAGAAAAGAGCACTCTTCTACTCTACTGTGTTTCCTATTTGGCCAGAACAGTGAGCTTGCTCAGAACAAAAGAACTGTGCTTCCTACACACACGGCCATATCTAGTTCAATTCTGTTTAGTAAACTGACAAGAACAGTAGATCCCCTTCAGTCCAATACACTGTACATGCTGGGAACAGACTCCTGTGGTATTTGCACTGTGTACGGCAATGGGAGCACAATAGTGACTCTTTTTACCAGAAAACAACTCTTGCTCGTACGACCAGAAACTGCATGTGATTCAACTCCATTTATGACTGGGAAACAAACTCCAGCTCGCCTTACAAGAAACACAGTCTGCTTTTGAGAAAAGAGCACTCTTCTACTCTACTGTGTTTCCTATAGTGCCAGAACAGTGAGCTTGCTCAGAAAAAAAGAACTGTGCTTCCTGCACACACGGGCCATATCTAGTTCAACTCTGTTTAGGAAACTGACTAGAACAGTAGCTCCTCTTCAGTCCAATACACTGTACTTGCTGGGAACATACGCGAGTGCTATTTGCACTGTGTACAGCAATGGGAGTGCAATAGTGACTCCTCTTACCAGAAAACAATTCTGGCTCTTAGGACCAGAAACTGCATGTGATTCAACTCCACATAGGACTGGGAAACAAACGCTATCTTGCCTTACACGAAACAAGCTCTGCTTTTGAGAAAACGGCACACTTCTACTCTACTGTGTTTCCTATGGGGTCCGAACAGTGAGCTTGCTCAGAACAAAAGAACTGTGCTTACTACACACACGGTCATATCTAGTTCAATTCTGCTTATGAAACTGACAAGAACAGTAGATCCTCTTCAGTCCCATACACTGTACTTGCTGGGAACAGACGCCAGTGCTATTTGCCCTGTGTATGACAATGGGAGCGCAATAGTGACTCTTCTTACCAGAAAACAACTCTTGCTTGTAGGACCAGAAACTGCATGTAATTCAACTCCATTTAGGACTGGGAAACAAACGCTAGCTCGCCTTACAAGATACACACTCTGCTTTTGAGAAAAGATCACTCTTCTACTCTACTGTGTTTCCTATAGAGCCAGAATAGTGAGCTTGCTCAGAACAAAAGAACTGTGCTTCCTACACACACGGGCCATATCTAGTTCAATTCTGCTTAGGAAACTGACAAGAACAGTAGCTCCTCTTCAGTCCAATACACTGTTCTTGCTGGGAAGAGACACCAGTGATATTTGCACTGTGTATGGCAGTGGGACAACAATAGTGACTTTCCTTACCAGAAAAAAACTCTTGCTCATAGGACCAAAAATTGCATGTGATTCAACTCCATTTAGGACTGGGAAACATACGCTAGCTCGCCTTACAAGAAACACACTCTGCCTTTGAGAAAAGGGTACTCTTCTACTCTACTGTGTTTCTTATGGGGTCATAACAGTGAGGTTGCTCAGAACAAAAGAACTGTGCTTCCTACACACACGGGCCATATCTAGATCAATTCTCCTTAGGAAACTGACAAGGACAGTAGATCCTCTTCAGTCCAATACACTGTACATGCTGGGAATAGACGCCAGTGCTATTTGCCTTGTGTATGACAATGGGAGCGCAATAGTGACTCTTCTTACCAGAAAACAATTCTTGCTCGTAGGACCAGAAACTGCATGTGATTCAACTCCATTTAGGACTTCGAAACAAACGTTAGCTCGCCTTACAAGAAAAACACTCTGCTTTTGAGAAAAGAGCCCTCTTCTATTCTAAAGTGTTTCCTATGGGGTCCGAACAGTGAGCTTGCTCAGAACAAAAGAACTGTGCTTCCGACAAACAGGGGCCATATCTATTTCAACTCTGCTTAGGAAACTGACAAGAACAGTAGCTCCTCTTCAGTCCAATACAATGTACTTGCTGGGAACAGACGCCAGTGCTATTTGCCCTGTGTATGACAATGGGAGCACAATAGTGACTCTTCTTCCCACAAAACAACTCTAGCTGTTAGGAGCAGAAACTGCATGTGATTCAACTCCATTTAGGACTGGGAAACAAACGCTAGCTCACCTTACAAGAAACACACATTGCTTTTGAGAAAAGAGCACTCTTCCACTCTACTGTGTTTCCTGTAGGGCCAGAACAGTGAGCTTGCTCAGAACAAAAGAACTGTGCTTCATACACACACGGGCCATATCTAGTTCAACTCTGTTTAGTAAACTGACAAGAACAGTACCTCCTCTTCAGTCCAATACACTGTACTTGCTGGGAGCTGACGCGAGTGCTATTTGCACTGCATATGGCAATGGGAGCTCAATAGTGACTTTCCTTACCAGAAAAAAAGTCTTGGTCGTAGGACCAAAAACTGCATGTGATTCAACTCCATTTAGGACTGGGAAACAAACGCTAGCTCGCCTTATAAGAAACACACTCTGCTTTTGAGAAAAGAGCACTCTTCTACTCTACTGTGTTTCCTATAGGGCCAGAACAGTGAGCTTGCTCAGAAAAAAAGAACTGTGCTTCCTACACACACGGCCATATCTAGTTCAATTCTGTTTAGTAAACTGACAAGAACAGTAGATCCTCTTCAGTCCAATACACTGTACATGCTGGGAACAGACGCCAGTGGTATTTGCACTGTGTACGGCAATGGGAGTACAATAGTGACTCTTTTTACCAGAAAACAACTCTTGCTCGTACGACCAGAAACTGCATGTGATTCAACTCCATTTATGACTGGCAAACAAACACCAGCTCGCCTTACAAGAAACACACTCTGCTTTTGAGAAAAGAGCACTCTTCTACTCTACTGTGTTTCCTATAGTGCCAGAACAGTGAGCTTGCTCAGAAAAAAAGAACTGTGCTTCCTGGACACACGGGCCATATCTAGTTCAACTCTGTTTAGGAAACTGACTAGAACAGTAGCTCCTCTTCAGTCCAATGCACTGTACTTGCTGGGAACATATGCGAGTGCTATTGTACTGTGTACAGCAATGGGATTGCAATAGTGACTCTTCTTACCAGAAAACAATTCTGGCTCCTAGGACCAGAAACTGCATGTGATTCAACTCCACTTAGGACTGGGAAACAAACGCTATCTTGCCTTACACGAAAGAAGCTCTGCTTTTGAGAAAAGGGCACACTTCTACTCTACTGTGTTTCCTATCGGGTCCGAACAGTGAGCTTGCTCAGAACAAAAGAACTGTGTTTCCTACACACACGGTCATATCTAGTTCAATTCTGCTCATGAAACTGACAAGAACAGTAGATCCTCTTCAGTCCCATACACTGTACATGCTGGGAACAGACGCCAGTGCTATTTGCCCTGTGAATGACAATGGGGGCGCAATAGTGACTCTTCTTACCAGAAAACAACTCTTGCTCGTAGGACCAGAAACTGCATGTGATTCAACTCCATTTAGGACTGGGAAACAAACGCTAGCTCGCCTTACAAGAAACACACTCTGCTTTTGAGAAAAGATCACTCTTCTACTCTACTGTGTTTCCTATAGAGCCAGAATAGTGAGCTTGCTCAGAACAAAAGAAATGTGCTTCCTACACACACGGGCCACATCTAGTTTAATTCTGCTTAGGAAACTGACAAGAACAGTAGATCCTCTTCAGTGCAATACACTGTACATGCTGGGAACAGACGCCAGTGCTATTTGCCCTGTGTATGATAATGGGAGCGCAATAGTGACTCTTCTTACCAGAAAACAACTCTTGCTCGTAGGACCAGAAACTGCATGTGATTCAACTCCATTTAGAACTGGGATCCAAACACTAGCTCGCCTTACAATAAACACACTCTTCTTTTGAGAAAAGAGCACTCTTCTACTCTACTGTGTTTCCTATGGGTTCCGAACAGTGAGCTTGCTCCAAACAAAAGAACCGTGCTTCCAACACACACGGGCCATATCTAGTTCAACTCTGCTTAGGAAACTGACAAGAACAGTAGATCCTCTTCAGTCCAATACACTGTACTTGCTGGGAACAGACGCGAGTGCTATTTGCACTGTGTATGGCAATGGGAGCGCAATAGTGAGTCTTCTTACCAGAAAACAACTCTTGCTCGTAGGAACAAAAACTGCATGTGATTCAACTCCATTTAGGACTGGGAAACAAATGCTAGCTCGCCTTACAAGTAACACACATTGCTTTTGAGAAAAGAGCACTCTTCTACTCTACTGTGTTTCCTATAGCGCCAGAACAGTGAGCTTGCTCAGAACAAAAGAACTGTGCTTCCTACACACACGGGCCATATCTAGTTCAACTCTGTTTAGTAAACTGACAAGAACAGTAGATCCTCTTCAGTCCAATACACTGTACATTCTGGGAACAGACGCCAGTGGTATTTGCACTGTGTATGGCAATGGGAGCACAAGAGTGACACTTTTTACCAGAAAACAACTCTTGCTCATAGGACCAGAAACTGCATGTGATTCAACTCCATTTACGACTGGGAAACAAACACCAGCTCGCCTTACAAGAAACACACTCTGCTTTTGAGAAAAGAGCACTCTTCTACTCTACTGTGTTTCCTATAGGGCCAGAACAGTGAGCTTACTCAGAACAAAAGAACTGTGCTTCCTGCACACACGGGCCATATCTAGTTCAACTCTGCTTAGGAAACTGACTAGAACAGTAGCTCCTCTTCAGTCCAAAACACTGTACTTGCTGGGAACATACGCGAGTGCTATTTGCACTGAGTAAAGCAATGGGAGTGCAATAGTTACTCTTCTTACCAGAAAACAATTCTGGCTCTTAGGACCAGAAACTGCATGTGATTCAACTCCACTTAGGACTGGGAAACAAACGCTATCTTGCCTTACATGAAACAAGCTCTGCTTTTGAGAAAAGGGCACACTTCTACTCTACTGTGTTTCCTATGAGGTCCGAACAGTGAGCTTGCTCAGAACAAAACAACTGTGCTTCCTACACACACGGGCCATATCTAGTTCAACTCTGCTTAGGAAACTGACAAGAACAGTAGATCCTCTTCAGTCCAATACACTGTACTTGATTGGAACAGACGCAAGTGCTATTTGTACTGTGTATGGCAATGGGAGCGCAATTGTGACTCTTCTTACCAAAAAACAGCTCTACTCGTAGGACCAGAAACTGCATGTGATTCAACTTCATTTAGGACTGGGAAACAAACGCTAGCTCAACTTACAAGAAACACACTCTGCTTCTGAGAAAAGAGCTCTCTTCTACTCTACTGAGTTTTCTATAGAGCCAAAACAGTGAGCTTGCTCAGAACAAAAGAACTGTGCTTCCTACACACGGCCATATCTAGTTCAATTCTGCTTATGAAACTGACAATAACAGTAGATCCTACTCAGTCCAATACACTGTACATGCTGGGAACAGACGCCAGTGCTATTTGCACTGTGTATGGCAATGGGAGCGCAATAGTGACTCTTCTTTCCAGAAAACAACTCTTGCTCGTAGGACCAGAAACTGCATGTGATGCAACTCCATTTAGAACTGGGAAACAAACGCTAGCTCGCCTTACAATAAACTCACTCTGCTTTTGAGAAAAGAGCACTCTTCTACTCTACTGTGTTTCCTATAGAGCCAGAACAGTGAGCTTGCTCAGAACAAAAGAAATGTGCTTCCTACACACACGGGCCATATCTAGTTCAACTCTGCTTAGGAATCTGACAAGGACAGTAGATCATCTTCAGTCCAATACATTGTACATGCTGGGAAAAGACGCCAGTGCTATTTGCACTGTGTAGGGGAATGGGAGCGCAATAGTGTCTTTTCTTACCAGAAAACAACTCTTGCTCGTAGGACCAGAAACTGCATGTGATTCAACTCCATTTAGGACTGAAAAACAAATGCTAGCTCGCCTTACAAGAAACACACTCTGCTTTTGAGAAAAGGGCACACTTCTACTCTACAGTATTTCCTATAGGGCCAAAACAGTGAGCATGCTCAGAAAAAAAGAACTGTGCTTCCTACACACACGGCCATATCTAGTTCAATTCTGCTTAGGAAACTGACAAGAACAGTAGATCCTCTTCAGTCCAATACACTGTACATGCTGGGAACAGACGCCAGTGCTATTTGCCCTGTGTATGACAATGGGAGCGCAATAGTGACTCTTCTAACCAGAAAACAACTCTTGATCATAGGACCAGAAACTGCATGTGATTCAACTCCATTTAGGACTGAAAAACAAATGCTAGCTCGCCTTACAAGAAACACACACTGCTTTTGAGAAAAGGGCTCTCTTCTACTCTACTGTGTTTCCTATACGGTCAGAACAGTGAGCTTGCTCAGAACAAAAGATCTGTGCTTCCTACACACACGGCCATATCTAGTTCAATTCTGCTTATGAAACTGACAAGAACAGTAGATCCTCTTCAGTCCCATACACTGCACTTGCTAGGAACAGACACCAGTGCTATTTGCCCTGTGTATGACAATGGGAGCGCAATAGTGACTCTTCTTACCAGAAAACATCTCTTGCTCCTAGGACCAGAAACTGCATATGATTCAACTCCATTTAGGACTGGGAAACAAACGCTAGCTCGCCTTACAAGATACACACTCTGCTTTGAGAAAAGATCACTCTTCTACTCTACTGTGTTTCCTTTGGGGTCCAAACAGTGAGCTTGCTCAGAACAAAAGAACTGTGCTTCCTATACACACGGGCCATATCTAGTTCAACTCTGCTTAGGAAACTGACAAGAACAGTAGCTCCTCTTCAGTCCAATATACTGTACTTGCTGGGAACAAACGCGAGAGCTATTTGCACTGTATATGGAAATGGGAGCCCAATAGTGACTCTTCTTACCAGAAAACAACTCTTGCTCGTAGGACCAAACACTGCATGGGATTCAACTCCATTTCAGACTGGGAAACAAACACTAGCTCGCCTTACAAGAAACACACTCTGCTTTTGAGAAAAAAGCACTCTTCTACTCTACTGTGTTTCCTATGGGGTCCGAACAGTGAGCTTGCTCAGAACAAAAGAACTGTGCTTCCTACACACAGGGGCCATATCTAGTTCAACTCTGCTTAGGAAACTGAAAGAACAGTAGCTCCTCTTCAGTCCAATACACTGTACTTGCTGGGAACAGACGTGAGTGCTATTTGCACTGTGTATGGCAATGGGAGCGCAATAGTGACTTTCCTTACCAGAAAACAACTGTTGCTCATAGGACCAAAAACTGCATGTGATTCAACTCCATTTAGGACTCTAAACAAACGCTAGCTCACCTTACAAGAAAAACACTCTGCTTTTGAGAAAAGAGCACTCTTCACCTCTACTGTGTTTCCTATAGGGCCAAAGATTGAGCTTGCTCAGAACAAAAGAACTGTGCTTCCTACACACACGGTTATATCTAGTTTAATTCTGCTTAGGAAACTGACAAGAACAGTAGATCCTCTTCAGTCCCATACACTGTACTTGCTGGGAACAGACGCCAGTGCTATTTGCCCTGTGTATGACAATGGGAGCGCAATAGTGATTCTTCTTACCAGAAAACAACTCTTGCACGTAGGACAAGAAACTGCATGTGATTCAATTCCATTTACGACTGGGAAACAAACGCTAGCTTGCCTTACAAGAAACACACTCTGCTTTTGAGAAAAGATCACTCTTCTCCTCTACTGTGTTTCCTATAGAGCCAGAAACTGAGCTTGCTCAGAACAAAAGAAATGTGCTTCCTACACACAGGGGCCATATCAAGTTCAATTCTTCTTAGGAAACTGACACGAACAAGAGCTCCTCTTCAGTCCGATACACTGTACTTGCTGGGAACAGACGCGAGTGCTATTTGCACTGTGGATGGCAATGGGAGCGCAATAGTGACTTTCCTTACCAGAAAAACAAATTTTGCTCATAGGACCAGAAACTGCATGTGTATTTCAACTCCATTTAGGACTGGGAAACAAATGCTAGCTCGCCTTACATGAAATACACTCTGCTTTTGAGAAAAGAACACTCTTCTACTCTCCTGTGTTTCCTATGTGGTCCGAACAGTGAGCTTTCTAAGAACAAAAGAACTGTGCTTCCTACACACACGGGCCATATCTAGTTCAACTCTGCTTAGGAAACTGTCAAGAAAAGTAGCTCCTCTTCAGTCCAATACACTGTACTTGCGGGAAACAGACGCAAATGCTATTTGCACTGTGTATGGCAATTGGAGCACATAGTGACTCGTCTTACCAGAAAACAACTCTTGCTCGTAGGACAAAAAACTGCATGTGACTCAACTCCATTTAGGACTGGGAAACAAACGCTAGCTTGCCTTCCAAGAAATATACTCTGCTTTTGAGAAAAGAGCACTCTTCTAGTCTACTGTGTTTCCTATAGGGCCAGAACAGTGAGCTTGCTCAGAACAAAAGAACTGAGCTTCCTACACACACGGCCATATCTAGTTCAATTCTGCTTAGGAACCTGACAAGAACAGTAGCTCCTCTTCAGTCCAATACACTGTACTTGCTGGGAACAGACGCGAGTGCTATTTGCACTGTGTATGGCAATGGGAGCATAATTTTGACTCTTCTTACCAGAAAGTAACTCTTGCTCGTAGGATCAGTAACTGCGTAGGATTCAACTCCATTTCTGACTGGGAAACAAACACTAGCCTGCCTTACAAGAAACACACTCTCCTTTTGAGAAAAGAGCCCTCTTCTACTCTAAAGTGTTTCCTTTGGGGTCCGAACAGTGAGCTTGCTCAGAACAAAAGAACTGTGCTTCCTACACACAGGGGCCATATCTAGTTCAACTCTGCTTAGGAAACTGACAAGAACAGTAGCTCCTCTTCAGTCCAATACACTGTAGTTGCTGGGAACAGACGCGAGTGCTATTTCCCCTGTGTATATCAATGGGAGTGCAATAGTGACTCTTCTTACCAGAAAACAACTCTTGCTCGTAGGACCAGAAACTGCATGGGATTCAACTCCATTTAGGACTGGGAAACAAACGCTAGCTCGCCTTAGAAGAAACACACTCTGCTTTTGAGAAAAGAGCCATCTTCTAAACTAAAGTGTTTCCTAAGGGGTCCGAACAGTGAGCTTGCTCAGAACAAAAGAACTGTGCTTCCTACACACACGGGCCATATCTAGTTCAACTCTGCTTAGGATACTGACAAGAACAGTAGCTCCTATTTAGTCCAATACACTGTACTTCCTGGGAACAGATGCGAGTGCTATTTTCACTGTGTATGGCAATGGGAGTGCCAAAGTGACTCTTCTTACCAGAAAACAACTCTTGCTGGTAGGACCAGAAACTGCATGGGATTCAACTCCATTTTGGACTGGGAAACAAACACTAGCTCGCCTTACAAGAAACACACTCTGCTTTTGAGAAAAGAGCACTCTTCTAGTCTACTGTGTTTCCTGTAGGGCCAGAACAGTGAGCTTGCTCAGAACAAAAGAACTGTGCTTCCTACACACACGGCCATATCTAGTTCAATTCTGCTTAGGAACCTGACAAGAACAGTAGATCCTCTTCAGTCCAATACACTGTACTTGCTGGGAACAGATGCCAGTGCTATTTGTCCTGTGTATGGCAATGACAGCGCAATAGTGACTCTTCTTACCATAAAACAACTCTTGCTCGTAGGACCAGAAACTGCATGTGATTCAACTCCATTTAGAATGGGGAAACAAACGCTCGCTGGCCTTACAAGAAACACACTCTGCATTTGAGAAAAGAGCAGTCTTCTAATCTACTGTGTTTCCTATATGGGCAGAACAGTGAGCTTGCTCCGAACAAAAGAACTGTGCTTCCTACACACGGGCCATATCTAGTTCAACTCTACTTAGGAAACTGACAAGAACAGTAGCTCCTCTTCAGTCTGATACACTGTACTTGCTGGGAACAAACGCGAGTGCTATTTGCACTGTGTATGGCAATGGGAGCGCAATAGTGACTTTCCTTACCAGAAAACAACTCTTGCTCGTAGGACCAGAAACTGCATGTGATTCAACTCCATTTAGGACTGGGAAACAAACGCTAGCTCGCCTTACAAGAAACACACTCTGCTTTTGAGAAAAGAGCACTCTTCTACTCTACTGTGTTTCCTATGGGGTCCAAACAGTGAGCTTGCTTAGAACAAAAAACTGTGTTTCCTACACACATGGACCATATCTAGTTCAACTCTGCTTAGGAAACTGACAAGAACAGTAGCTCCTATACAGTCCAATACACTGTACTTGCTGGGAACAGACGCGAATGCTATTTGCACTGTGTACGGCATTTGGAGCGCAGTAGTGACTCTCCTTACCAGAAAACAACTCTTGCTCGTAGGATCAAAACCTGCATGTGACTTAACTCCATTTAGGACTGAGTAACAAACGCGAGCTCGCCTTACAAGAAACACACTCTGCTTTAGAGAAAAGAGCACTCTTCTACTCTACTTGTTTCCTATAGGGCCAGAACAGTGAGCTTGCTCAGAACAAAAGAACTGTGCTTCCTACACACACGGGCCATATCTAGTTCAACTCTGCTTAGGAAACTGACAAGAACAGTAGCTCCTCTTCAGTCCCATACACTGTACTTGCTGGGAACAGATGCATGTGCTATTTGCACTGTGTATGGCAATGGGAGCGCAATAGTGACTTTCCTTACCAGAAAACAACTCTTGCTCGTAGGACCAGAAACTGCATGTGATTCAACTCCATTTAAAACTGGGAAACAAACGCTAGCTTGTCTTACAAGAAACAAACTTTGCTTTTGAGAAAAGAGCACTCTTCTACTCTACTGTGCTTCCTATGGGGTCCGAACAGTGAGCTTGCTCAGAACAAAAGAACTGTGCTTCCTACACACACGGCCATATCTAGTTCAACTCTGCTTAGAAAACTGACAAGAACAGTAGATCCTCTTCAGTCCAATACACTGTACTTGCTGGGAACAGACGCCAGTGCTATTTGTCCTGTGTATGGCAATGGCAGCCCAAGAGTGACTATTCTTACCATAAAACAACTCTTGCTCGTAGGACCAGAAACTGCATGTGATTCCACTCCATTTAGGACTGGGAAACAAACGCTAGCTCGCCTTACATGAAACACACTCTGCTTTTGAGAAAAGAGCACTCTTCTACTCTACTGGGTTGCCTATGGGGTCCGAACAGTGAGCTTGCTCAGAACAAAAGAACTGTGCTTCCTACACAAACGGGCCATATCTAGTTCAACTCTGCTTAGGAAACTGACAAGAACAGTAGCTCTTCTTCAGTCCAATACACTGTCCTTGCGGGGAACAGACGCGAGTGCTATTTGCACTGTGTATGGCAATTGGAGCACAATAGTGACTCGTCTTACCAGAAAACAACTCTTGCTCGTAGGACAAAAAACTGCATGTGACTGAACTCCATTTAGGACTGGGAAACAAACACTAGCTCGCCTTCCAAGAAACACACTCTGCTTTTGAGAAAAGAGCACTCTTCTACTCTACTGTGTTTCCTATGGGGTCCAAACAGTGAGCTTGCTTAGAACAAAAGAACTGTGCTTCCCACACACATGGACCATATCTAGTTTATTCTGCTTAGGAAACTGACAAGAACAGTAGCTCCTATACAGTCCAATACACTGTACTTGCTGGGAACAGACGCGAATGCTATTTGCACTGTGTATGGTATTTGGAGCGCAGTAGTGACTCTCCTTACCAGAAAACAACACTTGCTCGTAGGACCAAAAACTGCATGTGACTCAACTCCATTTAGGACTGGGAAACAAACGCGAGCTCGCCTTACAAGAAACACACTCTGCTTTTGAGAAAAGAGCACTCTTCTACATTACTGTGTTTCCTATGGGGTCCAAACAGTGAGCTTGCTCAGAACAAAAGAACTGTGCTTCCTACACACACGGGACATATCTCGTTCAACTCTGCTTATGAAACTGACAAGAACAGTAGCTTCTCTTCAGTCCGATAACTGTACTTGCTGGGAACAGAAGCGAGTGCTATTTGCACTGTGTATGACAATGGGAACGCAATAGTGACTTTCCATACCAGAAAACAACTCTTGCTCGTAGGAACAGAACCTGCATGTGATTGGACTCCATTTATGGCTGGGAAACAAACGCTAGCTCGCCTTACAAGAAACACACTCTGCTTTTGAGAAAGGATCACACTTCTTCTCTACTGTGTTTCCTACAGGGCCAGAATAGTGAGCTTGCTCAGAACAAAAGAACTGTGCTTCCTACACACACGGCCATATCTAGTTCAATTCTGCTTACGTACCTGACAAGACCAGTAGATCCTCTTCAGTCCAATACACTGTATTTGCTGGGAACAGACGCCAGTGCTATTTATCTTGTTTATGGCAATGGCAGCGCAATATTGACTCTTCTTACCAGAAAAAAATTCTTGCTCGTAGGACCAGAAACTGCATGGGATTCAACTCCATTTAGGACTGGGAAACAAACGCTAGCTCTCCTTACAAAAAACACACTCTGCTTTTGAGAAAAGAGCACTCTTCTACTCTACTGTGTTTCCTATGGGGTCCAAACAGTGAGCTTGCTCAGAATAAAAGAACTTTGCTTCCTACACACACCGACCATATCTAGTTCAACTCTACTTAGGAAACTGACAAGAACAGTAGCTCCTCTTCAGTCCGAAACACTGTACTTGCTGGGAACAGACGCCAGGGCTATTTGTCCTGTGTATGGCAATGGCAGCACAATACTGACTCTTCTTACCATAAAACAACTCTTGCTCGTAGGACCAGAAACTGCATGTGATTCAACTCTATTTAGGACTGGGAAACAAACGCTAGCTGGCCTTACAAGAAACACACTCTGCTTTAGAGAAAAGAGCACTCTTCTACTCTACTGTGTTTATTATAAGGCCTGAACAGTGAGCTTGCTCAGAACAAAAGAACTGTGCTTCCTACACACACACCCATATCTAGTTCAATTCTGCTTAGGAACCTGACAAGAACAGTAGATCCTCTTCAGTCCAATACACTGTACTTGCTGGGAACATACGTGAGTGCTATTTGCACTGTGTACGGCAATTGGAGCACAATAGTGACTCGTCTTACCAGAAAAGAACGCTTGCTCGTAGGACAAAAAACTGCATGTGACTCAACTCCATTTAGGACTGGGAAACAAACTGTAGCTCGCTTTACAAGAAACACACTCTGCTTTTGAGAAAAGAGCACTCTTCTACTCTACTGTGTTTCCTATAGGGCCAGAACAGTGAGCTTGCTCAGAAAAAGGAACTGTGCTTCCTACACATGGGCCATATCTAGTTCAACTCTTCTTAAGAAACTGAGAAGAACAGTAGCTCCTCTTCAGTCCAATACACTGTACTTGCTGGGAACAGACGGGAGGGCTATTTGCACTGTGAATGGCAATGGGATCGCAATAGTGAGTTTCCTTTCCAGAAAACAACTCTTGCTCGTAGGACCAGAAACTGCATGTGATTCAACTCCATTTAGGACTGGGACACAAACACTAGCTCGCCTTACAAGAAACTCACTCTGCTTTTGAGAAAAGAGCACTCTTCTACTCTACTGTTTTTCCTATGGGGTCCGAAGAGTGAGATTGCTCAGAACAAAAAAACTGTACTTCCTACACACACGGCCATATCTAGTTCAAGTCTGCTTTGGAAACTGACAAGAACAGTAGCTCCTCTTCAGTCCGATACACTGTACTTGCTGGGAACAGATGCATGTGCTATTTGCACTGTGTATGGCAATGGCATTGCAATAGTGACTTTCCTTACCAGAAAACAACTCTTGCTCGTAGGACCAGAAACTGCATGTGATTCAACTCCATTTAGGACTGGGAAACAAACGCTAGCTTGTCTTACAAAAAACAAACTTTGCTTTTGAGAAAAGAGCACTCTTCTACTCTACTGTGATTCCTATGGGGTCCGAACAGTGAGCTTGCTCAGAACAAAAGAACTGTGCTTCCTACACAAACGGGCCATATCTAGTTCAACTCTGCTTAGGAAACTGACAAGAACAGTAGCTCTTCTTCAGTCCAATACACTGTACTTGCGGGGAACAGACGCGAGTGGTATTTGCAGTGTATATGGCAATTGGAGCACAATAGTGACTCGTCTTACCAGAAAACAACTCTTGCTCGTAGGACAAAAAACTGCATGTGACTCAACTCCATTTAGGACTGGGAAACAAATGCTAGCTCGCCTTCCAAGAAACACACTCTGCTTTTGAGAAAACAGCACTCTTCTATTCTACTGTGTTTCCTATGTGTTCCGAACAGTGAGCTTGCTCAGAACAAAAAAACTGTGCTTCCTACACACATGGCCACATCTAGTTCAAGTCTGCTTAGGAACCTGACAAGAACAGTAGCTCCTGTTCAGTCCAATACACTGTACTTGCTGGGAACAGACGCCAGTGCTATTTGTCCTGTGTATGGCAATGGCAGCACAATAGTGACTCCTCTTACCAGAAAACAACTCTTGCTCCTATGACCGGAAACTGCATGGGATTCAACTCCATTTAGGACTGGGAAACAAACGCTAGCTCGCCTTACAAGAAACACACTCTGCTTTTGAGAAAAGAGAACTCTTCTACATTACTGTGTTTCCTATGGGGTCCAAACAGTGAGCTTCCTCAGAACAAAAGAACTTTGCTTCCTACACACACGGAACATATCTCGTTCAACTCTGCTTAGGAAACTGACAAGAACAGTAGCTTCTTTTGAGTCCGATACACTGTACTTGCTCGGAACAGACGCGAGTGCTATTTGCACTGTGTATGACAATGGGAGCGCAATAGTAACTTTCCATACCAGAAAACAACTCTTGCTCGTAGGACCAGAACCTGCATGTGATTGAACTCCATTTATGGCTGGGAAACAAACACTAGCTCGCCTTACAAGAAACACACTCTGCTTTTGAGAAAGGAGCACTCTTCTACTCTATTGTGTTTCCTACAGGGCCAGAACAGTGAGCTTGCTCAGAACAAAAGAACTGTGCTTCCTACACACACGGCCATATCTAGTTCAATTCTGCTTACGAACCTGACAAGAACCGTAGATCCTCTTCAGTCCAATACACTGTATTTGCTGGGAACAGACGCCAGTGCTATTTATCTTGTGTATGGCAATGGCAGCGCAATATTGACTCTTCTTACAAGAAAACAACTCTTGCTCGTAGGCCCAGAAACTGCATGGGATTCAACTCCATTTAGGACTGGGAAACAAACGCTAGCTCTCCTTACAAGAAACACACTCTGCTTTTGAGAAAAGAGCACTCTTCTACTCTACTGTGTTTCCTATGGTGTCCAAACAGTGAGCTTGCTCAGAATAAAAGAACTGTGCTTCCTACACACACCGACCATATCTAGTTCAACTCTACTTAGGAAACTGACAAGAACAGTAGCTCCTCTTCAGTCTGAAACACTGTACTTGCTGGAAACAGACGCCAGTGCTATTTGTCCTGTGTATGGCAATGGCAGCACAATACTGACTCTTCTTACCATAAAACAACTCTTGCTCGTAGGACCAGAAACTGCATGTGATTCAACTCCATTTAGGATTAGGAAACAAACGCTAGCTGGCCTTACAAGAAACACACTCTGCTTTAGAGAAAAGAGCACTCTTCTACTCTAATGTGTTTATTATAAGGCCTGAACAGTGAGCTTGCTCAGAACAAAAGAACTGTGCTTCCTACACACAAACCCATATCTAGTTCAATTCTGCTTAGGAACCTGACAAGAACAGTAGATCCTCTTCAGTCCAATACACTGTACTTGCTGGGAACAGACGCCAGTGCTATTTGTCCTGTGTATGGCAATAGCAGCACAATAGTGACTCCTCTTACCAGAAAACAACTCTTGCTCGTAGGACCAGAAACTGCATGGGATTCAACTCCATTTAGGACTGGGAAACAAACGCTAGCTCTCCTTACAAGAAACACACTCTGCTTTTGAGAAAAGAGCACCCTTCTACTCTACTGTGTTTCCTATGGGGTCCAAACAGTGATCTTGCTCAAAATAAAAGAAATGTGCTTCCTACACACACCGACCATATCTAGTTCAACTCTGCTTAGGAAACTGACAAGATCAGTAGCTCCTCTTCAGTCCAATACACTATACTTGCTGGGAGTGCTATTTGCACTGTGTATGGCAATTGGAGCACAATAGTGACTTGTCTTACCAGAAAACAACTCTTGCTTGTAGGACAAAATACTGCATGTGACTCAACTCCATTTATGACTAGGAAACAAAAGCTAGCTCGCCTTCCAAGAAACACACTCTGCTTTTGAGAAAAGAGCACTCTTCTACTCTACTGTGTTTCCTATGTGTTCCGAACAGTGAGCTTGCTCAGAACAAAAAAACTGTGCCTCCTACACACACGGCCATATCTAGTTCAAGTCTGCTTAGGAAACTGACAAGAACAGTAGCACCTATTCAGTCCAATACACTGTACTTGCTGGGAACAGACGCGAGTGCTATTTGCACTGTGTATGGCAATGGGAGCGCAATAGTGACTTTCCTTACCAGAAAACAACTCTTGTTCGTAGGACCAGAAACTGCATGGGATTCAACTTCATTTAGGACCAGGAAACAAACGCTAGCTCGACTTACAAGAAACACACTCTGCTTTAGAGAAAAGAGCACTCTTCTACTCTTCTGTGTTTTTTATGGGGTCCAAACAGTGAGCTTGCTTAGAACAAAAGAACTGTGCTTCCTACACACATGGACCATATCTAGTTCAATTCTGCTTAGGAAACTGACAAGAACAGTAGCTCCTATACAGTCCCATACTCTGTACTTGCTGGGAACAGACGCGAGTGCTATTTGCACTGTGTATGGCATTTGGAGCGCAATAGTGACTCTTCTTACCAGAAAACAACTCTTGCTCGTAGGACCAAAAACTGCATGAGACTCCACTCCATTTAGGACTGGGAAACAAATGCAAGCTCACCTTACAAGAAACACAGTTTGCTTTAGAGAAAAGAGCACTCGACTACTCTACTGTGTTTCCTAGAGGGCCAGAACCGTGAGCTTGCTCAGAACAAAAGAACTGTGCTTCCTACACATGGCCACATCTAGTTCAAGTGTGATTAGGAACCTGAGAAGAACAGTAGCTCCTCTTCAGTCCGATACACTGTACTTGCTGGGAACAGAAGCCAGGGCTATTTGTCCTGTGTATGGCAATGGCAGCACAATACTGACTCTTCCTACCATAATACAACTCTTGCTCGTAGGACCAGAAACTGCATGTGATTCAACTCTATTTAGGACTGGGAAACAAACGCTAGCTGGCCTTACAAGAAACACACTCTGCTTTAGAGAAAAGAGCACTCTTCTACTCTACTGTGTTTATTATAAGGCCTGAACAGTGAGCTTGCTCAGAACCAAAGAACTGTGCTTCCTACACACACACCCATATCTAGTTCAATTCTGCTTAGGAACCTGACAAGAACAGTAGATCCTCTTCAGTCCAATACACTGTACTTGCTGGGAACATACGCGAGTGCTATTTGCACTGTGTATGGCAATTGGAGCACAATAGTGACTCGTCTTACCAGAAAGGAACGCTTGCTCGTAGGACAAAAAACTGCATGTGACTCAACTCCATTTAGGACTGGGAAACTAACTCTAGCTCGCTTTACAAAAAACACACTCTGCTTTTGAGAAAAGAGCACTCTTCTACTCTACTGTGTTTCCTATAGGGCCAGAACAGTGAGATTGCTCAGAAAAAAGAACTGTGCTTCCTACACACACGGGCCATATCTAGTTCAACTCTTCTTAAGAAACTGAGAAGAAGAGTAGCTCCTCTTCAGTCCAATACACTGTACTTGCTCGGAACAGACGGTAGGGCTATTTGCACTGTGTATGGCAATGGGAACGCAATAGTGACTTTCCTTACCAGAAAACAACTCTTGCTCGTAGGACCAGAAACTGCATGTGATTCAACTCCATTTAGGACTGGGAAACAAACGCTAGCTCGCCTTACAAGAAACACACTCTGCTTTTGAGAAAAGAGCACTCTTCTACTCTACTGTTTTTCCTATGGGGTCCGAACAGTGAGATTGCTCAGAACAAAAAAACTGTGCTTCCTACACACACGGCCATATCTAGTTCAAGTCTGCTTAGGAAACTGACAAGAACAGTAGCTCCACTTCAGTCCGATATACTGTACTTTCTGGGAACAGACACGAGTGCTATTTGCACTGTGTATGGCAATGGGAGCGCAATAGTTACTTTCCTTACCAGAAAACAAGTCTTGCTCGTAGGACCAGAAACTGCATGTGATTCAACTCCATTTAGGACTGGGAAACAAACACTAGCTCGCCTTACTAGAAACACACTCTGCTTTTGAGAAAAGAGCACTCTTCTTCTCTACTGTGTTTGCTATATGGCCAGAACAGTTAGCTTGTACAGAACAAAAGAACTGTGCTTCCTACACACACGGTCCATATCTAGTTCAACTCTGCTTAGGAAACTGACAAGAACAGTAGCTCCTCGTCAGTCCAATACACTGTACTTGCCTGGAACAGACACGAGTGCTATTTGCACTGTGTATGGCAATTGGAGCACAATAGTGACTCGTCTTACCAGAAAAGAACTCTTGCTTGTAGGACAAAAAACTGCATGTGACTCAACTTTATTTAGGACTAGGAAACAAAAGCTAGCTCGCCTTCCAAGAAACACACTCTGCTTTTGAGAAAAGAGCACTCTTCTACTCTACTGTGTTTCCTATGTGTTCCGAACAGTGAGCTTGCTCAGAACAAAAAAACTGTGCCTCCTACACACACGGCCATATCTAGTTCAAGTCTGCTTAGGAAACTGACAAGAACAGTAGCACCTATTCAGTCCAATACACTGTACTTGCTGGGAACAGACGCGAGTGCTATTTGCACTGTGTATGGCAATGGGAGCGCAATAGTGACTTTCCTACCAGAAAACAACTCTTGTTCGTAGGACCAGAAACTGCATGGGATTCAACTTCATTTAGGACAAGGAAACAAACGCTAGCTCGACTTACAAGAAACACACTCTGCTTTAGAGAAAAGAGCACTCTTCTACTCTTCTGTGTTTCCTATGGGGTCCAAACAGTGAGCTTGCTTAGAACAAAAGAACTGTGCTTCCTACACACATGGACCATATCTAGTTCAATTCTGCTTAGGAAACTGACAAGAACAGTAGCTCCTATACAGTCCCATACTCTGTACATGCTGGGAACAGACGCAAGTGCTATTTGCACTGTGTATGGCATTTGGAGCGCAATAGTGACTCTTCTTACCAGAAAACAACTCTTGGTCGTAGGACCAAAAACTGCATGAGACTCCACTCCATTTAGGACTGGGAAACAAACGCGAGCTCACCTTACAAGAAACACACTTTGCTTTAGAGAAAAGAGCACTCTTCTACTCTACTGTGTTTCCTAGAGGGCCAGAACCGTGAGCTTGCTCAGAACAAAAAACTGTGCTTCCTACACAAACGGGCCATATCTAGTTCAACTCTGCTTAGGAAACTGACAAGAACAGTAGCTCCTCTTCAGTCCGATACACTGTACTTCCTGGGAACAGACGCGTGTGCTATTTGCACTGTGTATGGCAATGGGAGCGCAATAGTGACTTTCCTTACCAGAAAACAACTCTTGCTCTTAGGACCAGAAACTGCATGCGATTCAACTCCATTTAGGACTGGAAACAAACGCTAGCTTGTCTTACAAGAAACACACTCTCTTTTGAGAAAAGAGTACTCTTCTACTCTACTGCGTTTCCTATGGGGTCCGAAAAGTGAGCTTGCTCAGAATAAAAGAACTGTGCTTCCTACACACACGGCCATATCTAGTTCAATTCTGCTTAGGAAACTGACAAGAACAGTAGATCCTCTTCAGTCCAATACACTGTACTTGCTGGGATCAGACGCCAGTGCTATTTGTCCTGTGTATGGCAATGACAGCGCAATCATGACTATATTTACCATAAAACAACTCTTGCTCATAGGACCAGAAACTGCATGTCATTCAACTCCATTTAGGACTGGGAAACAAACGCCAGCTTGCCTTACAAGAAACACACTCTGCTTTTGAGAAAAGAGCACTCTTCTACTCTACTGTGTTTCCTACAGGGTCCAAACAGTAAGCTTGCTCAGAACAAAAGAACTGTGCTTCCTACACGCACGGACCATATCTAGTTCAACTCTGCTTAGGAAACTGACAAGAACAGTAGCTCCTGCTCAGTCCAATACACTGTACTTGCTGGGAAAAGATGCGAGTGCTATTTGCCAGGTGTATGGCAATGGGAGCACAATAGTGACTTTCCTTACCAGAAAACAACTCTTGTTCGTAAGACCACAAACTGCATGTGATTCAATTCCATTTAGGACTAATAAACAAACGCTAGCTCGCCTTACAAGAAACACACACTGCTTTTGAGAAAAGAGCACTCTTCTATTCTACTGTGTTTCCTATGTGTTCCGAGCAGTGAGCTTGCTCAGAACAAAAAAACTGTGCTTCCTACACACACAGCTATATCTAGTTCAAGTCTGCTTAGGAACCTGACAAGAATAGTAGATCGTGTTCAGTCCAATACACTGTACTTGCTGGGAACAGACGCCAGTGCTATTTTTCCTGTTTATGGCAAAGGCAGTGCAATATTGACTCTTCTTACCAGAAAACAACTCTTGCTCGTAGGACCAGAAACTGCATGGGATTCAACTCCATTTAGGACTGGGAAACAAACGCTAGCTCTCCTTACAAGAAACACACTCTGCTTTTGAGAAAAGAGCACCCTTCTACTCTACTGTGTTTCCTATGGGGTCCAAACAGTGATCTTGCTCAGAATAAAAGAACTGTGCTTCCTACACACACCGACCATATCTAGTTCAACTCTGCTTAGGAAACTGACAAGATCAGTAGCTCCTCTTCAGTCCAATACACTATACTTGCTGGGAGTGCTATTTGCACTGTGTATGGCAATGGGAGTGCAATAGTGACTTTCCGAACCCGAAAACAACTTTTGCTCGTAGGATCAGAAACTGCATGTGATTCAACTCCATTTAGGACTGGGAAACAAATGCTAGCTCGCCTTACAAGAAACACACTCTGCTTTTGAGAAATGAGCACTCTTCTACTCTACTGTGTTTCCTATGGGGTCCGAACAGTGAGCTTGCTCAGAACAAAAAAACTGTGCTTCCTACACACACGGCCATATCTAGTTCAATTCTGCTTATAAACCTGACAAGAACAGTAGATGCTTTTCAGTCCAATACACTGTACTTGCTGGGAACAGACGCGTGTGCTATTTGCACTGTGTATGACAATGGGAGCGCAATAGTGACTTTCCTTATCAGAAAACAATTCTTGCTCGTAGGTCCAGAAACTGCATGTGATTCAACTCCATATAGGACTGGGAAACAAACGCTAGCTCGCCTTACAAGAAACACACTCTGCTTTAGAGAAAAGGGCACTCTTCTACTCTACTGTGTTTCCTATAGGGCCAGAACAGTGAGCTTGCTCAGAACAAAAGAACTGTGCTTCCTACACACATGGCCACATCTAGTTCAAGTGTGATTAGGAACCTGACAAGAACAGTAGCTCCTCTTCAGTCCGATACACTGTACTTGCTGGGAACAGAGGCCAGGGCTATTTGTCCTGTGTATGGCAATGGCAGCACAATACTGACTCTTCCTACCATAAAACAACTCTTGCTCGTAGGACCAGAAACTGCATGTGATTCAACTCTATTTAGGACTGGGAAACAAACGCTAGCTGGCCTTACAAGAAACACACTCTGCTTTAGAGAAAAGAGCACTCTTCTACTCTACTGTGTTTATTATAAGGCCTGAACAGTGAGCTTGCTCAGAACCAAAGAACTATGCTTCCTACACACACACCCATATCTAGTTCAATTCTGCTTAGGAACCTGACAAGAACAGTAGATCCTCTTCAGTCTAATACACTGTACTTCCTGGGAACATACGCGAGTGCTATTTGCACTGTGTGGCAATTGGAGCACAATAGTGACTCGTCTTACCAGAAAAGAACGCTTGCTCGTAGGACAAAAAACTGCATGTGACTCAACTCCATTTAGGACTGGGAAACTAACTCTAGCTCGCTTTACAAAAAACACACTCTGCTTTTGAGAAAAGAGCACTCTTCTACTCTACTGTGTTTCCTATAGGGCCAGAACAGTGAGATTGCTCAGAAAAAAGAACTGTGCTTCCTACACACACGGGCCATATCTAGTTCAACTCTTCTTAAGAAACTGAGAAGAAGAGTAGCTCCTCTTCAGTCCAATACACTGTACTTGCTCGGAACAGACGGTAGGGCTATTTGCACTGTGTATGGCAATGGGAACGCAATAGTGACTTTCCTTACCAGAAAACAACTCTTGCTCGTAGGACCAGAAACTGCATGTGATTCAACTCCATTTAGGACTGGGAAACAAACGCTAGCTCGCCTTACAAGAAACACACTCTGCTTTTGAGAAAAGAGCACTCTTCTACTCTACTGTTTTTCCTATGGGGTCCGAACAGTGAGATTGCTCAGAACAAAAAAACTGTGCTTCCTACACACACGGCCATATCTAGTTCAAGTCTGCTTAGGAAACTGACAAGAACAGTAGCTCCTCTTCAGTCCGATACACTGTACTTGCTGGGAACAAACGCGAGTGCTATTTGCACTGTGTATGGCAATGGGAGCACAATAGTAACTTTCCTTACCAGAAAACAAGTCTTGCTCGTAGGACCAGAAACTGCATGTGATTCAACTCCATTTAGGACTGGGAAACAAACACTAGCTCGCCTTACTAGAAACACACTCTGCTTTTGAGAAAAGAGCACTCTTCTACTCTACTGTGTTTCCTATATGGCCAGAACAGTGAGCTTGCACAGAACAAAAGAACTGTGCTTCCTACACACACGGTCCATATCTAGTTCAACTCTGCTTAGGAAACTGACAAGAACAGTAGCTCCTCTTCAGTCCAATACACTGTACTTGCGTGGAACAGACATGAGTGCTATTTGCACTGTGTATGGCAATTGGAGCACAATAGTGACTCGTCTTACCAGAAAACAACTCTTGCTTGCAGGACAAAAAACTGCATGTGACTCAACTCCATTTAGGACTGGGAAACAAACGCGAACTCATCTTACAAGAAACACACTTTGCTTTAGAGAAAAGAGCACTCTTCTACTCTACTGTGTTTCCTATGTGTTCCGAACAGTGAGCTTGCTCAGTACAAAAAAACTGTGCCTCCTACACACACGGCCATATCTAGTTCAACTCTGCTTAGGAAACTGACAAGAACACTAGCACCTATTCAGTTCAATACACATTACTTGCTGGGAACAGACGCGAATGCTATTTGCACTGTGTATGGCATTTGGAGTGCAATAGTGCCTCTTTTTACCAGAAAACAACTCTTGCTTGCAGGACAAAAAACTGCATGTGACTCAACTCCATTTAGGACTGGGAAACAAACGCGAGCTCACCTTACAAGAAACACACTTTGCTTTAGAGAAAAGAGCACTCTTCTACTCTACTGTGTTTCCTATAGGGCCAGAACAGTGAGCTTGCTCAGAACAAAAAAACTGTGCTTCCTACACAAATGGGCCATATCTAGTTCAACTCTGCTTAGGAAACTGACAAGAACAGTAGCTCCTCTTCAGTCCCATACACTGTACTTGCTGGGATCAGACGCCAGTGCTATTTGTCCTGTGTATGGCAATGACAGCGCAATAGTGACTATTCTAACCATAAAAAAACTCTTGCTCATAGGACCAGAAACTTCATGTGATTCCACTCCATTTAGGACTGGGAAACAAACGATAGCTTGCCTTACAAGAAACACAATCTGCTTTTGAGAAAAGAGCACTCTTCTACTCTACTGTGTTTCCTACAGGGTCCAAACAGTAAGCTTGCTCAGAACAAAAGAACTGTGCTTCCTACACGCACGGACCATATCTAGTTCAACTCTGCTTAGGAAACTGACAAGAACAGTAGCTCCTGTTCAGTCCAATACACTGTACTTGCTGGGAAAAGATGCGAGTGCTATTTGCCAGGTGTATGGCAATGGGAGCACAATAGTGACTTTCCTTACCAGAAAACAACTCTTGTTCGTAGGACCACAAACTGCATGTGATTCAATTCCATTTAGGACTAATAAACAAACGCTAGCTCGCCTTACAAGAAACACACACTGCTTTTGAGAAAAGAGCACTCTTCTATTCTACTGTGTTTCCTATGTGTTCCGAGCAGTGAGCTTGCTCAGAACAAAAAAACTGTGCTTCCTACACACACAGCTATATCTAGTTCAAGTCTGCTTAGGAACCTGACAAGAATAGTAGATCGTGTTCAGTCCAATACACTGTACTTGCTGGGAACAGACGCCAGTGCTATTTTTCCTGTTTATGGCAAAGGCAGTGCAATATTGACTCTTCTTACCAGAAAACAACTCTTGCTCGTAGGACCAGAAACTGCATGGGATTCAACTCCATTTAGGACTGGGAAACAAACGCTAGCTCTCCTTACAAGAAACACACTCTGCTTTTGAGAAAAGAGCACCCTTCTACTCTACTGTGTTTCCTATGGGGTCCAAACAGTGATCTTGCTCAGAATAAAAGAACTGTGCTTCCTACACACACCGACCATATCTAGTTCAACTCTGCTTAGGAAACTGACAAGATCAGTAGCTCCTCTTCAGTCCAATACACTATACTTGCTGGGAGTGCTATTTGCACTGTGTATGGCAATGGGAGTGCAATAGTGACTTTCCGAACCCGAAAACAACTTTTGCTCGTAGGATCAGAAACTGCATGTGATTCAACTCCATTTAGGACTGGGAAACAAATGCTAGCTCGCCTTACAAGAAACACACTCTGCTTTTGAGAAATGAGCACTCTTCTACTCTACTGTGTTTACTATGGGGTCCGAACAGTGAGCTTGCTCAGAACAAAAAAACTGTGCTTCCTACACACACGGCCATATCTAGTTCAATTCTGCTTATAAACCTGACAAGAACAGTAGATGCTTTTCAGTCCAATACACTGTACTTGCTGGGAACAGACGCGTGTGCTATTTGCACTGTGTATGACAATGGGAGCGCAATAGTGACTTTCCTTATCAGAAAACAATTCTTGCTCGTAGGTCCAGAAACTGCATGTGATTCAACTCCATATAGGACTGGGAAACAAACGCTAGCTCGCCTTACAAGAAACACACTCTGCTTTAGAGAAAAGGGCACTCTTCTACTCTACTGTGTTTCCTATAGGGCCAGAACAGTGAGCTTGCTCAGAACAAAAGAACTGTGCTTCCTACACACATGGCCACATCTAGTTCAAGTGTGATTAGGAACCTGACAAGAACAGTAGCTCCTCTTCAGTCCGATACACTGTACTTGCTGGGAACAGAAGCCAGGGCTATTTGTCCTGTGTATGGCAATGGCAGCACAATACTGACTCTTCCTACCATAAAACAACTCTTGCTCGTAGGACCAGAAACTGCATGTGATTCAACTCTATTTAGGACTGGGAAACAAACGCTAGCTGGCCTTACAAGAAACACACTCTGCTTTAGAGAAAAGAGCACTCTTCTACTCTACTGTGTTTATTATAAGGCCTGAACAGTGAGCTTGCTCAGAACCAAAGAACTATGCTTCCTACACACACACCCATATCTAGTTCAATTCTGCTTAGGAACCTGACAAGAACAGTAGATCCTCTTCAGTCTAATACACTGTACTTCCTGGGAACATACGCGAGTGCTATTTGCACTGTGTGGCAATTGGAGCACAATAGTGACTCGTCTTACCAGAAAAGAACGCTTGCTCGTAGGACAAAAAACTGCATGTGACTCAACTCCATTTAGGACTGGGAAACTAACTCTAGCTCGCTTTACAAAAAACACACTCTGCTTTTGAGAAAAGAGCACTCTTCTACTCTACTGTGTTTCCTATAGGGCCAGAACAGTGAGATTGCTCAGAAAAAAGAACTGTGCTTCCTACACACACGGGCCATATCTAGTTCAACTCTTCTTAAGAAACTGAGAAGAAGAGTAGCTCCTCTTCAGTCCAATACACTGTACTTGCTCGGAACAGACGGTAGGGCTATTTGCACTGTGTATGGCAATGGGAACGCAATAGTGACTTTCCTTACCAGAAAACAACTCTTGCTCGTAGGACCAGTAACTGCATGTGATTCAACTCCATTTAGGACTGGGAAACAAACGCTAGCTCGCCTTACAAGAAACACACTCTGCTTTTGAGAAAAGAGCACTCTTCTACTCTACTGTTTTTCCTATGGGGTCCGAACAGTGAGATTGCTCAGAACAAAAAAACTGTGCTTCCTACACACACGGCCATATCTAGTTCAAGTCTGCTTAGGAAACTGACAAGAACAGTAGCTCCTCTTCAGTCCGATACACTGTACTTGCTGGGAACAAACGCGAGTGCTATTTGCACTGTGTATGGCAATGGGAGCACAATAGTAACTTTCCTTACCAGAAAACAAGTCTTGCTCGTAGGACCAGAAACTGCATGTGATTCAACTCCATTTAGGACTGGGAAACAAACACTAGCTCGCCTTACTAGAAACACACTCTGCTTTTGAGAAAAGAGCACTCTTCTACTCTACTGTGTTTCCTATATGGCCAGAACAGTGAGCTTGCACAGAACAAAAGAACTGTGCTTCCTACACACACGGTCCATATCTAGTTCAACTCTGCTTAGGAAACTGACAAGAACAGTAGCTCCTCTTCAGTCCAATACACTGTACTTGCGTGGAACAGACATGAGTGCTATTTGCACTGTGTATGGCAATTGGAGCACAATAGTGACTCGTCTTACCAGAAAACAACTCTTGCTTGCAGGACAAAAAACTGCATGTGACTCAACTCCATTTAGGACTGGGAAACAAACGCGAACTCATCTTACAAGAAACACACTTTGCTTTAGAGAAAAGAGCACTCTTCTACTCTACTGTGTTTCCTATGTGTTCCGAACAGTGAGCTTGCTCAGTACAAAAAAACTGTGCCTCCTACACACACGGCCATATCTAGTTCAACTCTGCTTAGGAAACTGACAAGAATACTAGCACCTATTCAGTTCAATACACAATACTTGCTGGGAACAGACGCGAATGCTATTTGCACTGTGTATGGCATTTGGAGTGCAATAGTGCCTCTTTTTACCAGAAAACAACTCTTGCTTGCAGGACAAAAAACTGCATGTGACTCAACTCCATTTAGGACTGGGAAACAAACGCGAGCTCACCTTACAAGAAACACACTTTGCTTTAGAGAAAAGAGCACTCTTCTACTCTACTGTGTTTCCTATAGGGCCAGAACAGTGAGCTTGCTCAGAACAAAAAAACTGTGCTTCCTACACAAATGGGCCATATCTAGTTCAACTCTGCTTAGGAAACTGACAAGAACAGTAGCTCCTCTTCAGTCCCATACACTGTACTTGCTGGGATCAGACGCCAGTGCTATTTGTCCTGTGTATGGCAATGACAGCGCAATAGTGACTATTCTAACCATAAAAAAACTCTTGCTCATAGGACCAGAAACTTCATGTGATTCCACTCCATTTAGGACTGGGAAACAAACGATAGCTTGCCTTACAAGAAACACAATCTGCTTTTGAGAAAAGAGCACTCTTCTACTCTACTGTGTTTCTTATGGGTTCCAAACAGTAAGCTTGCTCAGAACAAAAGAACAGTGCTTCCTACATGCAACGGACCATATCTAGTTCAACTCTGCTTAGGAAACTGACAAGAATAGTAGGTCCTGTTCAGTCCAGTACACTGTACTTGCTGGGAAAAGATGCGAGTGCTATTTGCCAGGTGTATGGCAATGGGAGCGCAATAGTGATTTTCCTTACCAGAAAACAACTCTTGTTCGTAGGACCACAAACTGCATGTGATTCAATTCCATTTAGGATTAGGAAACAAACGCTAGCTCGCCTTACAAGAAACACACATTGCTTTTGAGAAAAGAGCACTCTTCTATTCTACTGTGTTTCCTATGTGTTCCGAGCAGTGAGCTTGCTCAGAACAAAAAAACTGTGCTTCCTACACACACGGCCATATCTAGTTCAAGTCTGCTTAGGAACCTGACAAGAACAGTAGATCCTGTTCAGTCCAATACACGGTACTTGCTGGGAACATACGCCAGTGCTATTTGTCCTGTGTATGGCAATGGCAGTGCAATATTGACTCTTCTTACCAGAAAACAACTCTTGCTCGTAGGACCAGATACTGCATGGGATTCAACTCCATTTAGGACTGGGAAACAAACGCTAGCTCTCCTTACAAGGAACACACTCTGCTTTTGAGAAAAGAGCACTCTTCTACTCTACTGTGTTTCCTATGGGGTCCAAACAGTGAGCTTGCTCAGAATAAAAGAACTGTGCTTCCTACACACACCGACCATATCTAGTTCAACTCTACTTAGGAAACTGACAAGAACAGTAGCTCCTCTTCAGTCCGAAACACTGTACTTGCTGGGAACAGACGCCAGTGCTATTTGTCCTGTGTATGGCAATGGCAGCACAATACTGACTCTTCTTACCATAAAACAACTCTTGCTCGTAGGACCAGAAACTGCATGTGATTCAACTCTATTTAGGACTGGGAAACAAACGCTAGCTGGCCTTACAAGAAACACACTCTGCTTTAGAGAAAAGAGCACACTTCTACTCTACTGTGTTTATTATAAGGCCTGAACAGTGAGCTTGCTCAGAACAAAAGAACTGTGCTTCCTACACACACACCCATATCTAGTTCAATTCTGCTTAGGAACCTGACAAGAACAGTAGATCCTATTCAGTCCAATACACTATACTTGCTGGGAACAGACGCGAGTGCTATTTGCACTGTGTATGGCAATAGGAGTGCAGTAGTGACTTTCCTTACCAGAAAACAACTCTTTCTCGTAGGACCAAAAACTGCATGTGATTCAACTCCATTTAGGACTGGGAAACAAACGCTAGCTCGCCTTACAAGAAACACACTCTGCTTTTGAGAAAAGAGCAGTCTTCTACTCTACTGTGTTTCCTATGGGGTTCCGAACAGTGAGCTTGCTCAGAACAAAAGAACTGTGCTTCCTACAAACACGGCCATATCTAGTTCAATTCTGCTTAGGAACCTGACAAGAACAGTAGCTCTTCTTCAGTCCAATACACTGAACTTGCTGGGAACAGACGCCAGTGCTATTTGTCCTGTGTGATGGCAACGGCAGCGCAATAGTGACTCTTCTTACCAGAAAACAACTCTTGCTCGTAGGACCAGAAACTGCATGTGATTCAACTCTATTTAGGACTGGGAAACAAACGCTAGCTGGCCTTACAAGAAACACACTCTGCTTTAGAGAAAAGAGCACTCTTCTACTCTACTGTGTTTCCTATAGGGCCAGAACAGTAAGCTTTCTCAGAACAAAAGAACTGTGCTTCGTACACATGGGCCATATCTAGTACAACTCTGCTTAGGAATCTGACCAGAACAGTAGCTCCTCTTCAGTCCGATACACTGTACTTGCTGGGAACAGACGCGAGTGCTCTTTGCACAGTGTATTGCAATGGGAGCGCAATAGTGAATTTCCTTACCAGAAAACATCTCTTGCTGGTAGGACCAGAAACTGCATGTGATTCATCTCCATTTAGGACTGGGAAACAAATGCTAGCTCGCCTTACATGAAACACATTCTGCTTTTGAGAAAAGAGCACTCTTCTACTCTACTGTGTTTCCTATGGGGTCCGAACAGTGAGCTTTCTCAGAACAAAAGAACTGTGCTTCCTACACACACGGGCCATATCTAGTTCAATTCTGCTTAGGAAACTGACAGGAACAGCAGCTCCTCTTCAGTCCAATACACTGTACTTTCTGGGAACAGACGCGAGTGCTATTTGCACTGTGTATGGCAATTGGAGCACAATAGTGACTTGTCTTACCAGAAAACCACTCTTGCTTGTAGGACAAAATACTGCATGTGACTCAACTCCATTTAAGACTGAGAACCAAACCCTAGCTCGCCTTACAAGAAACACAATCTGCTTTTGAGAAAAGAGCACTCTTCTACTCTACTGTGTTTCCTATGGGTTCCGAAGAGTAAGCTTGCTCAGAACAAAAAAAATTTGCTTCCTACACACACGGCCATATCTAGTTCAAGTCTGCTTAGGAAACTGACAAGAACAGTAGATCCTCTTCAGGCCAATACACTGGACTTGCTGGGAACAGACGCGTGTGCTATTTGCACTGTGTATGGCAATGGGAGCGCAATAGTGACATTCCTTACCAGAAAACAACTCTTGCTCATAGTATAAGAAACTGCATGTGATTCAACTCCATTTAGGACTGGGAAACAAATGCTAGCTCGCCTTACAAGAAACACACTCTGCTTCAGAGAAAAGAGCACTCTTCTACTCTACTGTGTTTTTATAGGGACAGAACAGTGAGCTTGCTCAGAACAAAAGAACTGTGCTTCCTACACACACGGGCCATAACTAGTTCAACTCTGCTTAGGAAACTGACAAGAACAGTAGCTCCTCTTCAGTCCAACACACTGTACTTGCGGGGAACAAACGCAAGTGCTATTTGCACTGTGTATGGCAATTGGAGCACAATAGTGACTCGTCTTACCAGAAAACAACTCTTGCTCGTAGGACAAAAAACTGCATGTGACTCAACTCCATTTAGGTCTGGGAAACAAATGCTAGCTCGCCTTCAAGAAAAACACTCTGCTTTTGAGAAAAGAGCACTCTTCTAATCTACTGTGTTTCCTATGGGGTCCAAACAGTGAGATTGCTCAGAACAAAAGAACTGTGCTTCCTACACACGGGATATATCTCGTTCAACTCTGCTTAGGAAACTGACAAGAACAATAGATTCTCTTCAGTCCAATACACTGTACTTGCTGGGAACAGAAGCGAGTGCTATTTGCACTGTGTATGACCATGGAAGCGCAATAGTGACTTTCCTTACCAGAAAAAAACTCTTGCTCGTGGGACCAGAACCTGCATGTGATTCAACTCCATTTAGGACTGGGAAACAAACGCTAGCTCGCCTTACAAGAAACACACTCTGCTTTTGAGAAAAGACCACTCGTCTACTCTACTGTGTTTCCTACAGTGCCAGAACAGTGAGCTTGCTCAGAACAAAAGAAGTGTGCTTCCTACACACAAGGCCATATCTAGTTCAACTCTGCTTAGGAACCTGACAAGAACAGTAGATCCTCTTTAGTCCAATACACTGTACTGATTGGAACAGACGCCAGTGCTATTTGCACTGTGTATGACAATGAGAGCGCAATAGTGACTCTTCTTACCAGAAAACAACTCTTGCTCATAGGACCAGAAACTGCATGTGATTCAACTCCATTTAGGACTGGGAAACAAACGCTAGCTCGCCTTACAAGAAACACACTCTGCTTTTGAGAAAAGAGCACTCTTCTACTCTACTGTGTTTCCTAAGAAGTCCGAACAGTTAACTTGCTCAGAACAAAAGAACTGTGCTTCCTAGACACACGGCCATATCTAGTTCAATTCTGATTACAAAACTGACAAGAACAGTAGATCCTCTTCAGTCCAATACACTGTACTTGCTGGGAACAGACGCCAGTGCTATTTGTCCTGTGTATGGCAATGGGAGCACAATATTGACTCTTATTACCAGAAAACAACTCTTGCTCATAGGACCAGAAACTGCATGTGATTCAACTCCATTTAGGACTGGGAAACAAACACTAGCTCGCCTTAAAAGAAACACACTCTGCTTTTGAGAAAAGAGTACTCTTCTACTCTACTGTGTTTCCTATGGGGTCCGAACAGTGAGCTTGCTCAGAACAAAAGAACTGTGCTTCCTACACGAACGGGCCATATCTAGTTCAATTCTGCTTAGGAAACTGACAAGAACAGTAGCTCCTCTTCAGTACGATACACTGTACTTGCTGGGAACATACGCGAGTGCTATTTGCACTGTGTATGGCAATGGGAGAGCAATAGTGACTTTCCTTACCAGAAAAAAACTCTTGCTCGTAGGACCAGAAACTGCATGTGATTCAACTCCATTTAGGACTGGGAAACAAATGCTAGCAAGCCTTATATGCAACACACTCTGCTTTTGAGAAAAGAGCACTCTTCTACTCTACTGTGTTTCCTATGGGGTCCGAACAGTGAGCTTGCTCAGAACAAAAGAACTGTGCTTCCTACACACACGGGCCACATCTAGTTCAACTCTGCTTAGGAAACTGACAAGTACAGTAGCTCCTCTTCAGTCCGATACACTGTACTTGCTGGGAACAGACGCGAGTGCTATTTGCACTGTGTATGGCAATGGGAGCACAATAGTGACTTTCCTTACCAGAAAACAACTCTTGCTCGTAGGACCAGAAACTGCATGTGACTCAACTCCATTTAGGACTGGGAAACAAAGGCTAACTCGCCTTACAAGAAACACACTCTGCTTTAGAGAAAAGAGCACTCTTCTACTCTACTGTGTTTCCTATAAGGCCAGAACAGTGAGCTTGCTCAGAACAAAAGAACTGTGCTTTCTACACACAAGGGCCATATCTAGTTCAACTCTGCTTAGGAAACTGACAAGAACAGTAGCTCCTCTTCAGTCTGATACACTGTACTTGCTGGGAACAGACGCGAGGGCTATTTGCACTGTGGATGGCATAGGGAGCACAATAGTGACTTTCCTTACCAGAAAAAAAGTCTTGCTCGTAGGACCAGAAACTCCATATGATTCAACTCCATTTAGGACTGAGAAACAAATGCTACCTCGCCTTACATGAAATACACTCTGCTTTTGAGAAAAGAGCAATCTTCTATTCTACTGTGTTTCCTATGGTGTCCGAACAGTGAGCTTGCTCAGAAAAAAAGAACTGTGCTTCCTATACACATGGTCCATATCTAGTTCAACTCTGCTTAGGAAACTGACAAGAACAGTAGCTCCTCTTCAGTCCAATACACTGTACTTGCTGGGAACAGACGCGAGTGCTATTTGCACTGTGTATGGCAATGGGAGCACAATAGTGACTTTCCTTACCAGAAAACAACTCTTGCTCATAGGACCGGAAACTGCCTGTGATTGAACTCCATTTAGGACTAGGAAACAAACGCCAGCTCGCCTTACAAGAAACACACTCTGCTTTAGAGAAAAGAGCACTCTTCTACTCTTCTGTGATTCCTATGAGGTCCAAACAGTGAGCTTGCTCAGAACAAAAAAACTGTGCTTCCTATACACACCGCCATACTTAGTTCAATTCTGCTTAGGTACATGACAAGAACAGCAGCTCCTCTTCAGTCCAATACACTGTACGACTGGAAAGAGACAACAGTGCTATTTGTCCTGTGTATGGCAATGGCAGCGCAATAGTGACTCTTCTTACCAGAAAACAACTCTTGCTCGTAGGACCAGAAACTGCATGTGATTCAACTCCATTTAGGACTGGGAAAAAAACGCTAGCTCGCCTTCCAAGAAACACACTCTGCTTTAGAGAAAAGAGCACTCTTCTACTCTACTGTGTTTCCATAGGGCCAGAAGAGTGAGCTTGCTCAGAACAAAAGAACTGTGCTTCCTACACACGGGCCATATCTAGTTCAACTCTGCTTAGGAAACTGAGAAGAACAGTAGCTCCTCTTCAGTCCGATACACTGTACTTGCTGGGAACAGACGCGAGTGCTATTTGCACTGTGGATGGCAATGGGAGCGCAATAGTGACTCTCCTTACCAGAAAACAACTTTTGCTCGTAGGACCTGAAACTGCATGTGATTCAACTCCATTTAGGACTGGGAAACAAATACTAGCAAGCCTTACATGAAACACACTCTGCTTTTGAGAAAAGAGCACTCTTCTACTCTACTGTGTTTCCTATGGTGTCCGAACAGTGAGCTTGCTCAGAACAAAAGAACTGTGCTTCCTACACACACGGGCCATATCTAGTTCAACTCTGCTTAGGAACCTGACAAGAACAGTAGATCCTCTTCAGTCCAATACACTGTACTTGCTGGGAACAGACGCCAGTGCTATTTGTCCTGTGTATGGCAATTGCAGCGCAACAATGACTCTTCTTACCATAAAACAACTCTTGCTCGTAGGCCCAGAAACTGCATATGATTCAACTCCATTTTGGACTGAGAAACAAATGCTAGCTCGCCTTACATGAAATACACTCTGCTTTTGAGAAAAGAGCACTCTTCTACTCTACTGTGTTTCCTATGGTGTCCGAACAGTAAGCTTGCTCAGAACAAAAAAACTGTGCTTCCTACACACACGGCCATATCTAGTTCAAGTCTGCTTAGGAACCTGACAAGAACAGTAGATCCTCTTCAGTCCAATACACTGTACTTACTGGGAACAGACTCGTGTGCTATTTGCACTGTGTATGGCAATGGGAGCGAAATAGTGACTTTCCTTATCAGAAAACAATTCTTGCTCGTAGATCCAGAAACTTCATGTGATTCAACTCTATTTAGGACTGGGAAACAAACGCTAGCTGGCCTTACAAGAAACACACTCTGCTTTAGAGAAAAAGCACTCTTCTACTCTACTGTGTTTCCTATAGGGCCAGAACAGTAAGCTTTCTCAGAACAAAAGAACTGTGCTTCGTACACATGGGCCATATCTAGTACAACTCTGCTTAGGAATCTGACCAGAACAGTAGCTCCTCTTCAGTCCGATACACTGTACTTGCTGGGAACAGACGCGAGTGCTCTTTGCACAGTGTATTGCAATGGGAGCGCAATAGTGAATTTCCTTACCAGAAAACATCTCTTGCTGGTAGGACCAGAAACTGCATGTGATTCATCTCCATTTAGGACTGGGAAACAAATGCTAGCTCGCCTTACATGAAACACATTCTGCTTTTGAGAAAAGAGCACTCTTCTACTCTACTGTGTTTCCTATGGGGTCCGAACAGTGAGCTTTCTCAGAACAAAAGAACTGTGCTTCCTACACACACGGGCCATATCTAGTTCAATTCTGCTTAGGAAACTGACAGGAACAGCAGCTCCTCTTCAGTCCAATACACTGTACTTTCTGGGAACAGACGCGAGTGCTATTTGCACTGTGTATGGCAATTGGAGCACAATAGTGACTTGTCTTACCAGAAAACCACTCTTGCTTGTAGGACAAAATACTGCATGTGACTCAACTCCATTTAAGACTGAGAACCAAACCCTAGCTCGCCTTACAAGAAACACAATCTGCTTTTGAGAAAAGAGCACTCTTCTACTCTACTGTGTTTCCTATGGGTTCCGAAGAGTAAGCTTGCTCAGAACAAAAAAAATTTGCTTCCTACACACACGGCCATATCTAGTTCAAGTCTGCTTAGGAAACTGACAAGAACAGTAGATCCTCTTCAGGCCAATACACTGGACTTGCTGGGAACAGACGCGTGTGCTATTTGCACTGTGTATGGCAATGGGAGCGCAATAGTGACTTTCCTTATCAGAAAACAATTCTTGCTCATAGGTCCAGAAACTGCATGTGATTCAACTCCATATAGGACTGGGAAACAAACACTAGCTCGCCTTACAAAAAACACACTCTGATTTAGAGAAAAAATCATTTTTCTACTTTACTGTGTTTCCTAAGTGGTCCGAACAGTGAACTTGCTCAGAACAGAAGAACTGTGCTTTCAACACACACGGCCATATCTAGTTCAATTCTGCTTAGGAACCTGACAAGAACAGTAGATCCTCTTCAGTCCAATACACTGTACTTGCTGGGAACCGACGCCAGTGCTATTTGTCCTGTGTATGGCAATTGGAGCACAATAGTGACTCGTCTTACCAGAAAACAACTCTTGCTCGTAGGACAAAAAACTGCATGTGACTCAACTCCATTTAGGTCTGGGAAACAAATGCTAGCTCGCCTTCAAGAAACACACTCTGCTTTTGAGAAAAGAGCACTCTTCTACTCTACTGTGTTTCCTATGGGGTCCAAACAGTGAGATTGCTCAGAACAAAAGAACTGTGCTTCCTACACACGGGATATATCTCGTTCAACTCTGCTTAGGAAACTGACAAGAACAGTAGATTCTCTTCAGTCCAATACACTGTACTTGCTGGGAACAGACGCGAGTGCTATTTGCACTGTGTATGACCATGGAAGCACAATAGTGACTTTCCTTACCAGAAAAAAACTCTTGCTCGTGGGACCAGAACCTGCATGTGATTCAACTCCATTTAGGACTGGGAAACAAACGCTAGCTCGCCTTACAAGAAACACACTCTGCTTTTGAGAAAAGACCACTCGTCTACTCTACTGTGTTTCCTACAGGGCCAGAACAGTGAGCTTGCTCAGAACAAAAGAAGTGTGCTTCCTACACACAAGGCCATATCTAGTTCAACTCTGCTTAGGAACCTGACAAGAACAGTAGATCCTCTTTAGTCCAATACACTGTACTGGTGGGAACAGACGCCAGTGCTATTTGCACTGTGTATGACAATGGGAGCGCAATAGTGACTCTTCTTACCAGAAAACAACTCTTGCTCATAGGACCAGAAACTGCATGTGATTCAACTCCATTTAGGACTGGGAAACAAACGCTAGCTCGCCTTACAAGAAACACACTCTGCTATAGAGAAAAGAGCACTCTTCTACTTTACTGTGTTTCCTAAGAAGTCTGAACAGTGAACTTGCTCAGAACAAAAGAACTGTGCTTCCTAGACACACGGCCATATCTAGTTCAATTCTGCTTACAAAACTGACAAGAACAGTAGATCCTCTTCAGTCCAATACACTGTACTTGGTGGGAACAGACGTCAGTGCTATTTGTCCTGTGTATGGCAATGAGAGCGCAATATTGACTCTTATTACCAGAAAACAACTCTTGCTCGTAGGACCAGAAACTGCATGTGATTCAACTCCATTTAGGACTGGGAAACAAACGCTAGCTCGCCTTACAAGAAACACACTCTGCTTTTGAGAAAAGAGCACTCTTCTACTCTACTGTGTTTCCTATGGGGTCCGAACAGTGAGCTTGCTCAGAACAAAAGAACTGTGCTTCCTACACGAACGGGCCATATCTAGTTCAATTCTGCTTAGGAACCTGACAAGAACAGTAGCTCCTCTTCAGTCCAATATACTGTACTTGCTGGGAACAGTCGCCAGTGCTATTTATCCTGTGTATGGCAATGGGAGCACAATAGTGACTCTTCTTACCATAAAACAACTCTTGCTCGTAGGACCAGAAACTGCATGTGATTCAACTCTATTTAGGACTGGGAAACAAACGCTAGCTGGCCTTACAAGAAACACACTCTGCTTTTGATAAAAGAGCACTCTTCTACTCTACTGTGTTTCCTATAGGGCGAGAACAGTGATCTTGCTCAGAACAAAAGAACTGTGCTTCCTACACACACCGACCATATCTAGTTCAACTCTGCTTAGGAAACTGAGAAGAACAGTAGCTCCTCTTCAGTCCGATACACTGTACTTGCTGGGAACAGACGCGAGTGCTATTTGCACTGTGTATGGCAATGGGAGAGCAATAGTGACTTTCCTTACCAGAAAAAAACTCTTGCTCGTAGGACCAGAAACTGCATGTGATTCAACTCCATTTAGGACTGGGAAACAAATGCTAGCAAGCCTTATATGAAACACACTCTGCTTTTGAGAAAAGAGCACTCTTCTACTCTACTGTGTTTCCTATGGGGTCCGAACAGTGAGCTTGCTCAGAACAAAAGAACTGTGCTTCCTACACACATGGGCCATATCTAGTTCAATTCTGCTTAGGAATCTGACAAGAACAGTAGCTCCTCTTCAGTCCAATACACTGTACTTTCTGGGAACAGACGCGAGTGCTATTTGCACTGTGTATGGCAATTGGAGCACAATAGTGACTTGTCTTACCAGAAAACAACTCTTGCTTGTAGGACAAAATACAGCATGTGACTCAACTCCATTTAGGACTGAGAACCAAACCCTAGCTCGCCTTACAAGAAACACACTCTGCTTTTGAGAAAAAAGCACTCTTCTACTCTACTCTGTTTCCTATGGGTTCCGAACAGTGAGCTTGCTCAGAACAAAAAAACTGTGCTTCCTACACACACGGCCATATCTATTTCAAGTCTGCTTAGGAACCTGACAAGAACAGTAGATCCTCTTCAGTCCAATACACTGTACTTGCTGGGAACAGACGCGTGTGCTATTTGCACTGTGTATGGCAATGGGAGCGCAATAGTGACTTTCCTTATCAGAAAACAATTCTTGCTCATAGGTCCAGAAACTGCATGTGATTCAACTCCATATAGGACTGGGAAACAAACGCTAGCTCGCCTTACAAGAAACACACTCTGCTTTTGAGTAAAGAGCACTCTTCTACTCTACTGTGTTTCCTATAGGGCCAGAACAGTGAGCTTGCTCAGAACAAAAGAACTGTGCTTCCTACACACGGCCATATCTAGTTCAACTCTGCTTAGGAACATGACAAGAACAGTAGATCCTTTTCAGTCCAATACACTGTACATGCTGGGAACAGACGCCAGTGCTATTTGCCATCTGTATGACAATGGGAGCACAATAGTGACTCTTCTTACCAGAAAACAACTCTTGCTCATAGGACCAGAAACTGCATGTGATTCAACTCCATTTAGGACTGGGAAACAAACACTAGCTCGCCTTACAATAAACACACTCTGATTTAGAGAAAAAATCATTTTTCTACTCTACTGTGTTTCCTAAGTGGTCTGAACAGTGAACTTGCTCAGAACAGAAGAACTGTGCTTTCAACACACACGGCCATATCTAGTTCAATTCTGCTTAGGAACCTGAAAAGAACAGTAGATCCTCTTCAGTCCAATACACTGTACTTGCTGGGAACCGACGCCAGTGCTATTTGTCCTGTGTATGGCAATGGCAGCACAATATCGACTCTTCTTACCAGAAAACAGCTCTTGCTCGTAGGACCAGATATTGCATGGGATTCAACTCCATTTAGGACTGGGAAACAAACGCTAGCTCTCCTTACAAGAAACACACTCTGCTTTTGAGAATAGAGCACTCTTCTACTCTACTGTGTTTCCTATGGGGTCCAAACAGTGAGCTTGCTGAGAACAAAAGAACTGTGCTTCCTACACACACCGACCATATCTAGTTCAACTCTGCTTAGGAAACTGACAAGAACAGTAGTTCCTATTCAGTCCAATACACTGTACTTGCTGGGAACAGACGCGAGTGCTATTTGCACTGTGTATGGCAATGGGTGCACAATAGTGACTTTCCTTACCAGAAAACAACTCTTGCTCATAGGACCGGAAACTGCCTGTGATTGAACTCCATTTAGGACTAGGAAACAAATGCCAGCTCGCCTTACAAGAAACACACTCTGCTTTAGAGAAAAGAGCACTCTTCTACTCTACTGTGTTTCCTATGAGGTCCGAACCGTGAGATTGCTCAGAACAAAAAAACTGTGCTTCCTACACACACCGCCATACTTAGTTCAATTCTGCTTAGGAACCTGAAAAGAACAGTAGATCCTCTTCATTCCAATACACTGTACTGCTGGGAACAGACAACAGTGCTATTTGTCCTGTGTATGGCAATGGCAGCACAACAGTGACTTTTCCTGCCATAAAAAAACTCTTCCTCGTAGGACCAGAAACTGCATGTGATTCAAATCCATTTAGGACTGGGAAACCAAGGCTAGCTCGCCTTAAAAGAAACACACTCTGCTTTAGAGAAAAGAGCACTCTTCTACTCTACTGTGTTTCCTATGGGGTCCGAAAAGTGAGCTTGCTCAGAACAAAAGAACTGTGCTTCCTACACACACGGGCCATATCTAGTTCAACTCTGCTTAGGAACCTGCCAAGAACAGTAGCTCCTCTTCAGTCCAATACACTATACTTGCTGGGAGTGCTATTTGCACTGTGTATGGCAATGGGAGTGCAATAGTGACTTTCCTTACCAGAAAACAACTCTTGCTCGTAGGATCAGAATCTGCATGTGATTCAACTCCATTTAGGACTGGGAAACAAATGCTAGCTCGCCTTACAAGAAACACACTCTGCTTTTGAGAAAAGAGCACTCTTCTCCTCTATTGTGTTTCCTATGAGGTCCGAACAGTGAGCTTGCTCAGAACAAAAAAACTGTGCTTCCTACACACACGGGCCATATCTAGTTCAATTCTGCTTATAAACCTGACAAGAACAGTAGTTCCTCTTCAGTCCAATACACTGTACTTGCTGGGAACAGACGCGTGTGCTATTTGCACTGTGTATGACAATGGGAGCGAAATAGTGACTTTCCTTATCAGAAAACAATTCTTGCTCGTAGGTCCAGAAACTGCATGTGATTCAACTCCATATAGGACTGGGAAACAAACGCTAGCTCGCCTTACAAGAAACACACTCTGCTTTTGAGAAAAGGGCCCTCTTCTACTCTACTGTGTTTCCTATAGGGCCAGAACAGTGAGCTTGCTCAGAACAAAAGAACTGTGCTTCCTACACACATGGCCATATCTAGTTCAACTCTGCTTAGGAACCGGACAAGAACAGTAGATCCTCTTCATTCCAATACACTGTACATGCTGGGAACAGATGCCAGTGCTATTTGCCCTCTGTATGACAATGGGAGCACAATAGTGACTCTTCTTACCAGAAAACAACTCTTGCTTGTAGGACCAGAAACTGCATGTGATTCAACTCCATTTAGGACTGGGAAACAAATGCTAGCTCGCCTTACATGAAACACACTCTGCTTTTGAGAAAAGAGCACTCTTCTACTCTACTGTGTTTCCTATGGGGTCGAAACAGTGAGCTTGCTCAGAACAAAAGAACTGTGCTTCCTACACACACGGGCCATATCTATTTCAACTCTGCTTACGAAACTGACAAGAACAGTAGCTCCTCTTCAGTCCAATACACTGTATTGCTGGGAACAGACGCGAGTGCTATTTGCACTGTGTATGGCAATTAGAGCACAATACTGACTCGTCTTACCAGAAAACAACTCTTGCTTGTAGGACAAAAAACTGCATGTGACTCAACTCAATTTAGGACTGGGAAACAAACGTTAGCTCGCCTTCCAAGAAACACCCTCTGCTTTTGAGAAAAGAGCACTCTTCTATTCTACTGTGTTTCCTGTGTGTTCCGAACAGTGAGCTTGCTCAGAAAAAAAAACCTGTGCTTCCTACACACGGACCATATCTAGTTCAACTCTGCTTAGAAAACTGAAAAGAACAGTAGCTCCTCTTCAGTTCAATACACTGTACTTGCTGGGAACAGATGCCAGTGCTATTTGCACTGTGTATGGCAAATGGAGTGCAATAGTGACTTTCCTTACCAGAAAAAAACTCTTGCTCATAGGACCAGAAACTGCATGTGCTTCCACTCCTTTTAGGACCTGGAAACATATGCTATCTCACCTTACAAGAAACACACTCTGCTTTTGTGAAAAGAGCAGTCATCTACTCTACTGTATTTCCTATGGGGTCCGAACAGTGAGCTTGCTCAGAACAAATCAACTGTGCTACCTACACACACGGGCCATATCTAGTTCAAATCTGCTTAGGAAAATGACAAGAACAGTAGCTCCTCTTCAGTCCAATACACTATACTTGCTGGGAACAGACTGGAGTGCTATTTGCACTGTGTATGGCAATGGGAGCACAATAGTGACTTTCCTTACCAGAAAACAACTCTTGCTCATAGTATCAGAAACTGCATGTGAATAAACTCCATTTAGGACTGGGAAACAAATGCTAGCTCGCCTTACAGGAAACACACTCTGCTTCAGAGAAAAGAGCACTCTTCTACTCTACTGTGTTTCCTATAGGGCCAGAACAGTGAGCTTGCTCAGAACAAAAGAACTGTTCTTCCTACACACACGGGCCATAGCTAGTTCAACTCTGCTTAGGAAACTGACAAGAACAGTAGCTCCTCTTCAGTCCAATACACTGTACTTGCGGGGAACAAACGCAAGTGCTATTTGCACTGTGTATGGCAATTGGAGCACGATAGTGACTCGTCTTACCAGAAAACAACTCTTGCTCGTAGGACAAAAAACTGCATGTGACTCAACTCCATTTAGGTCTGGGAAACAAATGCTAGCTCGCCTTCAAGAAACACACTCTGCTTTTGAGAAAAGAGCACTCTTCTACTCTACTGTGTTTCCTATGGGGTCCAAACAGTGAGATTGCTCAGAACAAAAGAACTGTGCTTCCTACACACGGGATATATCTCGTTCAACTCTGCTTAGGAAACTGACAAGAACAGTAGATTCTCTTCAGTCCAATACACTGTACTTGCTGGGAACAGACGCGAGTGCTATTTGCACTGTGTATGACCATGGAAGCGCAATAGTGACTTTCCTTACCAGAAAAAATCTCCTGCTCGTGGGACCAGAACCTGCATGTGATTCAACTCCATTTAGGACTGGGAAACAAACGCTAGCTCGCCTTACAAGAAACACACTCTGCTTTTGAGAAAAGACCACTCTTCTACTCTACTGTGTTTCCTACAGGGCCAGAACAGTGAGCTTGCTCAGAAAAAAAGAAGTGTGCTTCCTACACACAAGGCCATATCTAGTTCAACTCTGCTTAGGAACCTGACAAGAACAGTAGATCCTCTTTAGTCCAATACACTGTACTGGTGGGAACAGACGCCAGTGCTATTTGCACTGTGTATGACAATGGGAGCACAATAGTGACTCTTCTTACCAGAAAACAACTCTTGCTCATAGGACCAGAAACTGCATGTGATTCAACTCCATTTAGGACTGGGAAACAAACGCTAGCTCGCCTTACAGGAAACACACTCTGCTATAGAGAAAAGAGCACTCTTCTACTCTACTGTGTTTCCTAAGAAGTCCGAACAGTGAACTTGCTCAGAACAAAAGTACTCTGCTTCCTAGACACACGGCCATATCTAGTTCAATTCTGCTTACGAAACTGACAAGAACAGTAGATCCTCTTCAGTCCAATACACTGTACTTGCTGGGAACAGACGCCAGTGCTATTTGTCCTGTGTATGGCAATGGGAGCACAATATTGACTCTTACTACCAGAAAACAACTCTTGCTCGTAGGACCAGAAACTGCATGTGATTCAACTCCATTTAGGACTGGGAAACAAACACTAGCTCGCCTTACAAGAAACACACTCTGTTTTTGAGAAAAGAGCACTCTTCTACTCTACTGTGTTTCCTATGGGGTCCGAACATAGAGCTTGCTCAGAACAAAAGAACTGTGCTTCCTACATGAACGGGCCATATCTAGTTCAATTCTGCTTAGGAACCTGACAAGAACAGTAGCTCCTCTTCAGTACAATACACTGTACTTGCTGGGAACAGACGCCAGTGCTATTTGTCCTGTGTATGGCAATGGGAGCGCAATAGTGACTCTTCTTACCATAAAACAACTCTTGCTCGTAGGACCAGAAACTGCATGTGATTCAACTCTATTTAGGACTGGGAAACAAACGCTAGCTGGCCTTACAAGAAACACACTCTGCTTTAGAGAAAAGAGCACTCTTCTACTCTTCTGTGATTCCTATGAGGTCCGAACATTGAGCTTGCTCAGAACAAAAAAACTGTGCTTCCTATACACACCGCCATACTTAGTTCAATTCTGCTTAGGTACATGACAAGAACAGCAGCTCCTCTTCAGTCCAATACACTGTACGACTGGAAAGAGACAACAGTGCTATTTGTCCTGTGTATGGCAATGGCAGCGCAATAGTGACTCTTCTTACCAGAAAACAACTCTTGCTCGTAGGACCAGAAACTGCATGTGATTCAACTCCATTTAGGACTGGGAAACAAACGCTAGCTCGCTTTACAAGAAACACACTCTGCTTTAGAGAAAAGAGCACTCTTCTACTCTACTGTGTTTCCTATAGGGCCAGAACAGTGAGCTTGCTCAGAACAAAGGAACTGTGCTTCCTACACGAACGGGCCATATCTAGTTCAACTCTGCTTAGGAAACTGAGAAGAACAGTAGCTCCTCTTCAGTCCGATACACTGTACTTGCTGGGAACAGACGCTAGTGCTATTTGCACTGTGTATGGCAATGGGAGCGCAATAGTGACTTTCCTTACCGGATAACAACTCTTGCTCGTAGGACCAGAAACTGCATGTGATTCAACTCCATTTAGGACTGGGAAAAAAACGCTAGCTTGCCTTCTAAGAAACACACTCTGCTTTAGAGAAAAGAGCACTCTTCTACTCTACTGTGTTTCCATAGGGCCAGAACAGTGAGCTTGCTCTGAACAAAAGAACTGTGCTTCCTACACACGGGCCATATCTAGTTCAACTCTGCTTAAGAAACTGACAAGAACAGTAGCTCCTCTTCAGTCCGATACACTGTACTTGCTGGGAACAGACGCGAGTGCTATTTGCACTGTGGATGGCAATGGGAGCGCAATAGTGACTTTCCTTACCAGAAAACAACTCTTGCTCGTAGGACCACAAACTGCATGTGATTCAACTCCATTTAGGACTGGGAAACAAATACTAGCAAGCCTTACATGAAACACACTCTGCTTTTGAGAAAAGAGCACTCTTCTACTCTACTGTGTTTCCTATGGGGTCCGAACAGTGAGCTTGCTCAGAACAAAAGAACTGTGCTTCCTACACACACGGCCATATCTGGTTCAATTCTGCTTACGAAACTGACAAGAACAGTAGATCCTCTTCAGTCCAATACACTGTACTTGCTGGGAACAGACGCCAGTGCTATTTGTCCTGTGTATGGCAATGGGAGCGCAATATTGACTCTTACTACCAGAAAACAACTCTTGCTCGTAGGACCAGAAACTGCATGTGATTCAACTCCATTTAGGACTGGGAAACAAACACTAGCTCGCCTTACAAGAAACACACTCTGTTTTTGAGAAAAGAGCACTCTTCTACTCTACTGTGTTTCCTATGGGGTCCGAACATTGAGCTTGCTCAGAACAAAAGAACTGTGCTTCCTACACGAACGGGCCATATCTAGTTCAATTCTGCTTAGGAACCTGACAAGAACAGTAGCTCCTCTTCAGTACAATACACTGTACTTGCTGGGAACAGACGCCAGTGCTATTTGTCCTGTGTATGGCAATGGGAGCACAATAGTGACTCTTCTAACCATAAAACAACTCTTGCTCGTAGGACCAGAAACTGCATGTGATTCAACTCTATTTAGGACTGGGAAACAAACGCTAGCTGGCCTTACAAGAAACACACTCTGCTTTAGAGAAAAGAGCACTCTTCTACTCTTCTGTGATTCCTATGAGGTCCGAACAGTGAGCTTGCTCAGAACAAAAAAACTGTGCTTCCTATACACACCGCCATACTTAGTTCAATTCTGCTTAGGTACATGACAAGAACAGCAGCTCCTCTTCAGTCCAATACACTGTACGACTGGAAAGAGACAACAGTGCTATTTGTCCTGTGTATGGCAATGGCAGCGCAATAGTGACACTTCTTACCAGAAAACAACTCTTGCTCGTAGGACCAGAAACTGCATGTGATTCAACTCCATTTAGGACTGGGAAAAAAACGCTAGCTCGCCTTCCAAGAAACACACTCTGCTTTAGAGAAAAGAGCACTCTTCTACTCTACTGTGTTTCCATAGGGCCAGAAGAGTGAGCTTGCTCAGAACAAAAGAACTGTGCTTCCTACACACCGGCCATATCTAGTTCAACTCTGCTTAAGAAACTGACAAGAACAGTAGCTCCTCTTCAGTCCGATACACTGTACTTGCTGGGAACAGACGCGAGTGATATATGCACTGTGGATGGCAATGGGAGCGCAATAGTGACTTTCCTTACCAGAAAACAACTCTTGCTCGTAGGACCAGAAACTGCATGTGATTCAACTCCATTTAGGACTGGGAAACAAATACTAGCAAGCCTTACATGAAACACACTCTGCTTTTGAGAAAAGAGCACTCTTCTGCTCTACTGTGTTTCCTAAGGGGTCCGAACAGTGAGCTTGCTCAGAACAAAAGAACTGTGCTTCCTACACACACGGGCCATATCTAGTTCAACTCTGCTTAGGAACCTGACAAGAACAGTAGATCCTCTTCAGTCCAATACACTGTACTTGCTGGGAACAGACGCCAGTGCTATTTGTCCTGTGTATGGCAATTGCAGCGCAACAATGACTCTTCTTACCATAAAACAACTCTTGCTCGTAGGCCCAGAAACTGCATATGATTCAACTCCATTTAGGACTGAGAAACAAATGCTAGCTCGCCTTACATGAAATAAACTCTGCTTTTGAGAAAAGAGCACTCTTCTACTCTACTGTGTTTCCTATGGTGTCCGAACAGTGAGCTTGCTCAGAACAAAAGAACTGTGCTTCCTATACACATGGTCCATATCTAGTTCAACTCTGCTTAGGAAACTGACAAGAACAGTAGATCCTCTTCAGTTCAATACACTGTACTTGCTGGGAACAGACGCGAGTGCTATTTGCACTGTGTATGGCAATGGCAGCGCAATAGTGACTTTCCTTACCAGAAAACAACTCTAGCTCGTAGGACCAGAAACTGCATGTGATTCAACTCCATTTAGGACTGGGAAACAAACGCTAGCTCGCCTTACAAGAAACACACTCTGCTTTAGGGAAAAGAGCACTCTTCTACTCTACTGTGTTTCCAATAGGGCCAGAACAGTGAGCTTGCTCAGAACAAAAGAACTGTGCTTCCTACACACACGGGCCATATCTAGTTCAACTCTGCTTAGGAAACTGACAAGAACAGTAGCTCCTCTTTAGTTCAATACACTGTACTTGCTGGGAACAGATGCGAATGCTATTTGCACTGTGTATGGCAATGGGAGTGCAATGGTGACTTTCCTTACCAGAAAAAAAACTCTTGCTCGTAGGACCAGAAACTGCATGTGATTCCACTCCATTTAGGACTAGGAAACAAACGCCAGCTCGCCTTAGAAGAAACACACTCTGCTTTAGAGAAAAGAGCACTCTTCATCTCTTCTGTGATTCCTATGAGGTCCGAACAGTGAGATTGCTCAGAACAAAAAAAACTGTGCTTCTTACACACACCGCCATACTTAGTTCAATTCTGCTTAGGTACATGACAAGAACAGTAGCTCCTCTTCAGTACAATACACTGTACTGCTGGAAACAGACAACTGTTCTACTTGTCCTGTGTATGGCAATGGCAGCGCAATAATGACTCTTCTTACCAGAAAACAACTCTTGCTCGTAGGACCAGAAACTGCATGTGATTCCACTCCAATTAGGACTAGGAAACAAACGCCAGCTCGCCTTAGAAGAAACACACTCTGCTTTAGAGAAAAGAGCACTCTTCTACTCTACTGTGTTTCCTATGGGGTCCGAAAAGTGAGCTTGCTCAGAACAAAAGAACTGTGCTTCCTACACGAACGGGCCATATCTAGTTCAATTCTGCTTAGGAACCTGACAAGAACAGTAGCTCCTCTTCAGTACAATACACTGTACTTGCTGGGAACAGACGCCAGTGCTATTTGTCCTGTGTATGGCAATGGGAGCGCAATAGTGACTCTTCTTACCATAAAACAACTCTTGCTCGTAGGACCAGAAACTGCATGTGATTCAACTCTATTTAGGACTGGGAAACAAACGCTAGCTGGCCTTACAAGAAACACACTCTGCTTTAGAGAAAAGAGCACTCTTCTACTCTTCTGTGATTCCTATGAGGTCCGAACAGTGAGCTTGCTCAGAACAAAAAAACTGTGCTTCCTATACACACCGCCATACTTAGTTCAATTCTGCTTAGGTACATGACAAGAACAGCAGCTCCTCTTCAGTCCAATACACTGTACGACTGGAAAGAGACAACAGTGCTATTTGTCCTGTGTATGGCAATGGCAGCGCAATAGTGACTCTTCTTACCAGAAAACAACTCTTGCTCGTAGGACCAGAAACTGCATGTGATTCAACTCCATTTAGGACTGGAAACAAACGCTAGCTCGCCTTACAAGAAAAACACTCTGCTTTAGAGAAAAGAGCACTCTTCTACTCTACTGTGTTTCCATAGGGCCAGAACAGTGAGCTTGCTCAGAACAAAAGAACTGTGCTTCCTACACACGGGCCATATCTAGTTCAACTCTGCTTAAGAAACTGACAAGAACAGTAGCTCCTCTTCAGTCCGATACACTGTACTTGCTGGGAACAGACGCCAGTGCTATTTGCACTGTGGATGGCAATGGGAGCGCAATAGTGACTTTCCTTACCAGAAAACAACTCTTGCTCATAGGACCAGAAACTGCATGTGATTCAACTCCATTTAGGACTGGGAAATAAATACTAGCAAGCCTTACATGAAACACACTCTGCTTTTGAGAAAAGAGCACTCTTCTACTCTACTGTGTTTCCTATGGGGTCTGAACAGTGAGCTTGCTCAGAACAAAAGAACTGTGCTTCCTACACACACGGCCATATCTAGTTCAATTCTGCTTACGAAACTGACAAGAACAGTAGATCCTCTTCAGTCCAATACACTGTACTTGCTGGGAACAGACGCCAGTGCTATTTGTCCTGTGTATGGCAATGGGAGCGCAATATTGACTCTTACTACCAGAAAACAACTCTTGCTCGTAGGACCAGAAACTGCATGTGATTCAACTCCATTTAGGACTGGGAAACAAACACTAGCTTGCCTTACAAGAAACACACTCTGTTTTTGAGAAAAGAGCACTCTTCTACTCTACTGTGTTTCCTATGGGGTCCGAACATTGAGCTTGCTCAGAACAAAAGAACTGTGCTTCCTACACGAACGGGCCATATCTAGTTCAATTCTGCTTAGGAACCTGACAAGAACACTAGCTCCTCTTCAGTACAATACACTGTACTTGCTGGGAACAGACGCCAGTGCTATTTGTCCTGTGTATGGCAATGGGAGCGCAATAGTGACTCTTCTTACCATAAAACAACTCTTGCTCGTAGGACCAGAAACTGCATGTGATTCAACTCTATTTAGGACTGGGAAACAAACGCTAGCTGGCCTTACAAGAAACACACTCTGCTTTAGAGAAAAGAGCACTCTTCTACTCTTCTGTGATTCCTATGAGGTCCGAACAGTGAGCTTGCTCAGAACAAAAAAACTGTGCTTCCTATACACACAGCCATACTTAGGTCAATTCTGCTTAGGTACATGACAAGAACAGCAGCTCCTCTTCAGTCCAATACACTGTACGACTGGAAAGAGACAACAGTGCTATTTGTCCTGTGTATGGCAATGGCAGCGCAATAGTGACTCTTCTTACCAGAAAACAACTCTTGCTCGTAGGACCAGAAACTGCATGTGATTCAACTCCATTTAGGACTGGGAAACAAACGCTAGCTCGCTTTACAAGAAACACACTCTGCTTTAGAGAAAAGAGCACTCTTCTACTCTACTGTGTTTCCTATAGGGCCAGAACAGTGAGCTTGCTCAGAACAAAAGAACTGTGCTTCCTACACGAACGGGCCATATCTAGTTCAACTCTGCTTAGGAAACTGAGAAGAACAGTAGCTCCTCTTCAGTCCGATACACTGTACTTGCTGGGAACAGACGCTAGTGCTATTTGCACTGTGTATGGCAATGGGAGCGCAATAGTGACTTTCCTTACCGGATAACAACTCTTGCTCGTAGGACCAGAAACTGCATGTGATTCAACTCCATTTAGGACTGGGAAAAAAACGCTAGCTTGCCTTCTAAGAAACACACTCTGCTTTAGAGAAAAGAGCACTCTTCTACTCTACTGGGTTTCCATAGGGCCAGAACAGTGAGCTTGCTCTGAACAAAAGAACTGTGCTTCCTACACACGGGCCATATCTAGTTCAACTCTGCTTAAGAAACTGACAAGAACAGTAGCTCCTCTTCAGTCCGATACACTGTACTTGCTGGGAACAGACGCGAGTGCTATTTGCACTGTGGATGGCAATGGGAGCGCAATAGTGACTTTCCTTACCAGAAAACAACTCTTGCTCGTAGGACCACAAACTGCATGTGATTCAACTCCATTTAGGACTGGGAAACAAATACTAGCAAGCCTTACATGAAACACACTCTGCTTTTGAGAAAAGAGCACTCTTCTACTCTACTGTGTTTCCTATGGGGTCCGAACAGTGAGCTTGCTCAGAACAAAAGAACTGTGCTTCCTACACACACGGCCATATCTAGTTCAATTCTGCTTACGAAACTGACAAGAACAGTAGATCCTCTTCAGTCCAATACACTGTACTTGCTGGGAACAGACGCCAGTGCTATTTGTCCTGTGTATGGCATTGGGAGCGCAATATTGACTCTTACTACCAGAAAACAACTCTTGCTCGTAGGACCAGAAACTGCATGTGATTCAACTCCATTTAGGACTGGGAAACAAACACTAGCTCGCCTTACAAGAAACACACTCTGTTTTTGAGAAAAGAGCACTCTTCTACTCTACTGTGTTTCCTATGGGGTCCGAACATTGAGCTTGCTCAGAACAAAAGAACTGTGCTTCCTACACGAACGGGCCATATCTAGTTCAATTCTGCTTAGGAACCTGACAAGAACAGTAGCTCCTCTTCAGTACAATACACTGTACTTGCTGGGAACAGACGCCAGTGCTATTTGTCCTGTGTATGGCAATGGGAGCGCAATAGTGACTCTTCTTACCATAAAACAACTCTTGCTCGTAGGACCAGAAACTGCATGTGATTCAACTCTATTTAGGACTGGGAAACAAACGCTAGCTGGCCTTACAAGAAACACACTCTGCTTTAGAGAAAAGAGCACTCTTCTACTCTACTGTGTTTCCAATAGGGCCAGAACAGTGAGCTTGCTCAGAACAAAAGAACTGTGCTTCCTACACACACGGGCCATATCTAGTTCAACTCTGCTTAGGAAACTGACAAGAACAGTAGCTCCTCTTTAGTTCAATACACTGTACTTGCTGGGAACAGATGCGAATGCTATTTGCACTGTGTATGGCAATGGGAGTGCAATGGTGACTTTCCTTACCAGAAAAAAAACTCTTGCTCGTAGGACCAGAAACTGCATGTGATTCCACTCCATTTAGGACTAGGAAACAAACGCCAGCTCGCCTTAGAAGAAACACACTCTGCTTTAGAGAAAAGAGCACTCTTCATCTCTTCTGTGATTCCTATGAGGTCCGAACAGTGAGATTGCTCAGAACAAAAAAACTGTGCTTCTTACACACACCGCCATACTTAGTTCAATTCTGCTTAGGTACATGACAAGAACAGTAGCTCCTCTTCAGTACAATACACTGTACTGCTGGAAACAGACAACTGTTCTACTTGTCCTGTGTATGGCAATGGCAGCGCAATAATGACTCTTCTTACCAGAAAACAACTCTTGCTCGTAGGACCAGAAACTGCATGTGATTCCACTATATTTAGGACTAGGAAACAAACGCCAGCTCGCCTTAGAAGAAACACACTCTGCTTTAGAGAAAAGAGCACTCTTCTACTCTACTGTGTTTCCTATGGGGTCCGAAAAGTGAGCTTGCTCAGAACAAAAGAACTGTGCTTCCTACACGAACGGGCCATATCTAGTTCAATTCTGCTTAGGAACCTGACAAGAACAGTAGCTCCTCTTCAGTACAATACACTGTACTTGCTGGGAACAGACGCCAGTGCTATTTGTCCTGTGTATGGCAATGGGAGCGCAATAGTGACTCTTCTTACCATAAAACAACTCTTGCTCGTAGGACCAGAAACTGCATGTGATTCAACTCTATTTAGGACTGGGAAACAAACGCTAGCTGGCCTTACAAGAAACACACTCTGCTTTAGAGAAAAGAGCACTCTTCTACTCTTCTGTGATTCCTATGAGGTCCGAACAGTGAGCTTGCTCAGAACAAAAAAACTGTGCTTCCTATACACACCGCCATACTTAGTTCAATTCTGCTTAGGTACATGACAAGAACAGCAGCTCCTCTTCAGTCCAATACACTGTACGACTGGAAAGAGACAACAGTGCTATTTGTCCTGTGTATGGCAATGGCAGCGCAATAGTGACTCTTCTTACCAGAAAACAACTCTTGCTCGTAGGACCAGAAACTGCATGTGATTCAACTCCATTTAGGACTGGAAACAAACGCTAGCTCGCCTTACAAGAAACACACTCTGCTTTAGAGAAAAGAGCACTCTTCTACTCTACTGTGTTTCCATAGGGCCAGAACAGTGAGCTTGCTCAGAACAAAAGAACTGTGCTTCCTACACACGGGCCATATCTAGTTCAACTCTGCTTAAGAAACTGACAAGAACAGTAGCTCCTCTTCAGTCCGATACACTGTACTTGCTGGGAACAGACGCCAGTGCTATTTGCACTGTGGATGGCAATGGGAGCGCAATAGTGACTTTCCTTACCAGAAAACAACTCTTGCTCGTAGGACCAGAAACTGCATGTGATTCAACTCCATTTAGGACTGGGAAATAAATACTAGCAAGCCTTACATGAAACACACTCTGCTTTTGAGAAAAGAGCACTCTTCTACTCTACTGTGTTTCCTATGGGGTCCGAACAGTGAGCTTGCTCAGAACAAAAGAACTGTGCTTCCTACACACACGGCCATATCTAGTTCAATTCTGCTTACGAAACTGACAAGAACAGTAGATCCTCTTCAGTCCAATACACTGTACTTGCTGGGAACAGACGCCAGTGCTATTTGTCCTGTGTATGGCAATGGGAGCGCAATATTGACTCTTACTACCAGAAAACAACTCTTGCTCGTAGGACCAGAAACTGCATGTGATTCAACTCCATTTAGGACTGGGAAACAAACACTAGCTTGCCTTACAAGAAACACACTCTGTTTTTGAGAAAAGAGCACTCTTCTACTCTACTGTGTTTCCTATGGGGTCCGAACATTGAGCTTGCTCAGAACAAAAGAACTGTGCTTCCTACACGAACGGGCCATATCTAGTTCAATTCTGCTTAGGAACCTGACAAGAACAGTAGCTCCTCTTCAGTACAATACACTGTACTTGCTGGGAACAGACGCCAGTGCTATTTGTCCTGTGTATGGCAATGGGAGCGCAATAGTGACTCTTCTTACCATAAAACAACTCTTGCTCGTAGGACCAGAAACTGCATGTGATTCAACTCTATTTAGGACTGGGAAACAAACGCTAGCTGGCCTTACAAGAAACACACTCTGCTTTAGAGAAAAGAGCACTCTTCTACTCTTCTGTGATTCCTATGAGGTCCGAACAGTGAGCTTGCTCAGAACAAAAAAACTGTGCTTCCTATACACACAGCCATACTTAGGTCAATTCTGCTTAGGTACATGACAAGAACAGCAGCTCCTCTTCAGTCCAATACACTGTACGACTGGAAAGAGACAACAGTGCTATTTGTCCTGTGTATGGCAATGGCAGCGCAATAGTGACTCTTCTTACCAGAAAACAACTCTTGCTCGTAGGACCAGAAACTGCATGTGATTCAACTCCATTTAGGACTGGGAAACAAACGCTAGCTCGCTTTACAAGAAACACACTCTGCTTTAGAGAAAAGAGCACTCTTCTACTCTACTGTGTTTCCTATAGGGCCAGAACAGTGAGCTTGCTCAGAACAAAAGAACTGTGCTTCCTACACGAACGGGCCATATCTAGTTCAACTCTGCTTAGGAAACTGAGAAGAACAGTAGCTCCTCTTCAGTCCGATACACTGTACTTGCTGGGAACAGACGCTAGTGCTATTTGCACTGTGTATGGCAATGGGAGCGCAATAGTGACTTTCCTTACCGGATAACAACTCTTGCTCGTAGGACCAGAAACTGCATGTGATTCAACTCCATTTAGGACTGGGAAAAAAACGCTAGCTTGCCTTCTAAGAAACACACTCTGCTTTAGAGAAAAGAGCACTCTTCTACTCTACTGTGTTTCCATAGGGCCAGAACAGTGAGCTTGCTCTGAACAAAAGAACTGTGCTTCCTACACACGGGCCATATCTAGTTCAACTCTGCTTAAGAAACTGACAAGAACAGTAGCTCCTCTTCAGTCCGATACACTGTACTTGCTGGGAACAGACGCGAGTGCTATTTGCACTGTGGATGGCAATGGGAGCGCAATAGTGACTTTCCTTACCAGAAAACAACTCTTGCTCGTAGGACCACAAACTGCATGTGATTCAACTCCATTTAGGACTGGGAAACAAATACTAGCAAGCCTTACATGAAACACACTCTGCTTTTGAGAAAAGAGCACTCTTCTACTCTACTGTGTTTCCTATGGGGTCCGAACAGTGAGCTTGCTCAGAACAAAAGAACTGTGCTTCCTACACACACGGCCATATCTAGTTCAATTCTGCTTACGAAACTGACAAGAACAGTAGATCCTCTTCAGTCCAATACACTGTACTTGCTGGGAACAGACGCCAGTGCTATTTGTCCTGTGTATGGCAATGGGAGCGCAATATTGACTCTTACTACCAGAAAACAACTCTTGCTCGTAGGACCAGAAACTGCATGTGATTCAACTCCATTTAGGACTGGGAAACAAACACTAGCTCGCCTTACAAGAAACACACTCTGTTTTTGAGAAAAGAGCACTCTTCTACTCTACTGTGTTTCCATAGGGCCAGAAGAGTGAGCTTGCTCAGAACAAAAGAACTGTGCTTCCTACACACCGGCCATATCTAGTTCAACTCTGCTTAAGAAACTGACAAGAACAGTAGCTCCTCTTCAGTCCGATACACTGTACTTGCTGGGAACAGACGCGAGTGATATATGCACTGTGGATGGCAATGGGAGCGCAATAGTGACTTTCCTTACCAGAAAACAACTCTTGCTCGTAGGACCAGAAACTGCATGGGATTCAACTCCATTTAGGACTGGGAAACAAATGCTATCTCACTTTACATGAAACACATTCTGCTTTTGAGAAAAGAGCACTCTTCTACTCTACTGTGTTTCCTATGGGGTCCGAACATTGAGCTTGCTCAGAACAAAAGAACTGTGCGTCCTACACGAACGGGCCATATCTAGTTCAATTCTGCTTAGGAACCTGACAAGAACTGTAGCTCCTCTTCAGTACAATACACTGTACTTGCTGGGAACAGACGCCAGTGCTATTTGTCCTGTGTATGGCAATGGGAGCGCAATAGTGACTCTTCTTACCATAAAACAACTCTTGCTCGTAGGACCAGAAACTGCATGTGATTCAACTCTATTTAGGACTGGGAAACAAACGCTAGCTGGCCTTACAAGAAACACACTCTGCTTTAGAGAAAAGAGCACTCTTCTACTCTTCTGTGATTCCTATGAGGTCCGAACAGTGAGCTTGCTCAGAACAAAAAAACTGTGCTTCCTATACACACAGCCATACTTAGGTCAATTCTGCTTAGGTACATGACAAGAACAGCAGCTCCTCTTCAGTCCAATACACTGTATGACTGGAAAGAGACAACAGTGCTATTTGTCCTGTGTATGGCAATGGCAGCGCAATAGTGACTCTTCTTACCAGAAAACAACTCTTGCTCGTAGGACCAGAAACTGCATGTGATTCAACTCCATTTAGGACTGGGAAACCAAGGCTAGCTCGCCTTAAAAGAAACACACTCTGCTTTAGAGAAAAGAGCACTCTTCTCCTCTATTGTGTTTCCTATGAGGTCCGAACAGTGAGCTTGCTCAGAACAAAAAAACTGTGCTTCCTACACACACGGGCCATATCTAGTTCAATTCTGCTTATAAACCTGACAAGAACAGTAGTTCCTCTTCAGTCCAATACACTGTACTTGCTGGGAACAGACGCGTGTGATATATGCACTGTGGATGGCAATGGGAGCGCAATAGTGACTTTCCTTACCAGAAAACAACTCTTGCTCGTAGGACCAGAAACTGCATGTGATTCAACTCCATTTAGGACTGGGAAACAAATACTAGCAAGCCTTACATGAAACACACTCTGCTTTTGAGAAAAGAGCACTCTTCTGCTCTACTGTGTTTCCTAAGGGGTCCGAACAGTGAGCTTGCTCAGAACAAAAGAACTGTGCTTCCTACACACACGGGCCATATCTAGTTCAACTCTGCTTAGGAACCTGACAAGAACAGTAGATCCTCTTCAGTCCAATACACTGTACTTGCTGGGAACAGACGCCAGTGCTATTTGTCCTGTGTATGGCAATTGCAGCGCAACAATGACTCTTCTTACCATAAAACAACTCTTGCTCGTAGGCCCAGAAACTGCATATGATTCAACTCCATTTAGGACTGAGAAACAAATGCTAGCTCGCCTTACATGAAATAAACTCTGCTTTTGAGAAAAGAGCACTCTTCTACTCTACTGTGTTTCCTATGGTGTCCGAACAGTGAGCTTGCTCAGAACAAAAGAACTGTGCTTCCTATACACATGGTCCATATCTAGTTCAACTCTGCTTAGGAAACTGACAAGAACAGTAGATCCTCTTCAGTTCAATACACTGTACTTGCTGGGAACAGACGCGAGTGCTATTTGCACTGTGTATGGCAATGGCAGCGCAATAGTGACTTTCCTTACCAGAAAACAACTCTAGCTCGTAGGACCAGAAACTGCATGTGATTCAACTCCATTTAGGACTGGGAAACAAATGCTAGCTCGCCTTACAAGAAACACACTCTGCTTTAGGGAAAAAAGCACTCTTCTACTCTACTGTGTTTCCAATAGGGCCAGAACAGTGAGCTTGCTCAGAACAAAAGAACTGTGCTTCCTACACACACGGGCCATATTTAGTTCAACTCTGCTTAGGAAACTGACAAGAACAGTAGCTCCTCTTTAGTTCAATACACTGTACTTGCTGGGAACAGATGCGAATGCTATTTGCACTGTGTATGGCAATGGGAGTGCAATGGTGACTTTCCTTACCAGAAAAAAAACTCTTGCTCGTAGGACCAGAAACTGCATGTGATTCCACTCCATTTAGGACTAGGAAACAAACGCCAGCTCGCCTTAGAAGAAACACACTCTGCTTTAGAGAAAAGAGCACTCTTCATCTCTTCTGTGATTCCTATGAGGTCCGAACAGTGAGATTGCTCAGAACAAAAAAACTGTGCTTCTTACACACACCGCCATACTTAGTTCAATTCTGCTTAGGTACATGACAAGAACAGTAGCTCCTCTTCAGTACAATACACTGTACTGCTGGAAACAGACAACTGTTCTACTTGTCCTGTGTATGGCAATGGCAGCGCAATAATGACTCTTCTTACCAGAAAACAACTCTTGCTCGTAGGACCAGAAACTGCGTGTCATTCAACTCCATTTAGGACTGGGAAACAAACGCTAGCTTGCCTTACAAGAAACACTCTCTGCTTTAGAGAAAAGAGCACACTTCGACTCTACTGTGTTTCCTATAGGGCCAGAACAGTGAGCTTGCCCAGAACAAAAGAACTGTGCTTCCTACACACACGGGCCATATCTAGTTCAACTCTGCTTAGGAAACTGACAAGAACAGTAGCTCCTCTTCAGTTCAATACACTGTACTTGCTGGGAACAGATGCGAGTGCTATTTGCACTGTGTATGGCAATGGGAGTGCAATACTGACTTTCTTCCCCAGAAAACAGCTCTTGCTCATAGGACCAGAAACTGCATGTGATTCAACTCCATTTAGGACTGGGAAACAAAGGCTAGCTCGCCTTACATGAAACACATTCTGCTTTTGAGAAAAGAGCACTCTTCTACTCTACTGTGTTTCCTATGGGATCGGAACAGTGAGCTTGCTCAGAACAAAGGAACTGTGCTTCCTACATGAACGCGCCATATCTAGTTCAACTCTGCTTAGGAAACTGACAAGAACAGTAGCTCCACTTCAGTCCTATACACTGTACTTGCGGGGAACAGACGCCAGTTCTATTTGCACTGTGTATGACAAGTGAAACATAATAGTGACTCGTCTTACCAGAAAACAAATCTTGCTCGTAGTACAAAAAACTGCATGTGACTCAACTCCATTTAGGACTGGGAAACAAACGCTAGCTCGCCTTCCAAGAAACACACTCTGCTTTTGAGAAAAGAGCACTCTTCAATTCTACTGTGTTTCCTATGTGTTCCCAACAGTGAGCTTGCTAAGAACAAAAAAACTGTGCTTCCTACACACACGGCCATATCTAGTTCAACTCTGCTTAGGAACCTGACAAGAACAGTAGATCCTCTTCAGTCCAATACACTGTACTTGCTGGGAACAGAGGCCAGTGCTATTTGTCCTGTGTATGGCAATTGCAGCGCAACAGTGACTCTTCTTACCATAAAACAACTCTTGCTCGTAGGACCAGAAACTGCATGTGATTCAACTCCATTTAGGACTGGAAAAGAAAGGCTAGCTCGCCTTACAAGAAAAACACTCTGCTTTAGAGAAAAGAGCACTCTTCTACTCTACTGTGTTTCCTATAGGGCCAGAACAGTGAGCTTGCTCAGAACAAAAGAACTGTGCTTCCTACACATACGGGCCATATTTAGTTCAACTCTGCTTAGGAAACTGACAAGAACAGTAGCTCCTCTTCAGTCCAATACACTGTACTTGCTGGGAACAGACGCAAGTGCTATTTGCACTGTGGATAGCAATTGGATCGCAATAGTGACTTTCCTTACCAGAAAACAACTCTTGCTCGTAGGACCAGAAACTGCATGTGATTCAACTCCATTTAGGACTGGGAAACAAATACTAGCAAGCCTTACATGAAACACACTCTGCTTTTGAGAAAAGAGCACTCTTCTACTCTACTGTGTTTCCTATGGGGTCCAAACAGTGAGCTTGCTCTGAACAAAAGAACTGTGCTTCCTACACACATTGGCCATATCTAGTTCAACTCTGCTTAGGAAACTGAAAAGAACAGTAGATCCTCTTCAGTCCAATACACTGTACTTGCTGGGAACAGACGCGAGTTCTATTTGCACTGTGTATGGCAATTGGAGGACAATAGTGTCTCGTCTTACCAGAAAACAAATCTTGCTCGTAGGACAAAAAACTGCATGTGACTCAACTCCATTTAGGACTGGGAAACAAACGCTAGCTCGCCTTCCAAGAAACACACTCTGCTTTTGAGAAAAGAGCACTCTTCAATTCCTCTGTGTTTCCTATGTGTTCCCAACAGTGAGCTTGCTCAGAACAAAAAAACTGTGCTTCATACATACACGGCCATATCTAGTTCAACTCTGCTTAGGATCTTGACAAGAACAGTAGCTCCTCTTCAGTTCAATACACTGTACTTGCTGGGAACAGATGCGAGTGCTATTTGCACTGTGTATGGCAATTGGAGTGCAATACTGACTTTCTTCCCCAAAAAACAACTCTTGCTCGTAGGACCAGAAACTGCATGGGATTCAACTCCATTTAGGACTGGGAAACAAATGCTATCTCACTTTACATGAAACACATTCTGCTTTTGAGAAAAGAGCACTCTTCTACTCTACTGTGTTTCCTATGGGGTCCGAACAGTGAGCTTGCTCAGAACAAAAGAATTGTGCTTCCTACACGAACGGGCCATATCTAGTTCAACTCTGCTTAGGAAACTGACAAGAACAGTAGCTCCTCTTCAGTCCGATACACTTTACTTGCTGGGAACAGACGCCAGTGCTATTTGCACTGTGTATGGCAATGGGAGTGCAATACTGACTTTCTTCCCCAGAAAACAACTCTTGCTTTTAGGACCAGAAACTGCATGGGATTCAACTCCATTTAGGACTGGGAAACAAATGCTAGCAAGCCTTACATGAAACACACTCTGCTTTTGAGAAAAGAGCACTCTTCTACTCTACTGTGTTTCCTACGGGGTCCGAACAGTGAGCTTGCTCAGAACAAAAGAACTGTGCTTCCTACACACACGGGCCATATCTAGTTCAACTCTGCTTAGGAAACTGACAAGAACAGTAGCTCCTCTTCAGTCCAATACACTGTTCTTGCGGGGAACAGTCGCCAGTGCTATTTGCACTGTGTATGGCAATTGGAGCACAATAGTGACTCGTCTTACCAGAAAACCAATCTTACTCGTAGGACAAAAAACTGCATGTGACTCAACTCCATTTAGGACTGGGAAACAAATGCTAGCAAGCCTTACATGAAACACACTCTGCTTTTGAGAAAAGAGCACTCTTCTACTCTACTGTGTTTCCTATGGGGTCCGAACAGTGAGCTTGCTCAGAACAAAAGAACTGTCCTTCCTACACACACGGGCCATATCTAGTTCAACTCTGCTTAGGAAAATGACAAGAACAGTAGCTCCTCTTCAGTCCAATACACTGTACTTCCGGGGAACAGTCACCAGTGCTATTTGCACTGTGTATGGCAATTGGAGCACAATAGTGACTCTTCTTACCAGAAAACCAATCTTACTCGTAGGACAAAAAACTGCATGTGACTCAACTCCATTTAGGACTGGGAAACAAACGCTAGCTCGCCTTACAAGAAACACACTCTGCTTTTGAGAAAAGAGCACTCTTCAATTCTACTGTGTTTCCTATGTGTTCCCAACAGTGAGCATGCTCAGAACAATAAAACTGTGCTTCCTACACACACGGCCATATCTAGTTCAACTCTGCTTAGGAACCTGACAAGAACAGTAGATCCTCCGAGTCCAATACACTGTACTTGCTGGGTACAGACGCCAGTGCTATTTGTCCTGTGTATGGCAATGGCAGCGCAATAGTGACTCTTCTTACCAGAAAACAACTCTTGATCTTAGGACCAGAAACTGCATGTGATTCAACTCCACTTAGGACTGGGAAGCAAACACTAGTTTGCCTTACAAAAAACACACTCTGCTTTAGAGAAAAGAGCACTCTTCTACTCTTCTGTGATTCCTATGAGGTCCGAACAGTGAGCTTGCTCAGAACAAAAAAACTGTGCTTCCTATACACACCGCCATACTTAGTTCAATTCTGCTTAGGTACATGACAAGAACAGCAGCTCCTCTTCAGTCCAATACACTGTACGACTGGAAAGAGACAACAGTGCTATTTGTCCTGTGTATGGCAATGGCAGCGCAATAGTGACTCTTCTTACCAGAAAACAACTCTTGCTCGTAGGACCAGAAACTGCATGTGATTCAACTCCATTTAGGACTGGAAACAAACGCTAGCTCGCCTTACAAGAAACACACTCTGCTTTAGAGAAAAGAGCACTCTTCTACTCTACTGTGTTTCCATAGGGCCAGAACAGTGAGCTTGCTCTGAACAAAAGAACTGTGCTTCCTACACACGGGCCATATCTAGTTCAACTCTGCTTAAGAAACTGACAAGAACAGTAGCTCCTCTTCAGTCCGATACACTGTACTTGCTGGGAACAGACGCCAGTGCTATTTGCACTGTGGATGGCAATGGGAGCGCAATAGTGACTTTCCTTACCAGAAAACAACTCTTGCTCGTAGGACCAGAAACTGCATGTGATTCAACTCCATTTAGGACTGGGAAATAAATACTAGCAAGCCTTACATGAAACACACTCTGCTTTTGAGAAAAGAGCACTCTTCTACTCTACTGTGTTTCCTATGGGGTCCGAACAGTGAGCTTGCTCAGAACAAAAGAACTGTGCTTCCTACACACACGGCCATATCTAGTTCATTTCTGCTTACGAAACTGAAAAGAACAGTAGATCCTCTTCAGTCCAATACACTGTACTTGCTGGGAACAGACGCCAGTGCTATTTGTCCTGTGTATGGCAATGGGAGCGCAATATTGACTCTTACTACCAGAAAACAACTCTTGCTCGTAGGACCAGAAACTGCATGTGATTCAACTCCATTTAGGACTGGGAAACAAACACTAGCTTGCCTTACAAGAAACACACTCTGTTTTTGAGAAAAGAGCACTCTTCTACTCTACTGTGTTTCCTATGGGGTCCGAACATTGAGCTTGCTCAGAACAAAAGAACTGTGCGTCCTACACGAACGGGCCATATCTAGTTCAATTCTGCTTAGGAACCTGACAAGAACAGTAGCTCCTCTTCAGTACAATACACTGTACTTGCTGGGAACAGACGCCAGTGCTATTTGTCCTGTGTATGGCAATGGGAGCGCAATAGTGACTCTTCTTACCATAAAACAACTCTTGCTCGTAGGACCAGAAACTGCATGTGATTCAACTCTATTTAGGACTGGGAAACAAACGCTAGCTGGCCTTACAAGAAACACACTCTGCTTTAGAGAAAAGAGCACTCTTCTACTCTTCTGTGATTCCTATGAGGTCCGAACAGTGAGCTTGCTCAGAACAAAAAAACTGTGCTTCCTATACACACAGCCATACTTAGGTCAATTCTGCTTAGGTACATGACAAGAACAGCAGCTCCTCTTCAGTCCAATACACTGTACGACTGGAAAGAGACAACAGTGCTATTTGTCCTGTGTATGGCAATGGCAGCGCAATAGTGACTCTTCTTACCAGAAAACAACTCTTGCTCGTAGGACCAGAAACTGCATGTGATTCAACTCCATTTAGGACTGGGAAACCAAGGCTAGCTCGCCTTAAAAGAAACACACTCTGCTTTAGAGAAAAGAGCACTCTTCTACTCTACTGTGTTTCCTATGGGGTCCGAAAAGTGAGCTTGCTCAGAACAAAAGAACTGTGCTTCCTACACACACGGGCCATATCTAGTTCAACTCTGCTTAGGAACCTGACAAGAACAGTAGCTCCTCTTCAGTCCAATACACTATACTTGCTGGGAGTGCTATTTGCACTGTGTATGGCAATGGGAGTGCAATAGTGACTTTCCTTACCAGAAAACAACTCTTGCTCGTAGGATCAGAATCTGCATGTGATTCAACTCCATTTAGGACTGGGAAACAAATGCTAGCTCGCCTTACAAGAAACACACTCTGCTTTTGAGAAAAGAGCCCTCTTCTCCTCTATTGTGTTTCCTATGAGGTCCGAACAGTGAGCTTGCTCAGAACAAAAAAACTGTGCTTCCTACACACACGGGCCATATCTAGTTCAATTCTGCTTATAAACCTGACAAGAACAGTAGTTCCTCTTCAGTCCAATACACTGTACTTGCTGGGAACAGACGCGTGTGCTATTTGCACTGTGTATGACAATGGGAGCGAAATAGTGACTTTCCTTATCAGAAAACAATTCTTGCTCGTAGGTCCAGAAACTGCATGTGATTCAACTCCATATAGGACTGGGAAACAAACGCTAGCTCACCTTACAAGAAACACACTCTGCTTTTGAGAAAAGGGCCCTCTTCTACTCTACTGTGTTTCCTATAGGGCCAGAACAGTGAGCTTGCTCAGAACAAAAGAACTGTGCTTCCTACACACATGGCCATATCTAGTTCAACTCTGCTTAAGAACCGGACAAGAACAGTAGATCCTCTTCATTCCAATACACTGTACATGCTGGGAACAGATGCCAGTGCTATTTGCCCTCTGTATGACAATGGGAGCACAATAGTGACTCTTCTTACCAGAAAACAACTCTTGCTTGTAGGACCAGAAACTGCATGTGATTCAACTCCATTTAGGACTGGGAAACAAATGCTAGCTCGCCTTACATGAAACACACTCTGCTTTTGAGAAAAGAGCACTCTTCTACTCTACTGTGTTTCCTATGGGGTCGAAACAGTGAGCTTGCTCAGAACAAAAGAACTGTGCTTCCTACACACACGGGCCATATCTATTTCAACTCTGCTTACGAAACTGACAAGAACAGTAGCTCCTCTTCAGTCCAATACACTGTATTGCTGGGAACAGACGCGAGTGCTATTTGCACTGTGTATGGCAATTAGAGCACAATACTGACTCGTCTTACCAGAAAACAACTCTTGCTTGTAGGACAAAAAACTGCATGTGACTCAACTCAATTTAGGACTGGGAAACAAACGTTAGCTCGCCTTCCAAGAAACACCCTCTGCTTTTGAGAAAAGAGCACTCTTCTATTCTACTGTGTTTCCTGTGTGTTCCGAACAGTGAGCTTGCTCAGAAAAAAAAACCTGTGCTTCCTACACACGGACCATATCTAGTTCAACTCTGCTTAGAAAACTGAAAAGAACAGTAGCTCCTCTTCAGTTCAATACACTGTACTTGCTGGGAACAGATGCCAGTGCTATTTGCACTGTGTATGGCAAATGGAGTGCAATAGTGACTTTCCTTACCAGAAAAAAACTCTTGCTCATAGGACCAGAAACTGCATGTGCTTCCACTCCTTTTAGGACCTGGAAACATATGCTATCTCACCTTACAAGAAACACACTCTGCTTTTGTGAAAAGAGCAGTCATCTACTCTACTGTATTTCCTATGGGGTCCGAACAGTGAGCTTGCTCAGAACAAAACAACTGTGCTACCTACACACACGGGCCATATCTAGTTCAAATCTGCTTAGGAAAATGACAAGAACAGTAGCTCCTCTTCAGTCCAATACACTATACTTGCTGGGAACAGACGGGAGTGCTATTTGCACTGTGTATGGCAATGGGAGCACAATAGTGACTTTCCTTACCAGAAAACAACTCTTGCTCATAGTATCAGAAACTGCATGTGAATAAACTCCATTTAGGACTGGGAAACAAATGCTAGCTCGCCTTACAGGAAACACACTCTGCTTCAGAGAAAAGAGCACTCTTCTACTCTACTGTGTTTCCTATAGGGCCAGAACAGTGAGCTTGCTCAGAACAAAAGAACTGTTCTTCCTACACACACGGGCCATAGCTAGTTCAACTCTGCTTAGGAAACTGACAAGAACAGTAGCTCCTCTTCAGTCCAATACACTGTACTTGCGGGGAACAAACGCAAGTGCTATTTGCACTGTGTATGGCAATTGGAGCACGATAGTGACTCGTCTTACCAGAAAACAACTCTTGCTCGTAGGACAAAAAACTGCATGTGACTCAACTCCATTTAGGTCTGGGAAACAAATGCTAGCTCGCCTTCAAGAAACACACTCTGCTTTTGAGAAAAGAGCACTCTTCTACTCTACTGTGTTTCCTATGGGGTCCAAACAGTGAGATTGCTCAGAACAAAAGAACTGTGCTTCCTACACACGGGATATATCTCGTTCAACTCTGCTTAGGAAACTGACAAGAACAGTAGATTCTCTTCAGTCCAATACACTGTACTTGCTGGGAACAGACGCGAGTGCTATTTGCACTGTGTATGACCATGGAAGCGCAATAGTGACTTTCCTTACCAGAAAAAATCTCCTGCTCGTGGGACCAGAACCTGCATGTGATTCAACTCCATTTAGGACTGGGAAACAAACGCTAGCTCGCCTTACAAGAAACACACTCTGCTTTTGAGAAAAGACCACTCTTCTACTCTACTGTGTTTCCTACAGGGCCAGAACAGTGAGCTTGCTCAGAAAAAAAGAAGTGTGCTTCCTACACACAAGGCCATATCTAGTTCAACTCTGCTTAGGAACCTGACAAGAACAGTAGATCCTCTTTAGTCCAATACACTGTACTGGTGGGAACAGACGCCAGTGCTATTTGCACTGTGTATGACAATGGGAGCGCAATAGTGACTCTTCTTACCAGAAAACAACTCTTGCTCATAGGACCAGAAACTGCATGTGATTCAACTCCATTTAGGACTGGGAAACAAACGCTAGCTCGCCTTACAGGAAACACACTCTGCTATAGAGAAAAGAGCACTCTTCTACTCTACTGTGTTTCCTAAGAAGTCCGAACAGTGAACTTGCTCAGAACAAAAGAACTGTGCTTCCTAGACACACGGCCATATCTAGTTCAATTCTGCTTACGAAACTGACAAGAACAGTAGATCCTCTTCAGTCCAATACACTGTACTTGCTGGGAACAGACGCCAGTGCTATTTGTCCTGTGTATGGCAATGGGAGCACAATATTGACTCTTACTACCAGAAAACAACTCTTGCTCGTAGGACCAGAAACTGCATGTGATTCAACTCCATTTAGGACTGGGAAACAAACACTAGCTCGCCTTACAAGAAACACACTCTGTTTTTGAGAAAAGAGCACTCTTCTACTCTACTGTGTTTCCTATGGGGTCCGAACATAGAGCTTGCTCAGAACAAAAGAACTGTGCTTCCTACACGAACGGGCCATATCTAGTTCAATTCTGCTTAGGAACCTGACAAGAACAGTAGCTCCTCTTCAGTACAATACACTGTACTTGCTGGGAACAGACGCCAGTGCTATTTGTCCTGTGTATGGCAATGGGAGCGCAATAGTGACTCTTCTTACCATAAAACAACTCTTGCTCTTAGGACCAGAAACTGCATGTGATTCAACTCTATTTAGGACTGGGAAACAAACGCTAGCTGGCCTTACAAGAAACACACTCTGCTTTAGAGAAAAGAGCACTCTTCTACTCTTCTGTGATTCCTATGAGGTCCGAACAGTGAGCTTGCTCAGAACAAAAAAACTGTGCTTCCTATACACACCGCCATACTTAGTTCAATTCTGCTTAGGTACATGACAAGAACAGCAGCTCCTCTTCAGTCCAATACACTGTACGACTGGAAAGAGACAACAGTGCTATTTGTCCTGTGTATGGCAATGGCAGCGCAATAGTGACTCTTCTTACCAGAAAACAACTCTTGCTCGTAGGACCAGAAACTGCATGTGATTCAACTCCATTTAGGACTGGAAACAAACGCTAGCTCGCCTTACAAGAAACACACTCTGCTTTAGAGAAAAGAGCACTCTTCTACTCTACTGTGTTTCCATAGGGCCAGAACAGTGAGCTTGCTCAGAACAAAAGAACTGTGCTTCCTACACACGGGCCATATCTAGTTCAACTCTGCTTAAGAAACTGACAAGAACAGTAGCTCCTCTTCAGTCCGATACACTGTACTTGCTGGGAACAGACGCCAGTGCTATTTGCACTGTGGATGGCAATGGGAGCGCAATAGTGACTTTCCTTACCAGAAAACAACTCTTGCTCGTAGGACCAGAAACTGCATGTGATTCAACTCCATTTAGGACTGGGAAATAAATACTAGCAAGCCTTACATGAAACACACTCTGCTTTTGAGAAAAGAGCACTCTTCTACTCTACTGTGTTTCCTATGGGGTCCGAACAGTGAGCTTGCTCAGAACAAAAGAACTGTGCTTCCTACACACACGGCCATATCTAGTTCAATTCTGCTTACGAAACTTACAAGAACAGTAGATCCTCTTCAGTCCAATACACTGTACTTGCTGGGAACAGACGCCAGTGCTATTTGTCCTGTGTATGGCAATGGGAGTGCAATATTGACTCTTACTACCAGAAAACAACTCTTGCTCGTAGGACCAGAAACTGCATGTGATTCAACTCCATTTAGGACTGGGAAACAAACACTAGCTTGCCTTACAAGAAACACACTCTGTTTTTGAGAAAAGAGCACTCTTCTACTCTACTGTGTTTCCTATGGGGTCCGAACATTGAGCTTGCTCAGAACAAAAGAACTGTGCTTCCTACACGAACGGGCCATATCTAGTTCAATTCTGCTTAGGAACCTGACAAGAACAGTAGCTCCTCTTCAGTACAATACACTGTAATTGCTGGGAACAGACGCCAGTGCTATTTGTCCTGTGTATGGCAATGGGAGCGCAATAGTGACTCTTCTTACCATAAAACAACTCTTGCTCGTAGGACCAGAAACTGCATGTGATTCAACTCTATTTAGGACTGGGAAACAAACGCTAGCTGGCCTTACAAGAAACACACTCTGCTTTAGAGAAAAGAGCACTCTTCTACTCTTCTGTGATTCCTATGAGGTCCGAACAGTGAGCTTGCTCAGAACAAAAAAACTGTGCTTCCTATACACACAGCCATACTTAGGTCAATTCTGCTTAGGTACATGACAAGAACAGCAGCTCCTCTTCAGTCCAATACACTGTACGACTGGAAAGAGACAACAGTGCTATTTGTCCTGTGTATGGCAATGGCAGCGCAATAGTGACTCTTCTTACCAGAAAACAACTCTTGCTCGTAGGACCAGAAACTGCATGTGATTCAACTCCATTTAGGACTGGGAAACAAACGCTAGCTCGCTTTACAAGAAACACACTCTGCTTTAGAGAAAAGAGCACTCTTCTACTCTACTGTGTTTCCTATAGGGCCAGAACAGTGAGCTTGCTCAGAACAAAGGAACTGTGCTTCCTACACGAACGGGCCATATCTAGTTCAACTCTGCTTAGGAAACTGAGAAGAACAGTAGCTCCTCTTCAGTCCGATACACTGTACTTGCTGGGAACAGACGCTAGTGCTATTTGCACTGTGTATGGCAATGGGAGCGCAATAGTGACTTTCCTTACCGGATAACAACTCTTGCTCGTAGGACCAGAAACTGCATGTGATTCAACTCCATTTAGGACTGGGAAAAAAACGCTAGCTTGCCTTCTAAGAAACACACTCTGCTTTAGAGAAAAGAGCACTCTTCTACTCTACTGTGTTTCCATAGGGCCAGAACAGTGAGCTTGCTCTGAACAAAAGAACTGTGCTTCCTACACACGGGCCATATCTAGTTCAACTCTGCTTAAGAAACTGACAAGAACAGTAGCTCCTCTTCAGTCCGATACACTGTACTTGCTGGGAACAGACGCGAGTGCTATTTGCACTGTGGATGGCAATGGGAGCGCAATAGTGACTTTCCTTACCAGAAAACAACTCTTGCTCGTAGGACCACAAACTGCATGTGATTCAACTCCATTTAGGACTGGGAAACAAATACTAGCAAGCCTTACATGAAACACACTCTGCTTTTGAGAAAAGAGCACTCTTCTACTCTACTGTGTTTCCTATGGGGTCCGAACAGTGAGCTTGCTCAGAACAAAAGAACTGTGCTTCCTACACACACGGCCATATCTAGTTCAATTCTGCTTACGAAACTGACAAGAACAGTAGATCCTCTTCAGTCCAATACACTGTACTTGCTGGGAACAGACGCCAGTGCTATTTGTCCTGTGTATGGCATTGGGAGCGCAATATTGACTCTTACTACCAGAAAACAACTCTTGCTCGTAGGACCAGAAACTGCATGTGATTCAACTCCATTTAGGACTGGGAAACAAACACTAGCTCGCCTTACAAGAAACACACTCTGTTTTTGAGAAAAGAGCACTCTTCTACTCTACTGTGTTTCCTATGGGGTCCGAACATTGAGCTTGCTCAGAACAAAAGAACTGTGCTTCCTACACGAACGGGCCATATCTAGTTCAATTCTGCTTAGGAACCTGACAAGAACAGTAGCTCCTCTTCAGTACAATACACTGTACTTGCTGGGAACAGACGCCAGTGCTATTTGTCCTGTGTATGGCAATGGGAGCGCAATAGTGACTCTTCTAACCATAAAACAACTCTTGCTCGTAGGACCAGAAACTGCATGTGATTCAACTCTATTTAGGACTGGGAAACAAACGCTAGCTGGCCTTACAAGAAACACACTCTGCTTTAGAGAAAAGAGCACTCTTCTACTCTTCTATGATTCCTATGAGGTCCGAACAGTGAGCTTGCTCAGAACAAAAAAACTGTGCTTCCTATACACACCGCCATACTTAGTTCAATTCTGCTTAGGTACATGACAAGAACAGCAGCTCCTCTTCAGTCCAATACACTGTACGACTGGAAAGAGACAACAGTGCTATTTGTCCTGTGTATGGCAATGGCAGCGCAATAGTGACACTTCTTACCAGAAAACAACTCTTGCTCGTAGGACCAGAAACTGCATGTGATTCAACTCCATTTAGGACTGGGAAACAAACGCTAGCTCGCCTTACAAGAAACACACTCTGCTTTAGAGAAAAGAGCACTCTTCTACTCTACTGTGTTTCCTATAGGGCCAGAACAGTGAGCTTGCTCAGAACAAAGGAACTGTGCTTCCTACACGAACGGGCCATATCTAGTTCAACTCTGCTTAGGAAACTGAGAAGAACAGTAGCTCCTCTTCAGTCCGATACACTGTACTTGCTGGGAACAGACGCCAGTGCTATTTGCACTGTGTATGGCAATGGGAGCGCAATAGTGATTTTCCTTACCGGATAACAACTCTTGCTCGTAGGACCAGAAACTGCATGTGATTCAACTCCATTTAGGACTGGGAAAAAAACGCTAGCTCGCCTTCCAAGAAACACACTCTGCTTTAGAGAAAAGAGCACTCTTCTACTCTACTGTGTTTCCATAGGGCCAGAAGAGTGAGCTTGCTCAGAACAAAAGAACTGTGCTTCCTACACACCGGCCATATCTAGTTCAACTCTGCTTAAGAAACTGAAAAGAACAGTAGCTCCTCTTCAGTCCGATACACTGTACTTGCTGGGAACAGACGCGAGTGATATATGCACTGTGGATGGCAATGGGAGCGCAATAGTGACTTTCCTTACCAGAAAACAACTCTTGCTCGTAGGACCAGAAACTGCATGTGATTCAACTCCATTTAGGACTGGGAAACAAATACTAGCAAGCCTTACATGAAACACACTCTGCTTTTGAGAAAAGAGCACTCTTCTGCTCTACTGTGTTTCCTAAGGGGTCCGAACAGTGAGCTTGCTCAGAACAAAAGAACTGTGCTTCCTACACACACGGGCCATATCTAGTTCAACTCTGCTTAGGAACCTGACAAGAACAGTAGATCCTCTTCAGTCCAATACACTGTACTTGCTGGGAACAGACGCCAGTGCTATTTGTCCTGTGTATGGCAATTGCAGCGCAACAATGACTCTTCTTACCATAAAACAACTCTTGCTCGTAGGCCCAGAAACTGCATATGATTCAACTCCATTTAGGACTGAGAAACAAATGCTAGCTCGCCTTACATGAAATAAACTCTGCTTTTGAGAAAAGAGCACTCTTCTACTCTACTGTGTTTCCTATGGTGTCCGAACAGTGAGCTTGCTCAGAACAAAAGAACTGTGCTTCCTATACACATGGTCCATATCTAGTTCAACTCTGCTTAGGAAACTGACAAGAACAGTAGATCCTCTTCAGTTCAATACACTGTACTTGCTGGGAACAGACGCGAGTGCTATTTGCACTGTGTATGGCAATGGCAGCGCAATAGTGACTTTCCTTACCAGAAAACAACTCTAGCTCGTAGGACCAGAAACTGCATGTGATTCAACTCCATTTAGGACTGGGAAACAAACGCTAGCTCGCCTTACAAGAAACACACTCTGCTTTAGGGAAAAGAGCACTCTTCTACTCTACTGTGTTTCTAATAGGGCCAGAACAGTGAGCTTGCTCAGAACAAAAGAACTGTGCTTCCTACACACACGGGCCATATCTAGTTCAACTCTGCTTAGGAAACTGACAAGAACAGTAGCTCCTCTTTAGTTCAATACACTGTACTTGCTGGGAACAGATGCGAATGCTATTTGCACTGTGTATGGCAATGGGAGTGCAATGGTGACTTTCCTTACCAGAAAAAAAACTCTTGCTCGTAGGACCAGAAACTGCATGTGATTCCACTCCATTTAGGACTAGGAAACAAACGCCAGCTCGCCTTAGAAGAAACACACTCTGCTTTAGAGAAAAGAGCACTCTTCATCTCTTCTGTGATTCCTATGAGGTCCGAACAGTGAGATTGCTCAGAACAAAAAAACTGTGCTTCTTACACACACCGCCATACTTAGTTCAATTCTGCTTAGGTACATGACAAGAACAGTAGCTCCTCTTCAGTACAATACACTGTACTGCTGGAAACAGACAACTGTTCTACTTGTCCTGTGTATGGCAATGGCAGCGCAATAATGACTCTTCTTACCAGAAAACAACTCTTGCTCGTAGGACCAGAAACTGCGTGTCATTCAACTCCATTTAGGACTGGGAAACAAACGCTAGCTTGCCTTACAAGAAACACTCTCTGCTTTAGAGAAAAGAGCACACTTCGACTCTACTGTGTTTCCTATAGGGCCAGAACAGTGAGCTTGCCCAGAACAAAAGAACTGTGCTTCCTACACACACGGGCCATATCTAGTTCAACTCTGCTTAGGAAACTGACAAGAACAGTAGCTCCTCTTCAGTCCGATACACTTTACTTGCTGGGAACAGACGCCAGTGCTATTTGCACTGTGTATGGCAATGGGAGTGCAATACTGACTTTCTTCCCCAGAAAACAACTCTTGCTTTTAGGACCAGAAACTGCATGGGATTCAACTCCATTTAGGACTGGGAAAAAAACGCTAGCTTGCCTTCTAAGAAACACACTCTGCTTTAGAGAAAAGAGCACTCTTCTACTCTACTGTGTTTCCATAGGGCCAGAACAGTGAGCTTGCTCTGAACAAAAGAACTGTGCTTCCTACACACGGGCCATATCTAGTTCAACTCTGCTTAAGAAACTGACAAGAACAGTAGCTCCTCTTCAGTCCGATACACTGTACTTGCTGGGAACAGACGCGAGTGCTATTTGCACTGTGGATGGCAATGGGAGCGCAATAGTGACTTTCCTTACCAGAAAACAACTCTTGCTCGTAGGACCACAAACTGCATGTGATTCAACTCCATTTAGGACTGGGAAACAAATACTAGCAAGCCTTACATGAAACACACTCTGCTTTTGAGAAAAGAGCACTCTTCTACTCTACTGTGTTTCCTATGGGGTCCGAACAGTGAGCTTGCTCAGAACAAAAGAACTGTGCTTCCTACACACACGGCCATATCTAGTTCAATTCTGCTTACGAAACTGACAAGAACAGTAGATCCTCTTCAGTCCAATACACTGTACTTGCTGGGAACAGACGCCAGTGCTATTTGTCCTGTGTATGGCATTGGGAGCGCAATATTGACTCTTACTACCAGAAAACAACTCTTGCTCGTAGGACCAGAAACTGCATGTGATTCAACTCCATTTAGGACTGGGAAACAAACACTAGCTCGCCTTACAAGAAACACACTCTGTTTTTGAGAAAAGAGCACTCTTCTACTCTACTGTGTTTCCTATGGGGTCCGAACATTGAGCTTGCTCAGAACAAAAGAACTGTGCTTCCTACACGAACGGGCCATATCTAGTTCAATTCTGCTTAGGAACCTGACAAGAACAGTAGCTCCTCTTCAGTACAATACACTGTACTTGCTGGGAACAGACGCCAGTGCTATTTGTCCTGTGTATGGCAATGGGAGCGCAATAGTGACTCTTCTAACCATAAAACAACTCTTGCTCGTAGGACCAGAAACTGCATGTGATTCAACTCTATTTAGGACTGGGAAACAAACGCTAGCTGGCCTTACAAGAAACACACTCTGCTTTAGAGAAAAGAGCACTCTTCTACTCTTCTGTGATTCCTATGAGGTCCGAACAGTGAGCTTGCTCAGAACAAAAAAACTGTGCTTCCTATACACACCGCCATACTTAGTTCAATTCTGCTTAGGTACATGACAAGAACAGCAGCTCCTCTTCAGTCCAATACACTGTACGACTGGAAAGAGACAACAGTGCTATTTGTCCTGTGTATGGCAATGGCAGCGCAATAGTGACACTTCTTACCAGAAAACAACTCTTGCTCGTAGGACCAGAAACTGCATGTGATTCAACTCCATTTAGGACTGGGAAACAAACGCTAGCTCGCCTTACAAGAAACACACTCTGCTTTAGAGAAAAGAGCACTCTTCTACTCTACTGTGTTTCCTATAGGGCCAGAACAGTGAGCTTGCTCAGAACAAAGGAACTGTGCTTCCTACACGAACGGGCCATATCTAGTTCAACTCTGCTTAGGAAACTGAGAAGAACAGTAGCTCCTCTTCAGTCCGATACACTGTACTTGCTGGGAACAGACGCCAGTGCTATTTGCACTGTGGATGGCAATGGGAGCGCAATAGTGATTTTCCTTACCGGATAACAACTCTTGCTCGTAGGACCAGAAACTGCATGTGATTCAACTCCATTTAGGACTGGGAAAAAAACGCTAGCTCGCCTTCCAAGAAACACACTCTGCTTTAGAGAAAAGAGCACTCTTCTACTCTACTGTGTTTCCATAGGGCCAGAAGAGTGAGCTTGCTCAGAACAAAAGAACTGTGCTTCCTACACACCGGCCATATCTAGTTCAACTCTGCTTAAGAAACTGAAAAGAACAGTAGCTCCTCTTCAGTCCGATACACTGTACTTGCTGGGAACAGACGCGAGTGATATATGCACTGTGGATGGCAATGGGAGCGCAATAGTGACTTTCCTTACCAGAAAACAACTCTTGCTCGTAGGACCAGAAACTGCATGTGATTCAACTCCATTTAGGACTGGGAAACAAATACTAGCAAGCCTTACATGAAACACACTCTGCTTTTGAGAAAAGAGCACTCTTCTGCTCTACTGTGTTTCCTAAGGGGTCCGAACAGTGAGCTTGCTCAGAACAAAAGAACTGTGCTTCCTACACACACGGGCCATATCTAGTTCAACTCTGCTTAGGAACCTGACAAGAACAGTAGATCCTCTTCAGTCCAATGCACTGTACTTGCTGGGAACAGACGCCAGTGCTATTTGTCCTGTGTATGGCAATTGCAGCGCAACAATGACTCTTCTTACCATAAAACAACTCTTGCTCGTAGGCCCAGAAACTGCATATGATTCAACTCCATTTAGGACTGAGAAACAAATGCTAGCTCGCCTTACATGAAATAAACTCTGCTTTTGAGAAAAGAGCACTCTTCTACTCTACTGTGTTTCCTATGGTGTCCGAACAGTGAGCTTGCTCAGAACAAAAGAACTGTGCTTCCTATACACATGGTCCATATCTAGTTCAACTCTGCTTAGGAAACTGACAAGAACAGTAGATCCTCTTCAGTTCAATACACTGTACTTGCTGGGAACAGACGCGAGTGCTATTTGCACTGTGTATGGCAATGGCAGCGCAATAGTGACTTTCCTTACCAGAAAACAACTCTAGCTCGTAGGACCAGAAACTGCATGTGATTCAACTCCATTTAGGACTGGGAAACAAACGCTAGCTCGCCTTACAAGAAACACACTCTGCTTTAGGGAAAAGAGCACTCTTCTACTCTACTGTGTTTCTAATAGGGCCAGAACAGTGAGCTTGCTCAGAACAAAAGAACTGTGCTTCCTACACACACGGGCCATATCTAGTTCAACTCTGCTTAGGAAACTGACAAGAACAGTAGCTCCTCTTTAGTTCAATACACTGTACTTGCTGGGAACAGATGCGAATGCTATTTGCACTGTGTATGGCAATGGGAGTGCAATGGTGACTTTCCTTACCAGAAAAAAAACTCTTGCTCGTAGGACCAGAAACTGCATGTGATTCCACTCCATTTAGGACTAGGAAACAAACGCCAGCTCGCCTTAGAAGAAACACACTCTGCTTTAGAGAAAAGAGCACTCTTCATCTCTTCTGTGATTCCTATGAGGTCCGAACAGTGAGATTGCTCAGAACAAAAAAACTGTGCTTCTTACACACACCGCCATACTTAGTTCAATTCTGCTTAGGTACATGACAAGAACAGTAGCTCCTCTTCAGTACAATACACTGTACTGCTGGAAACAGACAACTGTTCTACTTGTCCTGTGTATGGCAATGGCAGCGCAATAGTGACTCTTCTTACCAGAAAACAACTCTTGCTCGTAGGACCAGAAACTGCATGTGATTCAACTCCATTTAGGACTGGGAAACAAACGCTAGCTCGCTTTACAAGAAACACACTCTGCTTTAGAGAAAAGAGCACTCTTCTACTCTACTGTGTTTCCTATAGGGCCAGAACAGTGAGCTTGCTCAGAACAAAGGAACTGTGCTTCCTACACGAACGGGCCATATCTAGTTCAACTCTGCTTAGGAAACTGAGAAGAACAGTAGCTCCTCTTCAGTCCGATACACTGTACTTGCTGGGAACAGACGCTAGTGCTATTTGCACTGTGTATGGCAATGGGAGCGCAATAGTGACTTTCCTTACCGGATAACAACTCTTGCTCGTAGGACCAGAAACTGCATGTGATTCAACTCCATTTACGACTGGGAAAAAAACGCTAGCTTGCCTTCTAAGAAACACACTCTGCTTTAGAGAAAAGAGCACTCTTCTACTCTACTGTGTTTCCATAGGGCCAGAACAGTGAGCTTGCTCTGAACAAAAGAACTGTGCTTCCTACACACGGGCCATATCTAGTTCAACTCTGCTTAAGAAACTGACAAGAACAGTAGCTCCTCTTCAGTCCGATACACTGTACTTGCTGGGAACAGACGCGAGTGCTATTTGCACTGTGGATGGCAATGGGAGCGCAATAGTGACTTTCCTTACCAGAAAACAACTCTTGCTCGTAGGACCACAAACTGCATGTGATTCAACTCCATTTAGGACTGGGAAACAAATACTAGCAAGCCTTACATGAAACACACTCTGCTTTTGAGAAAAGAGCACTCTTCTACTCTACTGTGTTTCCTATGGGGTCCGAACAGTGAGCTTGCTCAGAACAAAAGAACTGTGCTTCCTACACACACGGCCATATCTAGTTCAATTCTGCTTACGAAACTGACAAGAACAGTAGATCCTCTTCAGTCCAATACACTGTACTTGCTGGGAACAGACGCCAGTGCTATTTGTCCTGTGTATGGCATTGGGAGCGCAATATTGACTCTTACTACCAGAAAACAACTCTTGCTCGTAGGACCAGAAACTGCATGTGATTCAACTCCATTTAGGACTGGGAAACAAACACTAGCTCGCCTTACAAGAAACACACTCTGTTTTTGAGAAAAGAGCACTCTTCTACTCTACTGTGTTTCCTATGGGGTCCGAACATTGAGCTTGCTCAGAACAAAAGAACTGTGCTTCCTACACGAACGGGCCATATCTAGTTCAATTCTGCTTAGGAACCTGACAAGAACAGTAGCTCCTCTTCAGTACAATACACTGTACTTGCTGGGAACAGACGCCAGTGCTATTTGTCCTGTGTATGGCAATGGGAGCGCAATAGTGACTCTTCTAACCATAAAACAACTCTTGCTCGTAGGACCAGAAACTGCATGTGATTCAACTCTATTTAGGACTGGGAAACAAACGCTAGCTGGCCTTACAAGAAACACACTCTGCTTTAGAGAAAAGAGCACTCTTCTACTCTTCTGTGATTCCTATGAGGTCCGAACAGTGAGCTTGCTCAGAACAAAAAAACTGTGCTTCCTATACACACCGCCATACTTAGTTCAATTCTGCTTAGGTACATGACAAGAACAGCAGCTCCTCTTCAGTCCAATACACTGTACGACTGGAAAGAGACAACAGTGCTATTTGTCCTGTGTATGGCAATGGCAGCGCAATAGTGACACTTCTTACCAGAAAACAACTCTTGCTCGTAGGACCAGAAACTGCATGTGATTCAACTCCATTTAGGACTGGGAAACAAACGCTAGCTCGCCTTACAAGAAACACACTCTGCTTTAGAGAAAAGAGCACTCTTCTACTCTACTGTGTTTCCTATAGGGCCAGAACAGTGAGCTTGCTCAGAACAAAGGAACTGTGCTTCCTACACGAACGGGCCATATCTAGTTCAACTCTGCTTAGGAAACTGAGAAGAACAGTAGCTCCTCTTCAGTCCGATACACTGTACTTGCTGGGAACAGACGCCAGTGCTATTTGCACTGTGTATGGCAATGGGAGCACAATAGTGATTTTCCTTACCGGATAACAACTCTTGCTCGTAGGACCAGAAACTGCATGTGATTCAACTCCATTTAGGACTGGGAAAAAAACGCTAGCTCGCCTTCCAAGAAACACACTCTGCTTTAGAGAAAAGAGCACTCTTCTACTCTACTGTGTTTCCATAGGGCCAGAAGAGTGAGCTTGCTCAGAACAAAAGAACTGTGCTTCCTACACACCGGCCATATCTAGTTCAACTCTGCTTAAGAAACTGAAAAGAACAGTAGCTCCTCTTCAGTCCGATACACTGTACTTGCTGGGAACAGACGCGAGTGATATATGCACTGTGGATGGCAATGGGAGCGCAATAGTGACTTTCCTTACCAGAAAACAACTCTTGCTCGTAGGACCAGAAACTGCATGTGATTCAACTCCATTTAGGACTGGGAAACAAATACTAGCAAGCCTTACATGAAACACACTCTGCTTTTGAGAAAAGAGCACTCTTCTGCTCTACTGTGTTTCCTAAGGGGTCCGAACAGTGAGCTTGCTCAGAACAAAAGAACTGTGCTTCCTACACACACGGGCCATATCTAGTTCAACTCTGCTTAGGAACCTGACAAGAACAGTAGATCCTCTTCAGTCCAATACACTGTACTTGCTGGGAACAGACGCCAGTGCTATTTGTCCTGTGTATGGCAATTGCAGCGCAACAATGACTCTTCTTACCATAAAACAACTCTTGCTCGTAGGCCCAGAAACTGCATATGATTCAACTCCATTTAGGACTGAGAAACAAATGCTAGCTCGCCTTACATGAAATAAACTCTGCTTTTGAGAAAAGAGCACTCTTCTACTCTACTGTGTTTCCTATGGTGTCCGAACAGTGAGCTTGCTCAGAACAAAAGAACTGTGCTTCCTATACACATGGTCCATATCTAGTTCAACTCTGCTTAGGAAACTGACAAGAACAGTAGATCCTCTTCAGTTCAATACACTGTACTTGCTGGGAACAGACGCGAGTGCTATTTGCACTGTGTATGGCAATGGCAGCGCAATAGTGACTTTCCTTACCAGAAAACAACTCTAGCTCGTAGGACCAGAAACTGCATGTGATTCAACTCCATTTAGGACTGGGAAACAAACGCTAGCTCGCCTTACAAGAAACACACTCTGCTTTAGGGAAAAGAGCACTCTTCTACTCTACTGTGTTTCTAATAGGGCCAGAACAGTGAGCTTGCTCAGAACAAAAGAACTGTGCTTCCTACACACACGGGCCATATCTAGTTCAACTCTGCTTAGGAAACTGACAAGAACAGTAGCTCCTCTTTAGTTCAATACACTGTACTTGCTGGGAACAGATGCGAATGCTATTTGCACTGTGTATGGCAATGGGAGTGCAATGGTGACTTTCCTTACCAGAAAAAAAACTCTTGCTCGTAGGACCAGAAACTGCATGTGATTCCACTCCATTTAGGACTAGGAAACAAACGCCAGCTCGCCTTAGAAGAAACACACTCTGCTTTAGAGAAAAGAGCACTCTTCATCTCTTCTGTGATTCCTATGAGGTCCGAACAGTGAGATTGCTCAGAACAAAAAAACTGTGCTTCTTACACACACCGCCATACTTAGTTCAATTCTGCTTAGGTACATGACAAGAACAGTAGCTCCTCTTCAGTACAATACACTGTACTGCTGGAAACAGACAACTGTTCTACTTGTCCTGTGTATGGCAATGGCAGCGCAATAATGACTCTTCTTACCAGAAAACAACTCTTGCTCGTAGGACCAGAAACTGCGTGTCATTCAACTCCATTTAGGACTGGGAAACAAACGCTAGCTTGCCTTACAAGAAACACTCTCTGCTTTAGAGAAAAGAGCACACTTCGACTCTACTGTGTTTCCTATAGGGCCAGAACAGTGAGCTTGCCCAGAACAAAAGAACTGTGCTTCCTACACACACGGGCCATATCTAGTTCAACTCTGCTTAGGAAACTGACAAGAACAGTAGCTCCTCTTCAGTCCGATACACTTTACTTGCTGGGAACAGACGCCAGTGCTATTTGCACTGTGTATGGCAATGGGAGTGCAATACTGACTTTCTTCCCCAGAAAACAACTCTTGCTTTTAGGACCAGAAACTGCATGGGATTCAACTCCATTTAGGACTGGGAAACAAATGCTAGCAAGCCTTACATGAAACACACTCTGCTTTTGAGAAAAGAGCACTCTTCTACTCTACTGTGTTTCCTACGGGGTCCGAACAGTGAGCTTGCTCAGAACAAAAGAACTGTGCTTCCTACACACACGGGCCATATCTAGTTCAACTCTGCTTAGGAAACTGACAAGAACAGTAGCTCCTCTTTAGTCCAATACACTGTTCTTGCGGGGAACAGTCGCCAGTGCTATTTGCACTGTGTATGGCAATTGGAGCACAATAGTGACTCATCTTACCAGAAAACCAATCTTACTCGTAGGACAAAAAACTGCATGTGACTCAACTCCATTTAGGACTGGGAAACAAATGCTAGCTCGCCTTACAAGAAACACACTCTGCTTTTGAGAAAAGAGCACTCTTCAATTCTACTGTGTTTCCTATGTGTTCCCAACAGTGAGCATGCTCAGAACAATAAAACTGTGCTTCCTACACACACTGCCATATCTAGTTCAACTCTGCTTAGGAACCTGACAAGAACAGTAGATCCTCTGAGTCCAATACACTGTACTTGCTGGGTACAGACGCCAGTGCTATTTGTCCTGTGTATGGCAATGGCAGCGCAATAGTGACTCTTCTTACCAGAAAACAACTCTTGATCGTAGGACCAGAAACTGCATGTGATTCAACTCCACTTAGGACTGGGAAGCAAACGCTAGTTTGCCTTACAAAAAACACACTCTGCTTTTGAGAAAAGAGCACTCTTCTACTCTACTGGGTTTCCTATGGGTTCCAAACAGTGACCTTGCTCAGAACAAAAGAACTGTGCTTCCTACACACACGGGACATATCTCGTTCAACTCTGCTTAGGAAACTGACAAGAACAGTAGCTTCTCTTCAGTCTGATACAATGTACTTGCTGGGAACAGACGCGAGTGCTATTAGCACTGTGTATGACCATGGGAGCACAATAGTGACTTTCTTTACCAGAAAACAACTCTTGCTCATAGGACCAGAACCTGCATGTGATTCAACTCCATTTAGGCCTGGGAAACAAACGCTAGCTCGCCTTACAAGAAACACACTCTGCTTTTGAGAAAAGAGCACTCTTCTACTCTACTGTGATTCCTACAGGGCCAGAAGAGTGAGCTTGCTCAGAACAAAAGAAGTGTGCTTCCTACACACACGGCCATATCTAGTTCAACTCTGCTTAGGAACCTGACTAGAACAGTAGATCCTCTTCAGTCCAATACACTGTACATGCTGGGAACAGACGCCAGTGCTATTTGCACTGTGTATGACAATGGGAACACAATAGTGACTCTTCTTACCAGAAAACAACTCTTGCTCATAGGACCAGAAACTTCATGTGGTTCGACTCCATTTAGGACTGTGAAACAAACACTAGCTCGCCTTACAAGAAACACACTCTGCTTTAGAGAAAAAAGCACTCTTCTACTCTACTGTGTTTCCTAAGAAGTCCGAACAGTGAACTTGCTCAGAACAAAAAACTGTGCTTCCAACACACACGGCCATATCTATTTCAATTCTGCTTACGAACCTGACAAGAACAGTAGATCCTCTTCAGTCCAATACACTGTACTTGCTGGTAACAGACGCCAGTGCTATTTGTCCTGTGTATGACAATGGTAGCGCAATATTGACTCTTCTTACCAGAAAAGAACTCTTGTTCGTAGGACCAGAAAATGCATGGGATTCAACTCTATTTAGGACTGGGAAACAAACGCTAGCTGCCCTTACAAGAAACACACTCTGCTTTAGAGAAAAGAGCACTCTTCTACTCTACTGTGTTTCCAAATAGGCCAGAACATTGAGCTTGCTCAGAACAAAAGAACTGTGCTTCCTACACACGGGCCATATCTAGTTCAACACTGCTTAGGAAACTGACAAGAACAGTTGCTCCACTTCAGTCCTATACACTGTACTTGCTGGGAACAGATGCGAGTGCTATTTGCACTGTGGATGGCAATGGGAGCGCAATAGTGACTTTCTTCCCCAGAAAACAACTCTTGCTCGTAGGACCAGAAACTGCATGTTATTCAACTCCATTTAGGACTGGGAAACAAACGCTAGCTCGCCTTACAAGAAACACGCTCTGTGTTTGAGAACAGAGAACTCTTCTACTCTACTGTGTTTCCTAAGTGGTCCGAACAGTGAGCTTGCTCAGAACAAAAGAACTGTGCTTCCTACACACACGGACAATATCTAGTTCAACTCTGCTTAGGAAACTGACAAGAACAGTAGCTCCTATTCAGTCCAATACACTGTACTTGCTGGGAACAGACGCGATTGCTATTTGTAATGTGTATGGCAATGGGAGTGCAATAGTGACTTTCTTCCCCAGAAAACAACTCTTGCTCGTAGGACCAGAAACTGCATGTTATTCAACTCCATTTAGGACTGGGAAACAAACCCTAGCTCGCCTTACAAGAAACACGCTCTGTGTTTGAGAACAGAGAACTCTTCTACTCTACTGTGTTTCCTAAGGGGTCCGAACAGTGAGCTTGCTCAGAACAAAAGAACTGTGCTTCCTACACACACGGGCCATATCTAGTTCAACTCTGCTTAGGAAACTGACAAGAACAGTAGCTCCTCTTCAGTCCGATACACTGTACTTGCTGGGAACGAATGCGAGTGCTATTTGCACTGTGGATGGCAATGGGAGCGCAATAGTGACTTTCCTTACCAGAAAACAACTCTTGCTCGTAGAACCAGAAACTGCATGTGATTCAACTCCATTTAGGACTGGGAAACAAATGCTAGCTCGCCTTACATGAAACACACTCTGCTTTTGAGAAAAGAGCACTCTTCTACTCTACTGTGTTTCCTATGGGGTCCGAACAGTGAGCTTGCTCAGAACAAAAGAACTGTGCTTCCTACACACGGGTCATATCTAGTTCAACTCTGCTTAGGAAACTGACAAGAACAGTAGCTCCTCTTCAGTCCAATACACTGTAATTGCGGGGAACAGACGCCAGTGCTATTTGCACTGTTTATGGCAATGGGAGCGCAATAGTGACTTTCATTTCCAGAAAACAACTCTTGCTCGTAGGATCAGATACTGGATGTGATTCAACTCCATTGAGGACTGGGAAACAAATGCTAGCTCGCATTACAAGAAACACACTCTGCTTTAGAGAAAAGAGCACTCTTCTACTCTACTGTGTTTCCTATGGGGTCCGAACAGTGAGCTTGCTCAGAACAAAAAAACTGTGCTTCCTACATGCACGGCCATATCTAGTTCAAATCTGCTTATAAACCTGACAAGAACAGTAGATCCTATTCAGTCCAATATACTGTACTTGCTGGGAACAGACGCGAGTGCTATTTGTAATGTGTATGGCAATGGAAGTGCAATAGTGACTTTCTTTCCCAGAAAACAACTCTTGCTCCCAGGACCAGAAACTGCATGTGATTCAACTCCATTTAGGACTAGGAAACAAACACAAGCTCGCCTTACAAGAAACACACTCTGCTTTAGAGAAAAGAGCACTCTTCTACTCTACTGTGTTTCCTATAGGGCCAGAACAGTGAGCTTGCTCAGACAAGAGAACTGTGCTTCCTACACACACAGGCCATATCTCGTTCAACTCTGCTTAGGAAACTGACAAGAACAGTAGCTCCTCTTCAGTCCAATACACTGTACTTGCTGGAACAGACGCGAGTGCTATTTGCACTGTGTATGGCAATGGGAGCGCAATAGTGACTTTCCTTACCAGAAAACAACCCCTGCTCGTAGGAACAGAAACTGCTGTGATTCACTCCATTTAGGACTGGGAAACAAACGCTAGCTCACCTTACAAGAAACACACTCTGCTTTGAGAAAAGAGCACTCTTCTACTCTACTGTGTTTCCTATGGGGTCCGAACAGTGAGCTTGCTCAGAACAAAAGAATGTGCTTCCTACACGAACGGGCCATATCTAGTTCAACTCTGCTTAGGAAACTGACAAGAACAGTAGCTCCTCTTCAGTCCGATACACTTTACTTGCTGGGAACAGACGCCAGTGCTATTTGCACTGTGTATGGCAATGGGAGTGCATACTGACTTTCTTCCCAGAAAACAACTCTTGCTTTTAGGACCAGAAACTGCATGGGATTCAACTCCATTTAGGACTGGGAAACAAATGCTAGCAAGCCTTACATGAAACACACTCTGCTTTTGAGAAAAGAGCACTCTTCTACTCTACTGTGTTTCCTACGGGGTCCGAACAGTGAGCTTGCTCAGAACAAAAGAACTGTGCTTCTACACACACGGGCCATATCTAGTTCAACTCTGCTTAGGAAACTGACAAGAACAGTAGCTCCTCTTCAGTCCAATACACTGTTCTTGCGGGGAACAGTCGCCAGTGCTATTGCACTGTGTAGGCAATTGGAGCACAATAGTGACTCGTCTTACCAGAAAACCAATCTTACTCGTAGGACAAAAAACTGCAGTGACTCAACTCCATTTAGGACTGGGAAACAAATGCTAGCTCGCCTTACAAGAAACACACTCTGCTTTGAGAAAGAGCACTCTTCAATTCTACTGTGTTTCCTATGTGTTCCCAACAGTGAGCATGCTCAGAACAATAAAACTGTGCTTCCTACACACACTGCCATATCTAGTTCAACTCTGCTTAGGAACCTGACAAGAACAGTAGATCCTCTGAGTCCAATACACTGTACTTGCTGGGTACAGACGCCAGTGCTATTTGTCCTGTGTATGGCAATGGCAGCGCAATAGTGACTCTTCTTACCAGAAAACAACTCTTGATCGTAGGACCAGAAACTGCATGTGATTCAACTCCACTTAGGCTGGGAAGCAAACGCTAGTTTGCCTTACAAAAAACTCACTCTGCTTTGAGAAAGAGCACTCTTCTACTCTACTGGGTTTCCTATGGGTTCCAAACAGTGACCTTGCTCAGAACAAAAGAACTGTGCTTCCTACACACACGGGACATATCTCGTTCAACTCTGCTTAGGAAACTGACAAGAACAGTAGCTTCTCTTCAGTCTGATACAATGTACTTGCTGGGAACAGACGCGAGTGCTATTAGCACTGTGTATGACCATGGGAGCACATAGTGACTTTCTTTACCAGAAAACAACTCTTGCTCATAGGACCAGAACCTGCATGTGATTCAACTCCATTTAGGCCTGGGAAACAAACGCTAGCTCGCCTTACAAGAAACACACTCTGCTTTTGAGAAAAGAGCACTCTTCTACTCTACTGTGATTCCTACAGGGCCAGAGAGTGAGCTTGCTCAGAACAAAAGAAGTGTGCTTCTACACACACGGCCATATCTAGTTCAACTCTGCTTAGGAACCTGACTAGAACAGTAGATCCTCTTCAGTCCAATACACTGTACAAGCTGGGAACAGACGCCAGTGCTATTTGCACTGTGTATGACAATGGGAACACATAGTGACTCTTCTTACCAGAAAACAACTCTTGCTCATAGGACCAGAAACTTCATGTGGGTTCGACTCCATTTAGGACTGTGAAACATACACTAGCTCGCCGTACAAGAAACACACTCTGCTTTAGAGAAAAAAGCTCTCTTCTACTCTACTGTGTTTCCTAAGAAGTCCGAACAGTGAACTTGCTCAGAACAAAAAACTGTGCTTCCAACACACACGGCCATATCTATTTCAATTCTGCTTACGAACCTGACAAGAACAGTAGATCCTCTTCAGTCCAATACACTGTTACTTGCTGGTAACAGACGCCAGTGCTATTTGTCCTGTGTATGACAATGGTAGCGCAATATTGACTCTTCTTACCAGAAAAGAACTCTTGTTCGTAGGACCAGAAAATGCATGGGATTCAACTCTATTTAGGACTGGGAAACAAACGCTAGCTGGCCTTACAAGAAACACACTCTGCTTTAGAGAAAAGAGCACTCTTCTACTCTACTGTGTTTCCAAATAGGCCAGAACATTGTCCAAATAGGCCAGAACATTGAGCTTGCTCAGAACAAAAGAACTGTGCTTCCTACACACGGGCCATATCTAGTTCAACACTGCTTAGGAAACTGACAAGAACAGTTGCTCCACTTCAGTCCTATACACTGTACTTGCTGGGAACAGATGCGCGTGCTATTTGCACTGTGGATGGCAATGGGAGCGCAATAGTGACTTTCTTCCCCAGAAAACAACTCTTGCTCGTAGGACCAGAAACTGCATGTTATTCAACTCCATTTAGGACTGGGAAACAAACGCTAGCTCGCCTTACAAGAAACACGCTCTGTGTTTGAGAACAGAGAACCTCTTCTACTCTACTGTGTTTCCTAAGTGGTCCGAACAGTGAGCTTGCTCAGAACAAAAGAACTGTGCTTCCTACACACACGGACAATATCTAGTTCAACTCTGCTTAGGAAACTGACAAGAACAGTAGCTCCTATTCAGTCCAATACACTGTACTTGCTGGGAACAGACGCGATTGCTATTTGTAATGTGTATGGCAATGGGAGTGCAATAGTGACTTTCTTCCCCAGAAAACAACTCTTGCTCGTAGGACCAGAAACTGCATGTTATTCAACTCCATTTAGGACTGGAAACAAACCCTAGCTCGCCTTACAAGAAACACGCTCTGTGTTTGAGAACAGAGAACTCTTCTACTCTACTGTGTTTCCTAAGGGGTCCGAACAGTGACCTTGCTCAGAACAAAAGAACTGTGCTTCCTACACACACGGGCCCATATCTAGTTCAACTCTGCTTAGGAAACTGACAAGAACAGTAGCTCCTCTTCAGTCCGATACACTGTACTTGCTGGGAACGAATGCGAGTGCTATTTGCACTGTGGATGGCAATGGGAGCGCAATAGTGACTTTCCTTACCAGAAAAACAACTCTTGCTCGTAGGAACAGAAACTGCATGTGATTCAACTCCATTTAGGACTGGGAAACAAACGCTAGCTCACCTTACAAGAAACACACTCTGCTTTTGAGAAAAGAGCACTCTTCTACTCTACTGTGTTTCCTATGGGGTCCGAACAGTGAGCTTGCTCAGAACAAAAGAATTGTGCTTCCTACACGAACGGCCATATCTAGTTCAACTCTGCTTAGGAAACTGACAAGAACAGTAGCTCCTCTTCAGTCCGATACACTTTACTTGCTGGGAACAGACGCCAGTGCTATTTGTACTGTGTATGGCAATGGGAGTGCAATACTGACTTTCTTCCCCAGAAAACAACTCTTGCTTTTAGGACCAGAAACTGCATGGGATTCAACTCCATTTAGGACTGGGAAACAAATGCTAGCAAGCCTTACATGAAACACACTCTGCTTTTGAGAAAAGAGCACTCTTCTACTCTACCTGTGTTTCCTACGGGGTCCGAACAGTGAGCTTGCTCAGAACAAAAGAACTGTGCTTCCTACACACACGGGCCATATCTAGTTCAACTCTGCTTAGGAAACTGACAAGAACAGTAGCTCCTCTTCAGTCCAATACACTGTTCTTGCGGGGAACAGTCGCCAGTGCTATTTGCACTGTGTATGGCAATTGAGCACAATAGTGACTCGTCTTACCAGAAAACCAATCTTACTCGTAGGACAAAAAACTGCATGTGACTCAACTCCATTTAGGACTGGGAAACAAATGCTAGCTCGCCTTACAAGAAACACACTCTGCTTTTGAGAAAAGAGCACTCTTCAATTCTACTGTGTTTCCTATGTGTTCCCAACAGTGAGCATGCTCAGAACAATAAAACTGTGCTTCCTACACACACTGCCATATCTAGTTCAACTCTGCTTAGGAACCTGACAAGAACAGTAGATCCTCTGAGTCCAATACACTGTACTTGCTGGGTACAGACGCCAGTGCTATTTGTCCTGTGTATGGCAATGGCAGCGCAATAGTTGACTCTTCTTACCAGAAAACAACTCTTGATCGTAGGACCAGAAACTGCATGTGATTCAACTCCACTTAGGACTGGAAGCAAACGCTAGTTTGCCTTACAAAAAACACACTCTGCTTTTGAGAAAAGAGCACTCTTCTACTCTACTGGGTTTCCTATGGGTTCCAAACAGTGACCTTGCTCAGAACAAAAGAACTGTGCTTCCTACACACACTGGACATATCTCGTTCAACTCTGCTTAGGAAACTGACAAGAACAGTAGCTTCTCTTCAGTCTGATACAATGTACTTGCTGGGAACAGACGCGAGTGCTATTAGCACTGTGTAGACCATGGGAGCACAATAGTGACTTTCTTTACCAGAAAACAACTCTTGCTCATAGGACCAGAACCTGCATGTGATTCAACTCCATTTAGGCCTGGGAAACAAACGCTAGCTCGCCTTACAAGAAACACACTCTGCTTTTGAGAAAAGAGCACTCTTCTACTCTACTGTGATTCCTACAGGGCCAGAAGAGTGAGCTTGCTCAGAACAAAAGAAGTGTGCTTCCTACACACACGGCCATATCTAGTTCAACTCTGCTTAGGAACCTGACTAGAACAGTAGATCCTCTTCAGTCCAATACACTGTACATGCTGGGAACAGACGCCAGTGCTATTTGCACTGTGTATGACAATGGGAACACAATAGTGACTCTTCTTACCAGAAAACAACTCTTGCTCATAGGACCCAGAAACTTCATGTGGTTCGACTCCATTTAGGGACTGTGAAACAAACACTAGCTCGCCTTACAAGAAACACACTCTGCTTTAGAGAAAATAAGCCACTCTTCTACTCTACTGTGTTTCCTAAGAGTCCGAACAGTGAACTTGCTCAGAACAAAAAACTGTGCTTCAACACACACGGCCATATCTATTTCAATTCTGCTTACGAACCTGACAAGAACAGTAGATCCTCTTCAGTCCAATACACTGTACTTGCTGGTAACAGACGCCAGTGCTATTTGTCCTGTGTATGACAATGGTAGCGCAATATTGACTCTTCTTACCAGAAAAGAACTCTTGTTCGTAGGACCAGAAAATGCATGGGATTCAACTCTATTTAGGACTGGGAAACAAACGCTAGCTGGCCTTACAAGAAACACACTCTGCTTTAGAGAAAAGAGCACTCTTCTACTCTACTGTGTTTCCAATAGGCCAGAACATTGAGCTTGCTCAGAACAAAAGAACTGTGCTTCCTACACACGAGGCCATATCTAGTTCAACACTGCTTAGGAAACTGACAAGAACAGTTGCTCCACTTCAGTCCTATACACTGTACTTGCTGGGAACAGATGCGAGTGCTATTTGCACTGTGGATGGCAATGGGAGCGCAATAGTGACTTTCTTCCCCAGAAAAACACTCTTGCTCGTAGGACCAGAAACTGCATGTTATTCAACTCCATTTAGGACTGGGAAACAAACGCTAGCTCGCCTTACAAGAAACACGCTCTGTGTTTGAGAACAGAGAACTCTTCTACTCTACTGGTGTTTCCTAAGTGGTCCGAACAGTGAGCTTGCTCAGAACAAAAGAACTGTGCTTCCTACACACACGGACAATATCTAGTTCAACTCTGCTTAGGAAACTGACAAGAACAGTAGCTCCTATTCAGTCCAATACACTGTACTTGCTGGGAACAGACGCGATTGCTATTTGTAATGTGTATGGCAATGGGAGTGCAATAGTGACTTTCTTCCCCAGAAAACAACTCTTGCTCGTAGGACCAGAAACTGCATGTTATTCAACTCCATTAGGGACTGGGAAACAAACCCTAGCTCGCCTTACAAGAAACACGCTCTGTGTTTGAGAACAGAGAACTCTTCTACTCTACTGTGTTTCTAAGGGGTCCGAACAGTGAGCTTGCTCAGAACAAAAGAACTGTGCTTCCTACACACACGGGCCATATCTAGTTCAACTCTGCTTAGGAAACTGACAAGAACAGTAGCTCCTCTTCAGTCGATACACTGTACTTGCTGGGAACGAATGCGAGTGCTATTTGCACTGTGGATGGCAATGGGAGCGCAATAGTGACTTTCCTTACCAGAAAACAACTCTTGCTCGTAGAACCAGAAACTGCATGTGATTCAACTCCATTTAGGACTGGGAAACAAATGCTAGCTCGCCTTACATGAAACACACTCTGCTTTTGAGAAAAGAGCACTCTCTACTCTACTGTGTTTCCTATGGGGTCCGAACAGTGAGCTTGCTCAGAACAAAAGAACTGTGCTTCCTACACACGGGTCATATCTAGTTCAACTCTGCTTAGGAAGAACAGTAGCTCCTCTTCAGTCCAATACACTGTAATTGCGGGGAACAGACGCCAGTGCTATTTGCACTGTTTATGGCAATGGGAGCGCAATAGTGACTTTCATTTCCAGAAAACAACTCTTGCTCGTAGGATCAGATACTGGATGTGATTCAACTCCATTGAGGACTGGGAAACAAATGCTAGCTCGCATTACAAGAAACACACTCTGCTTTAGAGAAAAGAGCACTCTTCTACTCTACTGTGTTTCCTATGGGGTCCGAACAGTGAGCTTGCTCAGAACAAAAAAACTGTGCTTCCTACACGCACGGCCATATCTAGTTCAAATCTGCTTATAAACCTGACAAGAACAGTAGATCCTATTCAGTCCAATATACTGTACTTGCTGGGAACAGACGCGAGTGCTATTTGTAATGTGTATGGCAATGGAAGTGCAATAGTGACTTTCTTTCCCAGAAAACAACTCTTGCTCCCAGGACCAGAAACTGCATGTGATTCAACTCCATTTAGGACTAGGAAACAAACACAAGCTCGCCTTACAAGAAACACACTCTGCTTTAGAGAAAAGAGCACTCTTCTACTCTACTGTGTTTCCTATAGGGCCAGAACAGTGAGCTTGCTCAGAACAAGAGAACTGTGCTTCCTACACACACAGGCCATATCTCGTTCAACTCTGCTTAGGAAACTGACAAGAACAGTAGCTCCTCTTCAGTCCAATACACTGTACTTGCTGGAACAGACGCGAGTGCTATTTGCACTGTGTATGGCAATGGGAGCGCAATAGTGACTTTCCTTACCAGAAAACAACCCCTGCTCGTAGGAACAGAAACTGCATGTGATTCAACTCCATTTAGGACTGGGAAACAAACGCTAGCTCACCTTACAAGAAACACACTCTGCTTTTGAGAAAAGAGCACTCTTCTACTCTACTGTGTTTCCTATGGGGTCCGAACAGTGAGCTTGCTCAGAACAAAAGAATTGTGCTTCCTACACGAACGGGCCATATCTAGTTCAACTCTGCTTAGGAAACTGACAAGAACAGTAGCTCCTCTTCAGTCCGATACACTTTACTTGCTGGGAACAGACGCCAGTGCTATTTGCACTGTGTATGGCAATGGGAGTGCAATACTGACTTTCTTCCCCAGAAAACAACTCTTGCTTTTAGGACCAGAAACTGCATGGGATTCAACTCCATTTAGGACTGGGAAACAAATGCTAGCAAGCCTTACATGAAACACACTCTGCTTTTGAGAAAAGAGCACTCTTCTACTCTACTGTGTTTCCTACGGGGTCCGAACAGTGAGCTTGCTCAGAACAAAAGAACTGTGCTTCCTACACACACGGGCCATATCTAGTTCAACTCTGCTTAGGAAACTGACAAGAACAGTAGCTCCTCTTCAGTCCAATACACTGTTCTTGCGGGGAACAGTCGCCAGTGCTATTTGCACTGTGTATGGCAATTGGAGCACAATAGTGACTCGTCTTACCAGAAAACCAATCTTACTCGTAGGACAAAAAACTGCATGTGACTCAACTCCATTTAGGACTGGGAAACAAATGCTAGCTCGCCTTACAAGAAACACACTCTGCTTTTGAGAAAAGAGCACTCTTCAATTCTACTGTGTTTCCTATGTGTTCCCAACAGTGAGCATGCTCAGAACAATAAAACTGTGCTTCCTACACACACTGCCATATCTAGTTCAACTCTGCTTAGGAACCTGACAAGAACAGTAGATCCTCTGAGTCCAATACACTGTACTTGCTGGGTACAGACGCCAGTGCTATTTGTCCTGTGTATGGCAATGGCAGCGCAATAGTGACTCTTCTTACCAGAAAACAACTCTTGATCGTAGGACCAGAAACTGCATGTGATTCAACTCCACTTAGGACTGGGAAGCAAACGCTAGTTTGCCTTACAAAAAACACACTCTGCTTTTGAGAAAAGAGCACTCTTCTACTCTACTGGGTTTCCTATGGGTTCCAAACAGTGACCTTGCTCAGAACAAAAGAACTGTGCTTCCTACACACACGGGACATATCTCGTTCAACTCTGCTTAGGAAACTGACAAGAACAGTAGCTTCTCTTCAGTCTGATACAATGTACTTGCTGGGAACAGACGCGAGTGCTATTAGCACTGTGTATGACCATGGGAGCACAATAGTGACTTTCTTTACCAGAAAACAACTCTTGCTCATAGGACCAGAACCTGCATGTGATTCAACTCCATTTAGGCCTGGGAAACAAACGCTAGCTCGCCTTACAAGAAACACACTCTGCTTTTGAGAAAAGAGCACTCTTCTACTCTACTGTGATTCCTACAGGGCCAGAAGAGTGAGCTTGCTCAGAACAAAAGAAGTGTGCTTCCTACACACACGGCCATATCTAGTTCAACTCTGCTTAGGAACCTGACTAGAACAGTAGATCCTCTTCAGTCCAATACACTGTACATGCTGGGAACAGACGCCAGTGCTATTTGCACTGTGTATGACAATGGGAACACAATAGTGACTCTTCTTACCAGAAAACAACTCTTGCTCATAGGACCAGAAACTTCATGTGGTTCGACTCCATTTAGGACTGTGAAACAAACACTAGCTCGCCTTACAAGAAACACACTCTGCTTTAGAGAAAAAAGCACTCTTCTACTCTACTGTGTTTCCTAAGAAGTCCGAACAGTGAACTTGCTCAGAACAAAAAACTGTGCTTCCAACACACACGGCCATATCTATTTCAATTCTGCTTACGAACCTGACAAGAACAGTAGATCCTCTTCAGTCCAATACACTGTACTTGCTGGTAACAGACGCCAGTGCTATTTGTCCTGTGTATGACAATGGTAGCGCAATATTGACTCTTCTTACCAGAAAAGAACTCTTGTTCGTAGGACCAGAAAATGCATGGGATTCAACTCTATTTAGGACTGGGAAACAAACGCTAGCTGGCCTTACAAGAAACACACTCTGCTTTAGAGAAAAGAGCACTCTTCTACTCTACTGTGTTTCCAAATAGGCCAGAACATTGAGCTTGCTCAGAACAAAAGAACTGTGCTTCCTACACACGGGCCATATCTAGTTCAACACTGCTTAGGAAACTGACAAGAACAGTTGCTCCACTTCAGTCCTATACACTGTACTTGCTGGGAACAGATGCGAGTGCTATTTGCACTGTGGATGGCAATGGGAGCGCAATAGTGACTTTCTTCCCCAGAAAACAACTCTTGCTCGTAGGACCAGAAACTGCATGTTATTCAACTCCATTTAGGACTGGGAAACAAACGCTAGCTCGCCTTACAAGAAACACGCTCTGTGTTTGAGAACAGAGAACTCTTCTACTCTACTGTGTTTCCTAAGTGGTCCGAACAGTGAGCTTGCTCAGAACAAAAGAACTGTGCTTCCTACACACACGGACAATATCTAGTTCAACTCTGCTTAGGAAACTGACAAGAACAGTAGCTCCTATTCAGTCCAATACACTGTACTTGCTGGGAACAGACGCGATTGCTATTTGTAATGTGTATGGCAATGGGAGTGCAATAGTGACTTTCTTCCCCAGAAAACAACTCTTGCTCGTAGGACCAGAAACTGCATGTTATTCAACTCCATTTAGGACTGGGAAACAAACCCTAGCTCGCCTTACAAGAAACACGCTCTGTGTTTGAGAACAGAGAACTCTTCTACTCTACTGTGTTTCCTAAGGGGTCCGAACAGTGAGCTTGCTCAGAACAAAAGAACTGTGCTTCCTACACACACGGGCCATATCTAGTTCAACTCTGCTTAGGAAACTGACAAGAACAGTAGCTCCTCTTCAGTCCGATACACTGTACTTGCTGGGAACGAATGCGAGTGCTATTTGCACTGTGGATGGCAATGGGAGCGCAATAGTGACTTTCCTTACCAGAAAACAACTCTTGCTCGTAGAACCAGAAACTGCATGTGATTCAACTCCATTTAGGACTGGGAAACAAATGCTAGCTCGCCTTACATGAAACACACTCTGCTTTTGAGAAAAGAGCACTCTTCTACTCTACTGTGTTTCCTATGGGGTCCGAACAGTGAGCTTGCTCAGAACAAAAGAACTGTGCTTCCTACACACGGGTCATATCTAGTTCAACTCTGCTTAGGAAACTGACAAGAACAGTAGCTCCTCTTCAGTCCAATACACTGTAATTGCGGGGAACAGACGCCAGTGCTATTTGCACTGTTTATGGCAATGGGAGCGCAATAGTGACTTTCATTTCCAGAAAACAACTCTTGCTCGTAGGATCAGATACTGGATGTGATTCAACTCCATTGAGGACTGGGAAACAAATGCTAGCTCGCATTACAAGAAACACACTCTGCTTTAGAGAAAAGAGCACTCTTCTACTCTACTGTGTTTCCTATGGGGTCCGAACAGTGAGCTTGCTCAGAACAAAAAAACTGTGCTTCCTACACGCACGGCCATATCTAGTTCAAATCTGCTTATAAACCTGACAAGAACAGTAGATCCTATTCAGTCCAATATACTGTACTTGCTGGGAACAGACGCGAGTGCTATTTGTAATGTGTATGGCAATGGAAGTGCAATAGTGACTTTCTTTCCCAGAAAACAACTCTTGCTCCCAGGACCAGAAACTGCATGTGATTCAACTCCATTTAGGACTAGGAAACAAACACAAGCTCGCCTTACAAGAAACACACTCTGCTTTAGAGAAAAGAGCACTCTTCTACTCTACTGTGTTTCCTATAGGGCCAGAACAGTGAGCTTGCTCAGAACAAGAGAACTGTGCTTCCTACACACACAGGCCATATCTCGTTCAACTCTGCTTAGGAAACTGACAAGAACAGTAGCTCCTCTTCAGTCCAATACACTGTACTTGCTGGAACAGACGCGAGTGCTATTTGCACTGTGTATGGCAATGGGAGCGCAATAGTGACTTTCCTTACCAGAAAACAACCCCTGCTCGTAGGAACAGAAACTGCATGTGATTCAACTCCATTTAGGACTGGGAAACAAACGCTAGCTCACCTTACAAGAAACACACTCTGCTTTTGAGAAAAGAGCACTCTTCTACTCTACTGTGTTTCCTATGGGGTCCGAACAGTGAGCTTGCTCAGAACAAAAGAATTGTGCTTCCTACACGAACGGGCCATATCTAGTTCAACTCTGCTTAGGAAACTGACAAGAACAGTAGCTCCTCTTCAGTCCGATACACTTTACTTGCTGGGAACAGACGCCAGTGCTATTTGCACTGTGTATGGCAATGGGAGTGCAATACTGACTTTCTTCCCCAGAAAACAACTCTTGCTTTTAGGACCAGAAACTGCATGGGATTCAACTCCATTTAGGACTGGGAAACAAATGCTAGCAAGCCTTACATGAAACACACTCTGCTTTTGAGAAAAGAGCACTCTTCTACTCTACTGTGTTTCCTACGGGGTCCGAACAGTGAGCTTGCTCAGAACAAAAGAACTGTGCTTCCTACACACACGGGCCATATCTAGTTCAACTCTGCTTAGGAAACTGACAAGAACAGTAGCTCCTCTTCAGTCCAATACACTGTTCTTGCGGGGAACAGTCGCCAGTGCTATTTGCACTGTGTATGGCAATTGGAGCACAATAGTGACTCGTCTTACCAGAAAACCAATCTTACTCGTAGGACAAAAAACTGCATGTGACTCAACTCCATTTAGGACTGGGAAACAAATGCTAGCTCGCCTTACAAGAAACACACTCTGCTTTTGAGAAAAGAGCACTCTTCAATTCTACTGTGTTTCCTATGTGTTCCCAACAGTGAGCATGCTCAGAACAATAAAACTGTGCTTCCTACACACACTGCCATATCTAGTTCAACTCTGCTTAGGAACCTGACAAGAACAGTAGATCCTCTGAGTCCAATACACTGTACTTGCTGGGTACAGACGCCAGTGCTATTTGTCCTGTGTATGGCAATGGCAGCGCAATAGTGACTCTTCTTACCAGAAAACAACTCTTGATCGTAGGACCAGAAACTGCATGTGATTCAACTCCACTTAGGACTGGGAAGCAAACGCTAGTTTGCCTTACAAAAAACACACTCTGCTTTTGAGAAAAGAGCACTCTTCTACTCTACTGGGTTTCCTATGGGTTCCAAACAGTGACCTTGCTCAGAACAAAAGAACTGTGCTTCCTACACACACGGGACATATCTCGTTCAACTCTGCTTAGGAAACTGACAAGAACAGTAGCTTCTCTTCAGTCTGATACAATGTACTTGCTGGGAACAGACGCGAGTGCTATTAGCACTGTGTATGACCATGGGAGCACAATAGTGACTTTCTTTACCAGAAAACAACTCTTGCTCATAGGACCAGAACCTGCATGTGATTCAACTCCATTTAGGCCTGGGAAACAAACGCTAGCTCGCCTTACAAGAAACACACTCTGCTTTTGAGAAAAGAGCACTCTTCTACTCTACTGTGATTCCTACAGGGCCAGAAGAGTGAGCTTGCTCAGAACAAAAGAAGTGTGCTTCCTACACACACGGCCATATCTAGTTCAACTCTGCTTAGGAACCTGACTAGAACAGTAGATCCTCTTCAGTCCAATACACTGTACATGCTGGGAACAGACGCCAGTGCTATTTGCACTGTGTATGACAATGGGAACACAATAGTGACTCTTCTTACCAGAAAACAACTCTTGCTCATAGGACCAGAAACTTCATGTGGTTCGACTCCATTTAGGACTGTGAAACAAACACTAGCTCGCCTTACAAGAAACACACTCTGCTTTAGAGAAAAAAGCACTCTTCTACTCTACTGTGTTTCCTAAGAAGTCCGAACAGTGAACTTGCTCAGAACAAAAAACTGTGCTTCCAACACACACGGCCATATCTATTTCAATTCTGCTTACGAACCTGACAAGAACAGTAGATCCTCTTCAGTCCAATACACTGTACTTGCTGGTAACAGACGCCAGTGCTATTTGTCCTGTGTATGACAATGGTAGCGCAATATTGACTCTTCTTACCAGAAAAGAACTCTTGTTCGTAGGACCAGAAAATGCATGGGATTCAACTCTATTTAGGACTGGGAAACAAACGCTAGCTGGCCTTACAAGAAACACACTCTGCTTTAGAGAAAAGAGCACTCTTCTACTCTACTGTGTTTCCAAATAGGCCAGAACATTGAGCTTGCTCAGAACAAAAGAACTGTGCTTCCTACACACGGGCCATATCTAGTTCAACACTGCTTAGGAAACTGACAAGAACAGTTGCTCCACTTCAGTCCTATACACTGTACTTGCTGGGAACAGATGCGAGTGCTATTTGCACTGTGGATGGCAATGGGAGCGCAATAGTGACTTTCTTCCCCAGAAAACAACTCTTGCTCGTAGGACCAGAAACTGCATGTTATTCAACTCCATTTAGGACTGGGAAACAAACGCTAGCTCGCCTTACAAGAAACACGCTCTGTGTTTGAGAACAGAGAACTCTTCTACTCTACTGTGTTTCCTAAGTGGTCCGAACAGTGAGCTTGCTCAGAACAAAAGAACTGTGCTTCCTACACACACGGACAATATCTAGTTCAACTCTGCTTAGGAAACTGACAAGAACAGTAGCTCCTATTCAGTCCAATACACTGTACTTGCTGGGAACAGACGCGATTGCTATTTGTAATGTGTATGGCAATGGGAGTGCAATAGTGACTTTCTTCCCCAGAAAACAACTCTTGCTCGTAGGACCAGAAACTGCATGTTATTCAACTCCATTTAGGACTGGGAAACAAACCCTAGCTCGCCTTACAAGAAACACGCTCTGTGTTTGAGAACAGAGAACTCTTCTACTCTACTGTGTTTCCTAAGGGGTCCGAACAGTGAGCTTGCTCAGAACAAAAGAACTGTGCTTCCTACACACACGGGCCATATCTAGTTCAACTCTGCTTAGGAAACTGACAAGAACAGTAGCTCCTCTTCAGTCCGATACACTGTACTTGCTGGGAACGAATGCGAGTGCTATTTGCACTGTGGATGGCAATGGGAGCGCAATAGTGACTTTCCTTACCAGAAAACAACTCTTGCTCGTAGAACCAGAAACTGCATGTGATTCAACTCCATTTAGGACTGGGAAACAAATGCTAGCTCGCCTTACATGAAACACACTCTGCTTTTGAGAAAAGAGCACTCTTCTACTCTACTGTGTTTCCTATGGGGTCCGAACAGTGAGCTTGCTCAGAACAAAAGAACTGTGCTTCCTACACACGGGTCATATCTAGTTCAACTCTGCTTAGGAAACTGACAAGAACAGTAGCTCCTCTTCAGTCCAATACACTGTAATTGCGGGGAACAGACGCCAGTGCTATTTGCACTGTTTATGGCAATGGGAGCGCAATAGTGACTTTCATTTCCAGAAAACAACTCTTGCTCGTAGGATCAGATACTGGATGTGATTCAACTCCATTGAGGACTGGGAAACAAATGCTAGCTCGCATTACAAGAAACACACTCTGCTTTAGAGAAAAGAGCACTCTTCTACTCTACTGTGTTTCCTATGGGGTCCGAACAGTGAGCTTGCTCAGAACAAAAAAACTGTGCTTCCTACACGCACGGCCATATCTAGTTCAAATCTGCTTATAAACCTGACAAGAACAGTAGATCCTATTCAGTCCAATATACTGTACTTGCTGGGAACAGACGCGAGTGCTATTTGTAATGTGTATGGCAATGGAAGTGCAATAGTGACTTTCTTTCCCAGAAAACAACTCTTGCTCCCAGGACCAGAAACTGCATGTGATTCAACTCCATTTAGGACTAGGAAACAAACACAAGCTCGCCTTACAAGAAACACACTCTGCTTTAGAGAAAAGAGCACTCTTCTACTCTACTGTGTTTCCTATAGGGCCAGAACAGTGAGCTTGCTCAGAACAAGAGAACTGTGCTTCCTACACACACAGGCCATATCTCGTTCAACTCTGCTTAGGAAACTGACAAGAACAGTAGCTCCTCTTCAGTCCAATACACTGTACTTGCTGGAACAGACGCGAGTGCTATTTGCACTGTGTATGGCAATGGGAGCGCAATAGTGACTTTCCTTACCAGAAAACAACCCCTGCTCGTAGGAACAGAAACTGCATGTGATTCAACTCCATTTAGGACTGGGAAACAAACGCTAGCTCACCTTACAAGAAACACACTCTGCTTTTGAGAAAAGAGCACTCTTCTACTCTACTGTGTTTCCTATGGGGTCCGAACAGTGAGCTTGCTCAGAACAAAAGAATTGTGCTTCCTACACGAACGGGCCATATCTAGTTCAACTCTGCTTAGGAAACTGACAAGAACAGTAGCTCCTCTTCAGTCCGATACACTTTACTTGCTGGGAACAGACGCCAGTGCTATTTGCACTGTGTATGGCAATGGGAGTGCAATACTGACTTTCTTCCCCAGAAAACAACTCTTGCTTTTAGGACCAGAAACTGCATGGGATTCAACTCCATTTAGGACTGGGAAACAAATGCTAGCAAGCCTTACATGAAACACACTCTGCTTTTGAGAAAAGAGCACTCTTCTACTCTACTGTGTTTCCTACGGGGTCCGAACAGTGAGCTTGCTCAGAACAAAAGAACTGTGCTTCCTACACACACGGGCCATATCTAGTTCAACTCTGCTTAGGAAACTGACAAGAACAGTAGCTCCTCTTCAGTCCAATACACTGTTCTTGCGGGGAACAGTCGCCAGTGCTATTTGCACTGTGTATGGCAATTGGAGCACAATAGTGACTCGTCTTACCAGAAAACCAATCTTACTCGTAGGACAAAAAACTGCATGTGACTCAACTCCATTTAGGACTGGGAAACAAATGCTAGCTCGCCTTACAAGAAACACACTCTGCTTTTGAGAAAAGAGCACTCTTCAATTCTACTGTGTTTCCTATGTGTTCCCAACAGTGAGCATGCTCAGAACAATAAAACTGTGCTTCCTACACACACTGCCATATCTAGTTCAACTCTGCTTAGGAACCTGACAAGAACAGTAGATCCTCTGAGTCCAATACACTGTACTTGCTGGGTACAGACGCCAGTGCTATTTGTCCTGTGTATGGCAATGGCAGCGCAATAGTGACTCTTCTTACCAGAAAACAACTCTTGATCGTAGGACCAGAAACTGCATGTGATTCAACTCCACTTAGGACTGGGAAGCAAACGCTAGTTTGCCTTACAAAAAACACACTCTGCTTTTGAGAAAAGAGCACTCTTCTACTCTACTGGGTTTCCTATGGGTTCCAAACAGTGACCTTGCTCAGAACAAAAGAACTGTGCTTCCTACACACACGGGACATATCTCGTTCAACTCTGCTTAGGAAACTGACAAGAACAGTAGCTTCTCTTCAGTCTGATACAATGTACTTGCTGGGAACAGACGCGAGTGCTATTAGCACTGTGTATGACCATGGGAGCACAATAGTGACTTTCTTTACCAGAAAACAACTCTTGCTCATAGGACCAGAACCTGCATGTGATTCAACTCCATTTAGGCCTGGGAAACAAACGCTAGCTCGCCTTACAAGAAACACACTCTGCTTTTGAGAAAAGAGCACTCTTCTACTCTACTGTGATTCCTACAGGGCCAGAAGAGTGAGCTTGCTCAGAACAAAAGAAGTGTGCTTCCTACACACACGGCCATATCTAGTTCAACTCTGCTTAGGAACCTGACTAGAACAGTAGATCCTCTTCAGTCCAATACACTGTACATGCTGGGAACAGACGCCAGTGCTATTTGCACTGTGTATGACAATGGGAACACAATAGTGACTCTTCTTACCAGAAAACAACTCTTGCTCATAGGACCAGAAACTTCATGTGGTTCGACTCCATTTAGGACTGTGAAACAAACACTAGCTCGCCTTACAAGAAACACACTCTGCTTTAGAGAAAAAAGCACTCTTCTACTCTACTGTGTTTCCTAAGAAGTCCGAACAGTGAACTTGCTCAGAACAAAAAACTGTGCTTCCAACACACACGGCCATATCTATTTCAATTCTGCTTACGAACCTGACAAGAACAGTAGATCCTCTTCAGTCCAATACACTGTACTTGCTGGTAACAGACGCCAGTGCTATTTGTCCTGTGTATGACAATGGTAGCGCAATATTGACTCTTCTTACCAGAAAAGAACTCTTGTTCGTAGGACCAGAAAATGCATGGGATTCAACTCTATTTAGGACTGGGAAACAAACGCTAGCTGGCCTTACAAGAAACACACTCTGCTTTAGAGAAAAGAGCACTCTTCTACTCTACTGTGTTTCCAAATAGGCCAGAACATTGAGCTTGCTCAGAACAAAAGAACTGTGCTTCCTACACACGGGCCATATCTAGTTCAACACTGCTTAGGAAACTGACAAGAACAGTTGCTCCACTTCAGTCCTATACACTGTACTTGCTGGGAACAGATGCGAGTGCTATTTGCACTGTGGATGGCAATGGGAGCGCAATAGTGACTTTCTTCC